>NC_090656.1:73090202-73461035 GCF_040937935.1 Hyperolius riggenbachi | reverse complement strand
CACTGCCATAGTACATAATGGAAAATTCATATGCGATTCTGCCTAGTGTGTTCCTTCCTACCCTTAGATACAGATTTCACAAGTTCATTGGCATCAGTACCTCCAGCCAACTTTGGTATTTGTAAATACAAGCAATCTGAAAGCCACCAAACTGCTGGGGAAAAATAAATTATAAAATAAACTTTTAATGTCACTGCAAAAATTGCAAAGATAAATCAATGTTTCCATCCCACGAAGAGGTCATTTCATCCAATTCTCTTTTTTCAATGTCACACTAGTAAACAGCTTTTAATTGATGATTTATCTGTATGTTTCTGGCTTTGCAGTTGCTTGCTATTAGAAAATACAAATAAATAAAAATAAGTGAAAAAAACAGGTATAGTCCCCGTAAAATATCTTATAAAAAAATAGAAAAGCGTAGTTAATGTAACTCCATTTTCAATGAGAAACTTATATGAATCAGTGGCTCAGAATTATCAAAAAACAATGTAAGGAGAACTGGACAACTAGTGCAAAATGGGACTGGTGTCTTATTTAAAGGGGAACTGAAGAGAGAGGTATATGGAGGCTGTCATGTTTATTTCCTTTTAGACAATACCAGTTGCCTGGCAGCCCTGCTGATCCTTTGCCTCTAATACTATTAGCCATAGCCCCTGAACAAGCATGCAGCAGATCAGGTGTTTCAGTGGTTCAGACTTATAAGTCTGATCTGACAAGACTAGCTGCATGCTTGTTTCTGGTTTTAATCAGATACTACTGCAGAGAAATAGACCAGCAGGGCTGCCAGGCAACTGGTATTGATTAAAAGGAAATAAACATGACAGCATCCATATACCTCTCTCTTCAGTTCCCCTTTAAAGGGAACCTAAACTGAGAAGGATATGGATTTTTCCTTTTAAAATAATACCAGTTGCCTGACTCTCCTGCTGATCCTGTATCTCTAATACTTTTAGCCACAGACCCTCAACAAGCATGCAGATCAATTGCTCTGACTGAAGCCAGACTGGATTACCTGCATGCTTGTTGAGGGCGTGTGATTCAGCCACTACTGTAGACAAAGAGATCAGCAGGGCTGCCAAGCAACTGGAATTGTTTAAAAGGAAACATCCATATTCCTCTCAGTTAAGGTTCCCTTTAACGTCCCTGGCGGTAAGCCCGAGCTGAGCTCGGGCTATGCCACGCAGGGAGATATCTCAGCCCCTGGTGGGGCGATTTGCACCATGTAAAGTGCTGTGCGCGCAGCGATCGCCCGCACGCAGCGGCAGAAGAGGGCCCCCCCCCGCCAGAGCCCTGCGCTGCCCAGACCAATGAGTTCCGGGCAGCGCTATGGGCTGGATCGAGTGCGCCTGACGTCAGGACGTCAGCTGACGTCCATGACGTCATGCCGATCGTCGCCAAGAAGCCAAACAGGGGAACGCATTATATACGCGCTCCCCTGTTTGCTATTGTTGCCGGCGACGATCGGACTAGAGGGCCACATGCGCCCTCTAGTGGTGTTTCATGTAGCTACCACTCTGGTAGCTTTACATGAAACAAAAAAAAAATAAAAAAAAAAAGTTTTTTTTGACCATTTGGTAAAAAAAATTAACCGCCAGGGAGGTTAAAGAGACACTGAAGTCTCTTAAAAATCCTTTTTTAATGACAAAAATCCTAGTTAACATCATAGCCCTACCTAAACCGCCGTATCCCCACCGCTGTACACTATCTAAATCCCCCCAAACTCGCCCTCCCTCTCCCCTGCAAAATCCACAACTTTCTTGGTCATGGATTTTGCTGCTGTTGGAGGCAGAGCTATGAGCCGCAGCTCTGCCTCCATTCCCGTCTATCAGCGGCGGTTCCCCACCTCTCCTCCGCCCCTCTCATCGAAGGAAGACTGAGAGGGGCGGGGGAGAGGCGGCGATCCGGGCTGACAGACGCACTGAGAGGCAGACCTGCGGCTCATAGCCCTGCCCCTCCTGGAAGCGCTGCCCGGATTACCCCCCAGGGAGTTTGGGGGGATTTAGATAGTGTACAGCGGCGGGAATGCGGTGGTTTAGGTAGGGCTAATATGTTAATCAGGATTTTGTTATAAAATGAGGATTTTTTAGAGACTTCAGAGTCTCTTTAAAGTAGGAGGATTAGCCATACTATGCCAGGGAAAAAAAAACAAAACACATATATAAGTAGATAAATACTTGATTTACTTACATAACACATGTATTGTACTGTCCAAATTTTGATTTCAGTGAATTTTATATAGTAAATGAAGAGACGTCTGTTCCTGGTGGGAACCATGTCTTTTGCCCACAGTTTGAGGCTAAATACTGATGTCATTTCTTCCCTTAACTTTTTTGTCTTTTCTCCTCGAATCACTGAGTCACCTGTACACACAACTGAGCAGAGGCTCATGTTTCAGCTAGGCAGCTAGGCAGGGAAATAAAGGGAAGAGGGGGAATAAATTATAGATAAAAATAACCCACAGCATGCAACTTAATGGCAATGGCCAGGGGTGTAACTAGGCCCCACCGGGCCCCCCTGAAGAATTTCAGAGCACCCCCCTCCTCCCTGGGGCCCGCTCGGGGCCGTTTTCTGGGGGCTGGAGGGGTGGCAGCATGAGGGGAAAGCCTTGGCCACAGTCGGCGGGGAGAGGGGAAGTTCCCCCCCTCTCCCTCACCTCGGGGCTCTCCCCTCTGCGCTCCCCTCCAGCTTAAGTTACTGTGTGGGCAGCGGCCAGCGGCGGGTAGATACATACCTTCCTTGCGTTCCACCGCATACTCCTCGCTCTAGCGTCTGACGTCACTTCCGGAAGTAACGCCACTCCCGGAAGTGACAACAGACGCTAGAGCGAGGAGTATGCGGTGGAACGCATGGAAGGTATGTATCTGCCCGCCGCTGCCCGCTGCCTACACTGTAACTTAAGCTGGAGGGGAGTGCAGAGGGGAGAGCCCAGAAGTGAGGGAGAGGGGGGGAACTTCCCCTCTCTCCGCCGACTGTGGCCAAGGCTTTCCCCTCATGCTGCCACCCCTCCAGCCCCCACAAAATGTCCCCGAGCGGGCCCCAGGAGTTGCAGGCCCTATTGTTATGCCAGTGGCAATGGCTATTAAAGGGCCAGTGTTCCTAAGGTATGTGATAACTCCAAACCATAACTGCAGAAAAGGTTTTGCAAGTTTTGAATGCAGAATTAGCATCTTGGTTACCTAATACACTCAGACCAGTTGCTGTTGAAATGTGATATTTTATGGTGACAATACCACTTTAAGGATTCACTAGTCAATGAGATGCAAATTAATGCAAATACTAGAAGATGTAAGCTCATGCAAATTCTTATGCAAATGTATGTAGCCTTGCATTTTTAAGGCCTCTTTTCCACGGACAGTTGACAGGCAGTGAATTGCCTCTCAAACTCTCACAACTGCTCACTTGCTCACTGCTGCCTGGTAGAGATAGATGTCCCCAACAGTTCGCCGGAGAACTTGTTCGCGCAAACTTAGCTAGTTCAAGTTCGCGGTGAACCGCGAACACTTAGCGAGTTCAACCCGCCCCCCATACTACATTATTGGGCTAAACTTTGACCCTCTACATCACAGTAAGCAGACACATGGCAGCCAATCAGGCTGCACTCCCTCCTGGAGCCTCTCCTCCCTTATAAAAGGCCTCTGAAGAAGCAGGTTGCACACCTGCGAAACAGCTGTCAGGCAACCCTCTCCCCCCACTGCGACCTTCTGTAACCCGGCCACAATAAAGGGATTTTATGCAGCAGTGCCCACTCTTCTCTTTTTGTAATCAAGACGCTGTGGCATACTGGTGCACGCTGCAGGTAAGCCCACTTGTGACCGTTCCATCCCTGCCGCATACTGGTGCCAGTTTTCTTTTCTTTTTTCTTTTTTTCCCCCTTATAAAAGGCAGCAGCGTTGGCCATGTTCTCACTTTGTGTGCTGCTGTATTAGTGAGAGAAGGGAGAGACATTGGAGAGATAGGGAAAGCGATAGTTAGGAGTAGTGGGATGTGGGTGTCAAAAACACCCTCTAGTGAAAAGATACAGGAGACAAAAGTGGGAGCCCAATGGTGTAGTATGTCAAAAACAATGGAACGTAATAAAAGTAAGACACTACTCACAAAGGTGGGTTGCAGAGGGGCAACCGACCGCAGGAAGTAGGAGGAGACAACAAACCCGACTCCACTTGGGGTGGTCCCTAGGGACCCGGATGCGGTCGCTCTCCTTGGTAAAAGAAAGTGGACAGATATCCGCTGTGGTAGAAGTCACGTGCGGTCTGTACCCACCCCTCAGACGGGTGAGGTAAGGGGGGATGATTGCACAATAAGGGCACCCTGGTGTAATAAAAGCATCTAAAAGCAGTTTAAAAACGGGAAATAAATTTGAGGTAGCTTACCTCAGTGACGAAAAAAATCTTTGTATTTTACAAAGGTTTTTATTAGTAGCACAGGCAACGCGTTTCGCGGGTCAGAGCCCGCTTCCTCGGGTCAATAACAGTGCTTATATCAGTAAAAAAAGGCTCCTTAGCATACCAGAATCTTACAATATACATATATATACATATTTTTTTTACTGATGTGGGCACTGTTATTGGCCTGAGGAAGCGGGCTCTGACCAGCGAAACGCATTGCCTGTGCTACTAATAAAAACCTTGGTAAAATACAAAGATTTTTTTTGTCACTGAGGTAAGCTACCTCAAATTTATTTCCAGGTTTTAAACTGCTTTTAGATGCTTTTATTACACCAGGGTGCCTCTTATACCCTTATTGTGTGATAGTTAGGAGGTCTGTTAGCTTGCTCCTTGCTGATATTTGTTGATGAAAAGCACCCCAAAACAGCTCTTTTGAGAGCTAATGTTCTTCTGATGTGTTTTTTTGTGTGTGTGTGTGTGTGTGTGACACTGCAGATGCAGCCCTGTCTGTCGCAGCTGGCCCTTGCTAATTGCTGTACAGTGACAGGCCCAGCACATTTAGTGCATACCTTTCACTGCCTCTGTGTGACTGCACTTTGTATTATACAATACCACCACCAGTCAGTGCATACCTTTTCTCTGCACCTGTCTGACTGCACAATTGTATTATAGCAGCAGTCACTGTATACCTTTTCCCTGCACCTGTGTGACTGCACGATTGTATTATAGCAGCCGTCAGTGCATACCCTTTCCCTGCACCTGTGTGATTGCACAATTGTATTATAGCAGCAGTCACTGCATACCTTTTCCCTGCACCTGTATGACTGCACAATTGTATTATAGCAGTAGAGATGGCCCGAACCTACGCGAACATGCAAATTTCTGCGAACCGCAATAGACTTCAATGGGGAGGCGAACTTTAAAAACTAGAAACATTTATGCTGGCCACAAAAATAATGGAAAAGAGGGGTCTAACACCTGGAGGGGGGCATGGCAGAGTGGGATACAGGCCAAAAGTCCCAGGGAAAAATCAGGGTTTGACTACCATGGCGCGCACCATGGCCAGAGTGCAGGCCATGGCGGTTTTCAAGCCCATATGGTCAGGCTGAGGTAGCTGAATGACAGAACAACAGTGACTGAGTGTCCAGCTGATCGAATTTGGTCTGTCCACAATGAAGCAACAACCTTATTATCTATCTTCTTGGGTCAGGTGTGCCCCCCAACCCCAACACACTCATATTAACTGGCGGTCATTGCTTCATGGATACGCAAGCCCTTTCACCGTGGCAAGGTAATGATCACGAAGGGGCATTGACACATGTACATGCCTTTTGTTTTGTTGTTGCAGCTGCAGTGCAGCCAGAAAAATTAGGTAGGCATGTACACGCACCAGAAAAAGTATTTAAAAAAATATATATATACATATTATAGCAGCCGCTGCTAGCAGCGGCCTTAAAAGTTCAGGAATCCGCCTGGAGTCCTGGACCCTGTTGGTGGTGGCGGAGAAGGCAGTCAAGCAGCCTGCAGGCAGAGATGCTGTGTGGGGACCGACTTAGTCTTGGGGCAGGCAGTCACACAGCATGCAGGAAGAGATGCTGTGTGTGGGGACTGACTTAGTCTTCGGGTAGGCCTGACCGTGCTTTGCAGACCATGTGGTCAGATGGACCCTTGACACAACGCTGTGTGCCAAGATGACACCACTTGCCTTTCAACATCACGGTACAGTTTGGGTCACCTTTTTTGAGAAATAATTGCACCCTGGTATCTTCCACTGCAGTGTGTGGCTTTGATTTTGTGTGCTGCTTTTCCTCAGGTGGTCATCCCATTGCAGTTTGTGTTTTGTCATCATGTACCTTCGTAAGGAAGTTGTCCATATGCGGGTCTTGGTCTTTCCACGTCTTAATTTTTGGTGGCAGAGAGTACAGAGGGCATTGCTCTCATCTGAGGCAGACACACACAAAAATTTCCACACCGCTGAGCCCTGGGGTGATGGCACTTTGGTGGTGGCGGCCAACTGAGTGTTAAGTGGTGTGCCAGAATCAGAGCAGGAGGAGGAAGATATGTCACGGTTCCGTGCAGAAGCTGAGGAAGATGAGGTGTTCTGTGTTAAATAGTCAACTATGTCCTGACAATCTTGGGGGTTGATGGCACGCGCCTTCTGAACACTGTACTTTGGTCCAGGGCTGCATTAAATCATGACAGCACGACCTCGAACAGACCTGTCAGGTGGCCTGCCTCTGCCTGTTTTTCCCATATTCGGGGGGATGAAGTGAAAGGTATGCACTGACTTGACTAATACAATGTGCAGTCACACAGGAGCAGTGAACAGGTATGCAGTGATTGGTATTACAAATGTGCAGCTGTCACACACACACAGGTACTGTGAACAGGTGCAGTGACTGGTAAATAACACTGCGTGCACTCACGTAGGTAGGTACACTGAACAGTGAACAGGTGCAGTGATTGGGATTACAAATGTGCAGCTGCCTGTCACACACACACAGGTACCGTGAACAGGTGCAATGACTGGTGGTATTAACTATGCGTGCGCTCATGTAGATATAGATAGGTAGGTAGGTGCACTGAACGGTGAACAGGTGCAGTGATTGGGATTAAAAATGTTCAGCTGCCTCACACACACACACACACACACACACACACACACACACACACACACACACACACACACACACACACACACACACACAATGTGTGCGCTCACGTAGGTATAGATAGGTAGGTGCACTGAACAGTGAACAGGTGCAGTGATTGGGATCACACAGGTAGTCACTGAATGTGCTGGGCCCGGCAGTGGCACACAGTAGGAATTACCAACAAGAGGCCAAAGGCCAGTTGCGACTGACTGACAGGGCTGTATATGTATGCAAGTGGGCCACACCAAAAAAAAAAAAAAATAGATCACAAGAACAAGATTAGCTCTCAAAAAAGCTGTTGAGGGGTGTTTTTTTTTAGCAATAAGAATCAGCAAGGAGCAAGCTAACAAGCCTACAAGAGCCTAACTAAGCTTTCCCTATAGCTCTCTCTGCAGCAGCAGCAGCAGCTCTGCCTTCTCTAATTACTGCAGGCACACAAGTGAGTCCAATGCCTGACGCTGCCTGCCTTTTATAAGAGGGGGTGGGGCTCCAGGAGGGAGTGTAGCCTGATTGGCTACAATGTGCCTACTGACTGTGATGTAGAGGGTCAAAGTTGACCCTAATGATGTACTATGGGGGCAAATCAAACTTCCAGAAAAGTTTGTGGTTCTCTGCGATCGCGAACCCAGGAAAGTTTGCCAATTCCCGTTCGCCGGCGAACCGTTCGGGCCATATAGCAGCAGTCACTGCATACCTTTTCCCCTGCACCTGTGTGACTGCACAATTGTATTATAGCAGCAGTCACTGCATACCTTTTCCCTGCATCTGTGTGATTGCACAATTGTATTATAGCAGCAGCCAGTGCATACCTTTTCACTGTCCCTCTGTAACTGCACATTGTATTATACCACCAGCAGTCACTGCATACCTTTTCATTGCACCTGTGTGACTGCACATTGTATAGCAGCAGTTACTGCATACCTTTTCAATGCACCTGTGTGACTGCACAATTGTATTATAGTGGCAGTCAGTGCATACCTTTTCACTGCACCTGTGTAATTGCACATTGTATTATACCACCAGTAGTCAGGTCAAAAAATTGTTCAGTACCTCACCTTTATCAAAATGAATGAGGCATGGATCCCGGAGAGTTATTGCCTGCCCAAAGACGAAGTCAGTCACCACACACAGCATCTCTGCCTGCATGCCGTGTGACAGCCTGCCCCAAGACTAAGTCGGTCCCCACACAGCATCTCTGCCTGCAGGCCACTTGACTGCCTTCTCCGCCACCACCAACAGGGTCCAGGACTCCAGGCAGATTCCTGAATTTTTATGGCCTCTGCTGCTAGCAGCTGCTGCTACCAAACATAATAATACTTTTTCTGGTGCTTGTACATGCCAAATTTTTCTGGCTGCACTGCGGCTGCAACAACAAAACAAAAGGCATGTACATGTGTCAATTTCCCTTCGTGATCATTACCTTGCCACGGTGAAAGGGCTTGCAAATCACAATGAAGCAATGACCGGCTATATGAGTGTGTTGGGGGGCACACCTGACCCAAGATAATAAGAGTATTGCTTCATTGTGCACAGTTGTTCTGTCATTAAGCTACCTTAGCCCGACCATATGGGCTTGAATACCGCCATCGCCTGCACTCTCACCATCGTGCACACCAGTCCAGCACGGCCGTCACTACATAAACAGCTGTTTGTGGTGCATTACACAGTGAGTTTGGTCTGTCAGTGTGAAGCAGTACACTACTTACACTAACTGCTGATCCATGTATACACACGTAAGATGTTTTCAAGCACTTTAGGCCTCCAATTTAGCAATGCAATGTGATCTCTGCCTTTTCAGGATTATAACCCTGCTGTGTGTCAAATCCATAATTTTCCTTGGGACTTTTGGCATACATAGTTAGTGTTGGGTGTCAAATACCCTACAGCTTTGCCATTGTCCAAATCTATGCAGCATTCTGAATGCATGTGGTGCAAGACATTATAATGGTACCCTAACACGGAGCATGCAGTACATTAAAGCATAATGCATGCATTAACAGTGGCAGTGAAGCATACTTTTCATTGACTTTATGCAATGCAACATGCATACAAATTGTAATGCAATGTTTCCCCTCCGTTGCGTTCCTGTTTTTACATGGAATGCTCTGCAACGCCAACTGTGAACTTAGTTTCACAGTTATGCATATGTTAACAGGTACAGGAGTGCATACTTTTCACTGTCTGTATGCTTCACTGTACCTACTGTATGTGATGTAAGTTCCTGCGGCGATGCATGTCTTGTGACATTAAGAGCCTGCACAGAGACACTACTGTGAGAGGAGAGACAGAGTGCATAAGAGGAGAGGACCCAGCAATGGACCAAGTCATTGTGCTTTGCTGCAACCACTCTGCATAATAAGGGGAATGGGACACTGCATCTGGCAGGGACGCTAACCTTAACCTTCCTGGCGGTAACCCCGAACGTAGTTCGGGGTAAGCCGCGCAGGAGGTTTTCTCAGGCCCTTCTGGGCCGATTTACTTAATTTTTTTTTTGCTGGACACAGCTAGCACTTTGCTAGCTGTGTCAGCACACCGATCACTACTGCCCCGCGCTGGTGAGCTGCTATCCGTCGCGCCGCGCGCCCCCCCCCCCCCAGACCCCGTGCACTGCATGACCAATCAGTGCCAGGCAGCGCCGAGGGGTGGATCGGGACTCCCAATGACGTCACGACGTCGGTGACGTCGGTGACGTCATCCTGCCCTGTCGCCATGGCGATGGGGGAAGCCCTCCAGGAAATCCCGTTCTCAGCAGGGGGATGCCGCTGAGCAGCGGCTATCATGTAGCGAGCCCTGGGCTCGCTACATGATTTAAAAAAAAAAAAACTGTTGCGCTGCCTCCTGGTGGAAATAATTAAACCGCCAGGAGGGTTAAAGGATCCTCCTACAGCCTACTGTCCCAGTGCACAATTTCTCAATAACTATTCAACAAAAGCTTGTTGAATGGGCTTTATCTGGCTGTGCTCCCAGCTGAGCACATGCAGTCTGTGCATGCCTGAGTAAGGTCCATGAATGTCCAGTAAAATGAAGTCCTCATCATGCATGATTGAAAAAACTCATGCATGAGCATCTTTGTTTTCCTGGGCATGCCCGGACCTTACTCGCACATGCTTAGTGTGGATGCACTCATCCACACCCAGGATCATGGCCAGAAGATGTAAAGAGACCCTGGCTGGATTGATTAGCTGTACAAGGACCCAGGTAGCCTCTGGATGAGGAGGCTACCAACTACTGAGGTGAGTATCTACCTCCCCCCCACCAGAGCTGGACAAGGTCCTCCAGCACCCAAGGCTGAGACACCAAAGTGTGCCTCCCTATCCCTCCCACTCCAGCTGTCACACACTGATTGCTATTAGAGTAAGAGGTGCCCCAGCCCCCCCCCCCCCCCACACACACACACATACACACCTTAATCTCTAGATATCTGGCTTGCAGTCATTGCCATGTATCCCCTTTACTTGTTTCTCGCTGCTTCAAACACAATAGCGGGATGATTGCTGAGTGAGTCGTGCGTCCCCTCCTACCCTGCGCCCTGGGGCTGGAGCCTCTCTTGCCTCTGTCTCCCCCCAAGCCCTGCCCCCAACTACAGTTTTGCTTTCATTGTCTACCTGCTATTGGGAGATGTTCTGTTTGTAACCCACAGATGAAATATTACAAATGGAACTTCATTGGTGGGTGTGAGAAAAAGCGGAAAAGCCGCCGTGAGTACTCAGAGCAAGGCGGCTGATTCCGCATCCAACGCGGCAGGTTGCGCGCGTGGGTCTGCATCCACTGGCATGACGGAGCGCGAGGAAACCGCCGCATGCTTTGTGAACAGGGCGGCGGATTCCGCGTCAGACGCGGATGTTGGCACGCATAGGCATAGTTGTGACAGTACTGCTGAACGCGGAAGAACCGCCGCATGCTTGGACAGCGGTGCGGCTGGTTCCGCATCCAACACAGCAGAAACAGTACAATACGTGTCTGGTGTGGCTGGGACTGATAGTCCACACAAGTTCAGGAGGACGCGCGCGGAGAGGCAGAGCCTTTATGACAGTCAGAAGGGCGTCAGCTGTTTAAGCCGGTCAGCTGACAATTCCAGCAGTTTTCATTGGTCCAGCACTTAGGGGTGGCGCTGGAGAGCGCTGGGGTATATATACTGGGTGCTGGTCATTTCTCTGGTGTCTGGCGTTGCGATCACTATGTGGTAGCACTCAGACCTTCTGTCAGTATCTGTGTTATTATCTAGATCAGTTTCCAAGGTGTTGATGACCAAGGAGCTCACACCTTAGTCTAGGAATCCTGTTGTTATCTGTGTTATTATCGGTGTTATTATCTAGACCAGTTTCCAAGGTGTTGATGACCAAGGAGCTCACACCTTAGTCTAGGAATCCTGTTACCATCTGTATTATTATCTAGACCAGTTCCGGGGTGTTGATGATCTAGGAGCTCACACCCAAGTCTAGGCATTGTGGATTATTTGTTATGACCTTCTGCTTTCCTGACCACTCTTCTGATCTCTGATTAGGTACTTCGCTATATCTGATACTCTGCTGCCAAACTCTGCTAGTCTTAGAATTCCGCTTCTGTCTCCTGTCTCTGTACTTTATCTGTCTGTGTGTTAACGACCTGGCCTGTCCGACCTCGAGAACTATCTTCCCTGTTGGGAGATAGTTCCCAGTTTCAGACCAGTGGAAGGAACCTGTTCTGTGAGCAGTATCTTGTACTGCCCAGCACCCTCTACGCGGGTGCTCTCCTCAAAGTATACGGTTGCACCAAACACTCATATTACTCAGGTGTCCAGAGGTTAGAGATATATCTGATTATCAGTGATACTGCAGATCACCAATAATCAGGTATATATCTGCATTCTCGGTGATACTGCAGATCACCCCGGTAATCAGATCCTCTCTGCGTTACACCGATCGTTACAGTGGGAAATTGGAATGGACTACACGGCAACTCAGAACACTCTACATTTATCTTTTTCAAAGAAGGCAGAGAAAAAAACAAAAAAACAAACAAAAAAAACCCCATGAAGGTTTTATGAAGGCGCTCAGTAGTGGTATATTAAAGTGCATCACAACTTGACTGTGTGCCAGGAAAGGGCTCTAAACCACATTAGATATGAAATTGACTTATTTCTATAAGCATCAATCTTGTGAGTCATATAATCTGCTTTAGCAAAGACAACATAGCCAGCTAAAGCATCGTTTAGCAGTCATGTGCAGTTTATACACTGTATATGGGTTTCAGGAACAAAGAAATCACAAAATATATACCACCTGTAAAAAGAAGCCAGGCTGGAGAGCGGCCAAAGTGCTCTCATCTAAATAGCAAGGCTTGTGTATATAGTTTTTTTTTTTTTGCATGCTACATCATGGCCCAAGATGTATTGGAGGGATTGTTTATGATCTTTTGACTGCACTGGATGCACAAATATATATCTGGATGACAGTAATAATACCCTGCATATTGCTGCACTCCTGCTGTTACTAGAACAACGCACCCGACGCACAAGCCAAGCACGCTGCTAAATATATAGAAGCTTTTTTGATGGAGGTCTTCCAGGGCAAAACCATTGATGAGAAAACCTCAGGTATGGTCACCTTGGGCTTGCAGTGTGAAAGGAAATTGTGGCCAAAAATAGTCAGTCTGAAGGTTAGGAGAAAAAAAAAAAAGAAGAGAGAAAAGTGAGAAATAAAAAAATATCACTCAAAGAGGAAGAAAAATAGGACATTTAAAACACGTTTGTCAGTCTATAGTGCCACCCTATAGCTTTATCTGTCTATGCATGTACAGTATCGGGCACCACATTACAGGAAAGATATTGCAGTTTTAGAGCAGGTGCAGAGACGAGCAACAAAATTGATACGTGGGATGGAAGGTCTCGCTTACCAAGAAAGGTTAGATAAACTGGGTTTATTTAGTCTAGAGAAAAGATGCCTTAGAGGGGATCTAATTAACATGTATAAATACTTTAGAGGGCAATATAAAAGCTTGGCGGATGAGCTTTTTGTCCCTAGGCCTTCTCAAAGGACTATAGGACATGATCTGCGCATGGAGGAAAAAGATTTTAGCCATTTATTTAGGAAAGGGTTCTTTACAGTAAGAGTGATTAAGATGTGGAATACATTGCCACGGGAAGTAGTTATGGCAAATTCTATACCTGCAGTTAAAGGGGGCTTAGATGCTTTCCTTGCGTTGAAAGACATCCATGGCTACAATTACTAGGTAATGCCCAGTGATGTTGATCCAGGGATTTTGTCTGATTGCCATCTGGAGTCAGGAAGGATTTTTTTCCCTTTTGAGGCTAATTGGACCATGCCTCATAATAAGGGGTTTTTGCCTTCCTCTGGATCAACAGGGATATGTGAGGGAGCAAGCTGGTGTTGTACTTTGTTCTCTGGTTGAACTCGATGGACGTATGTCTTTTTTACACCTCTCTGACACTGCAGCTGTCCTTGGTAGGTTTAGGGCTCCATATCTATAGAGTGCTAGAGGCCCCATGTAAAACTCGCAACGAGGCCCCAAGCTCCTTAGTTATGCCACTGTCTCTGGGCCCTAGTGCAAGTTGTACATTGAGCCCCCTCAAGGGCTCAATACAATATATAGCACTTTGCTAGCTGCGTGTATTCCGCAATCGCCGCCGCTCACCGCCGATTCACCGCTACCCACCGCGTTAGAGGCCCCCCCCAGACCCCGTGTGCAGCCTGGCCAATCAGTGCCAGGCAGCGCAGAGGGGTAGATCGGGACTCCCTCTGACGTCGATGACGTCAGTGATGTCATTGCGATCGTCGCAGTGGCGACAGGGGAAGCCCTAAAGGAAATCCCGTTCAGAACAGGATTTCCTTATGGGCAAGCGCGCCGGTGGCGATCGGAGGGGTTGGAGGGACGCCGCAGGGAGGGGGGCATCATGTAGCTAGCGCTAGGCTAGCTACATGATAGGAAAAAAATGCGATGATTGCGATTCAGCAAAAGTTAAAAATTACCCGGCGATTTGCCGACGTTTGCGATCGCAATTTTGCTATGCTATGCACTGCATAGCAAAATCACAGCAATAATCACTCCGCCGCGCATTCGTGATTAAGTAAAAAACGAATCGCGGAAGTGGAAATGACCTACCGCGATTCCTATGTTAAAAAGCAAACCGTAGTGATTTGAAAATCACTAGCGGTTTGCGATTTTGCGATTCAGCAATCGCAAACGCTATAGTGGAAAAGGGCCCTAAAAGCACTTGTGCAATGATTCCCTATGAGAGTGTTCACATATGAGCGGTTTGATTCCAATTCGCTCACCAAATCACTGCCTGTACCATTTTTGGGGCTATTTGCCTCAATGGAAGGTATAGGGAAATCACAAAGCGCTTGAAAAAGCGCTTTGTAAAGCAATTCTATTCGAGGTCGTGCTGATGTGATTTTGTGCGGCCCTGGACCAAAGTATAGTGCTCAGAAGAAGGCACGTCCCATCAACTCCCAAGATTGTCAGGACGTGGTTGACTATTTAACACAGAACACCTCATTTTCCGCAGCCACCAGCGCTACTACAAGCACCACATCTGCTGCATTTGAAACTTCACATGAGTTATTTGGTGGGGAATTCACTGATTCACAGCCATTATTGTTACAACAAGATGAAGTACTGCACACAGCGTTGGGTCAAGGGTCCATCTGACCATGGATTCCTGGTCTGCCAAGCACGGTCAGGGCATGTACATTACTTACACAGCCCTTTGGGTCAAGCTGGTGACCGCTGGCAAGCAGGGAGTACGTGGCTGTGCAGCGGACCTAGTTGTGACACCTCCACGGCTTGCAGACAGGCCTCCTGCCGCCTCCTCTCCTTCTCCTCCTACTCCTCCTGCTACATCCTCTTCGCTGTCATCCTCCTCCTCATCCTTGGCAGAGTGGCAGTACAATTCTACTGGTGCTGCAATCTCCTCTCCAGCTACACAGCCCCAGCTCCCCAAGGCCTATGCTGCATGCCAGGTACGACGGTGTCACGCCATATAAGACATGTTTTGCCTCAAAGCGGAGAGTCACACTGGAGCAACTCTCCTGGCTGCTCTTAACAAACAGGTGGATCAGTGACTGACCCCGCACCAACTGGAGATCGGAAACGTGGTGTGTGACAACAGCAGCAATCTCATTTTGGCTTTGAATTTGGGAAAGTTGACACATGTACCCTGCATGGCACTTGTGCTGAATCTAATAATTCAGAAATTTGTGTGTAAGTACCCAGGCTTTCAGGACGTCCTGAAGCAGTCCAGTAAGTTGTGTGTTCATTTCAGGCGGTCTTACACGGCCATGGCATGCTTGGCCAATATTCAGCGGAGAAAGAACTTGCTGGTGAGGCGCTTGATTTGCGTTAACCCGACTCGCTGGATATCGACCCTCCTTATGTTTAACTGCCTGCTACAACAGGAGAAAGCCGTCCACCAGTATCTCTACAACTACAGTAGAAGGACACACTCTGGGGAGATGGGGATGTTCTGGCCGAAGTACTGGACACTCATGCGAAATGCCTGCAGGCTCATGTGGCCATTTGAGGAGGTGACAAACCTGGTGAGTCGCAGTAAAAGGCGCCATCAGTGACTTGATCCAATATGCTTTCTTCCTGGAGCGTGCCAAGCCTAGAGTGGTGGATCAAGCTGTGGAGGAGCATGAACAGGAACAGGAGGAAGAGTTGTGGGATCAATTCTCAGAACCAGATGTTTCCTCAACACCTGTGGCAGCACAGAGGAGGGGGGAGGAGGAGGAAGATTCGTGTGGGGAAGAGGAGTCAGATGATGAGGAAGGTGTTTTTGGGAGGAGGAGGCGGAAGCAGGTGTTGCAGGGGGCTTGTGCTGCTCAACTTTCCCGTGGTATTGTTCATGGCTGGGGGAGGAGGAGAACTTACCATACATCACTGAGGAAGAGCAAGAGGAGATGGATAGTACATCTGCATCTAAATTTGTGCAGATGGTGTCTTTCATGCTGTCCAGCCTGTTGAGGGACCCCTGTATAAAAAACTCAAGGGGAATGAGCTGTACTGGGTGGCCACGCTACTAGACCCTCGGTATAAGCACAAAGTGGCGGAGATGTTTCCAAATCATCAGAAGGGAAAAAGGATGCAGCACTTGCAGAAACAGTGGCAACTATGCTTTACAGTGCATTTAAGGGTGATGTCACAGCACAATGGAATAAAGGTACCACTGCCAGTAATCCTTCTCCCATGTCCACGCAGGCAAGGACAGGACGCTCTAGCAATCTCATGGTGATGTCGGACATGCGGACATTCTTTAGTCCAACGCCTCACCTTAGCCCTTTCGGATCCACCCTCCACCAACGCCTCGACCGGCAGGAAGCCGACTACCTGGCCTTAAGTCTGGATGTAGACACTGTGAGCAGCTATGAACCCTTGGACTACTGGTTGCGCAGGCTCGACCTGTGGCCAGAGCTGTCACAATTTGCCATCCAACTTCTGTCTTGCCCTGCCTCAAGCATCCTGTCAGAAATGACCTCCAGCGCAGCTGGAGGCATTGTCACTGAGAAGATAAGTCGCCTAGGTCACAAAATCTTCAGTACCTCACCTTTATCAAAATGAATGAGGCATGGATCCCGGAGGGCTACTGCCCGCCCGAAGAGTAAGTCAGTCACTGCACACAGCATCTCTGCCTGCACGCTGCGGGACTGCCTGCTCCAAGACTAAGTCAGTCCCCAGTCCCCACACAGCATCTCTGCCTGCAGGCCACTTGACTGCCTTCTCCGCCACCATCAACAGGGTCCCGGACTCCAGGCGAATTCCTGAATTTTTACAGCGGCCGCTGTAATAATTTTTCTGGTGCGTGTACATGCCTGCCTAATTTTTCTGGCTGCACTGCAGCTGCAACAACAAAACAAAAGGCATGTACATGTGTCAATTCCCCTTCGTGATCGTTACCTTGCAGAGGTGAAGGGGCTTGCGCATCACAATGAGGGGGGGGGGGTACACCCAAGATAATAAGGTCGTTGCTTCATTGTGGACAGACCAAATTCGATCAGCTGGACAGTCACTGTTCTTTCATGGAGCTACCTTAGCCCAGCGACCATATGGGCTTGAAAACCGCTATCGTCTACACTCTGGCCATGATGTGCACCAGTTTAGCATGGCCGTCACTACACAAACAGCTGTTTGCGGTGAGTTACATAGTCAGTATCTGCTGACTTTGTGTGAAATTAGCATTTTATTTATTTGCTTTTTTAATTTCTCCGTTTGGGATGAATTGTGCCATCCTAGGGATCACAAGATGGTAATTAGTTTTTACAACATAAGTTATCGTAGTCAGCTGCGCTCCCTGAAGATCTAAAAAAAAAACCTCACCAGAAATTTCAAATATAATATATCCAGAATTTGCCCAGCACTTCATGTAGCACGATAGCTTATTATAACCCCATCAAGCCGGGACCTGATCCATTCATCATAGTGAGGCTGACATTGGTACTGCATGGAGAGGAGCCCAATCGCCACTGCACTGAGGACAGGTGAGAGATCCTTACTGAGTAACCCTCCATGCTACCTGATCAAATCTGGCACCGTTACCACTCCTCATAGCATATCAACATCCCGTTCTTGTGGAAAAGTTTTGTAAGCGAGAAAGGCCCGATTCAACACAAGATAAAACTTAGCAATCTAGCTCACTCATCCCTAATCATTACTAGTACAGCACTAATGAAGCAGTTGAAGGAGGGCTACTGATGGACTCCTCCGGTGCCGTGGCCTCAGTGGTGGTTGCAACTTCTTCATCCCTATTGTTATATCATTGCATTTGCAAATTTTAAGAAAGGAAAAATATTTGGACAGCTATGGGAGTCTTTTTATAGCATTTATAACTTTATTGAACTAAACAATATTTTTGTAAAGAATAGAAATGTATCTAAAATCATGAATGTGCTGGAGAACTGTGCACTGCATCAGTAAACTGAGCATCATTTCTGCTTACATCCAGTCATATCAGAGATAAAGAGACATCATATCATGCATTCCAATCAAATGAAAAAACATTTTATTTATTAAATTAATTAAAATTTGAGTGTTTTTTGTTTGTTTGTTTTTAGGAAAAATCTATATGCTAAAACATATTTTAATTTTGTTTCTAGCAGTGTTCCTAATATGTATACAGGTGAGAAAAAAATGACTGGGGTATGAGTAAATGTTTTCTTATATTGTATTTGTTTCTTGTAACTACCACTATTTTTTGAATGGTGGGGAGAAACGCTACTTTTTATTTATTTTTCCTTTTTAGGGGGAAAATATAAATTAGTAGGATATGGCTGAATTCAGGTTTTAGTAAAAAAAAAAAAAAAAAAGGTACACAGTATGTAGAAACCATAAGTAAAGTAACAAAGGAAAATTTACTTTGATGTTATGAGCATAAAAAAGACCATATTAGTGTTTTTAACAGACGTTGGTAGAGAAGACTATCAAAAGTTTCCTGTTAGTTTTAATTACAGCTAACAAAAAAAAATTGTCAGGCCTGTCTCTATGGCTAAACGGTGGGTTAAATGCACCATTTAGCCGCCAATGGCCGGGGTTAAGCGCCCTTCAGTTGCAAAATAATGCAACCAAATGGGAGCATTAGTAAGCACAAGGGTGTCAGTGATTGACATGACACGTGGTGCGGGTACCGAAGGGTAAAAAACCCACAGTATGTAGCGTCCAGGGCTGGCTTCCGCCGACTCGGATGCACATACAGTGGTCGCTACAAGTGCTGGACATAAACCCAATGAGCATACCCAATGGAAGTGTTTTTTTATAATAGATGTAAAGAGCTTGAGACCATCGTATGAGGCCATGCAATAGTGTGTACTATCATGCAATTCATCTTTCTTTTTACAGGCTGGTATTCACGGGTAGCCTTGTCGGAGTGCCCTAGGAGGTACGATCAGTTTATCATGAACGATTTGGGTAGCCCATAGTGGAATGCCCCTGAACATGCATTTTTTTATGTTTGTATACAAACCTTTTTGGTGACATATATTTGTATTTTTTTATACTATTTAAGATGTATACATTTGCATTTAAACATATTATATGGGTGCTTGTATTAATATAGCAAGGAGTGGTCTATGTCTAGGTAGTGCCTAGGTAGTGTGTCTTTTAAAATATTATAAATGGAGGTTGTGATGTTTGGTTCATTTTACACCTGAGGAAGAACCGTGATGGTTCGTAACATGCAGTGCTGCTCCGCTTTCAATACACGCTTTAATTAGCAAAGCCAGTTGTGTGCCGCCTCTTCACTCATTACTGCAAGTTTTTCGCCCAGGGGGGTGACCTGAGCGAGGTGCAGCACCGGCAGTTCCAGCAATAGCATTCCTGTATGGGTTCCAGGACCGTGGTTTTCTTCACATTCATGTCTGGACATAAACAGGAGCGTCTGACAAGTCGTTCATGTAAAATAGCCCAAACAATGACTGTTGCTCTGTGCAGCTATTCCTACAGCAAGGTGGAAGTTTTAGGTAAGTCTCTTGGCAAGTACTGTTGCGAGGGTTGCAAAGAAGTGACACTTACACTTGCTGTTTGCAATTGGAATTCTTAGTTGGATGAAGATTTAAGTGGAAAGATAGTTTGTAATAAACATCACATTACAAAAGTACTAGTGTAGCACCCAACTTTGTTTATGCCGATTTTATAACAAAAGTGGAATTGTTGCTTTAACACCAAATCAAGTTTGTTTAGAAGGCCTTCTGTATTACACTGATTAATGTTTCTCAGCTCAGATCTGCTGAAGTCATACTGATGAAATCGCATACCTATGGTTCTGACCAGGCTTTCCATGACCTGGGTCAAACTAATTAACATCTCTGGTCTCAAGAACACCAACCTTAATGTGATGCCTCATACTGTACGTGTTGTATCATTCTAATACATCATCAACCTTCTGTCACCTGTAGAAATATGTTCATGGCAGGGGGTTCGTTGGAAATAAGTGACTAATCTATTTAAGACAGGTTTGCACTTGCAGGGTTTAAGCTGATATAAAAACGTGAACATATTTTCTGACATAGGACTTCTGTTCAGCCAAGGTTCTGATTGCCACACTAAATAATTAAGAGTTATGCACCTATTTTCAGTTTCAGTTTACGGCCTCCTCTGTTGCGTGTCTGTAAAGCCCGGTTCACACTAGCACGAATGGAAAACTGTTCCATGTAAAAACTGATCCATGGCATTGGCACAGATCAGTTTTTCAGAGGCTCAGTTTTCCATCTATGATCCCTCGTTCAGTTAGCATGTGGTCCTTGTGACACATCAGTCGGTCCAGAAAAAGCCACTGCTGGGAGCCCATCTCACAAGGGTCATAAAACAAGTGTGGCTATCAGGATCTTCACACCCATAGCAAGTGTAGCCACAAACACACCTGATCTGAAGTACAGTCCCCTGTATCGGAGGAAGGGAAGGTTAGTATTTGGGGCCCCAGAACAGCTCTGGGCCTCCCTGTGATCACAGGGGCTGCTCCTCTCTAGTTACGCCTCTGCGTTCGCATCTGTTTTCGTCTGTTACTGTCCACTAAACCTTTCATTTTGTAGGCCAATGTGACCCGGCCTTACAATTAATGTGAACCAAAGACGAACCATCCT
The DNA here is from genome assembly GCF_040937935.1 of Hyperolius riggenbachi. Lineage (NCBI taxonomy): Eukaryota > Metazoa > Chordata > Amphibia > Anura > Hyperoliidae > Hyperolius > Hyperolius riggenbachi. Next base: position 73,440,428 of record NC_090656.1, on the reverse strand, counting down.
CATGTATTTTACCATATATATCAGTGGGAACATTAGAGAAAACACCTACTCTGCTCTCTGCTTCCTCCTTCACTGCTCAGCCTGCTTGTTTAACAGCCCTGATAGAATCCCCAACTGAACATTCAGTCTGGCTTTGCTCTAATGATACCACTGATGTATATGGTAAAATACATGAGGGTGCTTCATCTCTGGTTCACTTTAAGCATTTGCATTTAGCACAATATCCAAATGGCGGAGCTCTAGTTTTTGTATAGCCTCCTATATTACTATTCTAGTTTTGATATCTTACAACAAAATGCTGCACACAGTAAAAGTGGCCATACACCAAGGGCCATTTCACATGGGCTTCTGGAGATGGCGCATTTAGCCAATGCTTAACACTTTTTTGTAACCAAGCAGAAAAGTGTTTTACGTCGGTTCCCATCGTTTAGTTGTCTCATTGCGTTTTGAGACCCATGAGGGACACGGAACCCTCAAACGCAGCCACCGACATTTAGGCAATCACCAGCAAACAACTGCAAACACATTGAGATGAACAATCCCATTCACCTAAATGCAGGCATCGATCCCGGCGGTAAACAATGACGATGGGCGGTTGCAGGAGCCCACATGAACGAAGCCTTAAAGGACTTACGAGGCGAAATAGTCAAAAAAAGGTAAATACCTGCATGGAATATCAAAGCACGTCCGCGCCCTCTGTGCCGTTCCGCTGGGTCCCCGCAGCTCAATGTGCCCCCCGGGCCGGTCCCGACCCCACAGCCCGGGTCGGGCTCTCCTTCCTCCACTAGGATGGCCACCGGAGCTGGCCGCGGCAGCGCAGTCCGCATATGCGCGAGTGTGTTTGCGCAGCTCTAGGGCCTCCTCCCCCCCGATCCACGCTATAGGCCGTCTCCTGTTGCGTGGATCGGGGGGAAGGCCCTAGAGCTGCGCAGCTGCACTTGCGCATATGCGGACTGCGCAGCCGCGGCCAGCTCCAGCGGCCATCTTAGTGGAGGAAGGAGAGCCCAACCCGGGCTGTGGGGTCGGGGCTGGCCCGGGGGGTACATTGAGCTGTGGGGACCTGAGATGTACTGAGCTGAGAAACATAAAAAGCTGAGAAGTGATCACTAGATTTTAATATATAGATAGATAGATATTAATATATAAAAAGAGCAGCTATGCAATAAAATGCAAAGGCAGCTTTCAGAGCATATAAACTGTACTTTGGCAATTTGTAAACAGACAATATTACTTGTGCACAAAAGCCAATATGGTAACTCTATGGCTAATAAAAAGTAGGAAAACACATTATTGAATGTTATGTCAGAGTTTTATTCCACTTTAAGTTAATACAGAGCCCTCCACACGCAACCTCTTAGACAATTTAATCAGCCTGAATTTAACTTATTATGGCCCTTTTCTACTGAAAATTGTGAACACAAACACATTACACTGGAATAGTGATTCTTCCAAATTTTAACACTGTCAGGTTTTTCGTTTGTTTGTTTTTTGAGATTTTACATTTTTCATGATGCAATTGTATTTTCGGTTTTCTGATGTTTCATTTAGTTAGCAGAAAAAAAGTCAAAAAATTCGATTTTGGTATGCATTTATTTGTGCTTCCTTTTATTTATTTATTTGAACCCAAACATAATCACACAGGAAATGCAGCATGCACTATTGGATAAAAGACTGAATCACAAAGCAGTAAGAACAATGGAAACGGTGAAAATGGTGCACTGGGATTAATATTATTACAGTCTTAGTCCCTGATGATTCATTTGTGACGAAACATGTTGGGTGGGTCTGGATGCGGAAATGAGAGCCAGTGACACAAGAAGCAGGGAGCAAAACGGTTCCAGCAGTGTCCTGGAGGTCGTAGCGCACCGTCCATAGTGTGGAACACCTGCAGAGCCCATTTTAAAAACTCCATGCAGACTTGTAGCTACATAACTTGTAAGCGCACAACTGTTTTAGAATCAATAAAAATTGTATGGTTTTACACTTTTGGCTTTGAGGTATTGCTGCGAAGATGTCTGGTTTTATATTGTGAAGAGGATATTAAAGCAGAAAACTATTGCTACAGGTTGAGCCAGTGAGGTGGGGGACAGCCTAGTGTTCCAAGGTGTATGCTGACCTATATATCGGTCCTTTGATCTGGTGGGTCTGTTTACATCAGGTGTGGTGGTGGATTCTCTATGCCTCTATATGAAGACCGTAACAAGCTGCTTATGAAAATATCTTGAATAATATTGGACTTTTAATGAAGATTTGTAATTTGGAAATGACGTTGTGTAAGGCTGCCTGCTAAATGATAGAAACGTATTACGGTGGCGGTGGTGGTCGCCCAATCGGCCAACACTTGCATTCCCAGAATCAGATTGGAAAGCATGCAGCTTAAAAGGGCCTTTCCTGTGTTGTAGGTATGGAAGGTAGGGGTAAAAAGTAGGGGGGGAGTAACTTTCTGTAGCCATGTGGCAGACGCCCTAGCGGGGTGACTTACTATGGATTGAGTACAGAGTTATACCAGCACTCGTTACTCATTCCCACAAGTTTTAAGTTGCAAAAAAAAAAGCCCTACATCATTAAGCACATTGTTCATGCACATCTCATAATAGACAGGAGGAACATTGTGGGTGACAATAATTCTAAATATGTACACAGCTTGATAGGAGATCATTTGTAATAAAATCATATTCTTTGTCTCCAAGCTCTACAAGCATGGGAGAACCTCAGTAAATACGACCCGATAACTCAAAATATCTTTTTTAACAACCCCCTAAGTTTTACTGTATCCCAATGACATAGTTCCAATTTCACTGATAACAATACACTGAAAGTCTGGAATCGATGGTCATTTTTATCTGTACTTTTACTGCAGGAAAACATTTTTGACACCTCTGTAGTTGTAACCTTATTGTGTCGGCCTTAAAACATATGAAATACAAAACTGCTTTGTGTCTGCTACATCTCTCAGTGGGAAAATTATGATCTCAGCTTCGGCTTGGCAGGTAAAACAAAATAATACAAACGGCTATCTCAGTGGACACAAAAGCTGGCCCAGATAGTGTATTATTTATACTGTACCTATAGCGCACAGTTGGTCTTTATTTAAAGTGTACCTTAAGTGTCCCAAAAAAAATTAGTTTTACTCACCTGGGGCTTACCTCAGCCCCCTGCAGCTGATCGGTGCCCACGACGAGTCGCTCTGATGCTCCGGGTCCCGCTGGCGGCCACTTCCGGTTTCGCCGTCAGGACCCGTCAGGCTGGGGAACGCGGCTGATACTACGCGTTCCCAGCCAAAATAGCACCCCTATGCGGCCATATGTCCGCATAGGCACCCGTATGCGGACATATGGCCGCATAGGGGTGCTATTTTGGCTGGGAACGCGTAGTATCAGCCGCGTTCCCCAGCCTGACGGGTCCTGACGGCGAAACCGGAAGTGGCCGCCAGCGGGACCCGGAGCATCAGAGCGACTCGTCGAGGGCACCGGACAGCTGCAGGGGGCTGAGGTAAGCCCCAGGTGAGTAAAACTCATTTTTTTTGGGACACTTAAGGTTCACTTTAAAGGACAACTCCAAGTACAAAGCCCAACACAGAGTTGAAACCTGTAACTGTACATCCTTAGATTTGACTAACGATCGGTTTATTAAAGCAGACTTGAACTCAGAACTTCCCCTCTGCTCTAAAAGATGCGCACCAGCATAATAACCCTTAAAACCCTCGGGGTAAGCCACGCATGAGGATTTCTCAGGCCCTGCTGGGCTGATTTGTATAATTTTTTTTCTTGCTACACGCAGCTAGCACTTTGCTAGCTGCGTGTGCACACCGATCTCCGCCGCTACCCGCCAATTCGCCGCTACCCGCCGTGCCACCCCCCCCCTTCCAATCAGTGCCAGGCAGCACTGAGGGGTGGATTGGGACTACCTTCACCACGTCGATGACCATGGCGACGGGGGAAGCCCGAAGAACGCGATTTCCGGACGGGCTTGATCACTGGAGGCGATCGAAGAGGGTGGGGGGATGCCGCTGCACAGCCCTAGGCTCGCTACATGATTTAAAAACCAAATACCAATTAGCTGCTCTGCCGAGGGAGCAAGCTGACGCAGCTGAGAGATCAAATCACAGTGGTGCTTAGTCACAGATGAGGGGGAATTAGACAGGCTAATGCAGGGTGCATTTCTTTGTTTTCCTTCTGTCCTGTGCAAGAGTTCAGGTCGACTTTAAGAGCACACTCATAACAGGCACGCGGTTAACTACTATCATACCAGCAGTCTCTGCCCCATTAAGAAACAGAGACTGCAGGTACCATAAAACGGCGCTTACTGACGATTCGCCACACTGAACCACTGCTCTCACTGCTCTCCCAATGCCGCAGGTCCATCTGTCTGACTTCTCTATGACGGCGGAGCTCTGTGCACCTGCCAGGGGTCGCTTTCATTGGCTCCTGACCCTGTCCATCAATGTAAGCCAAAGTGATGACTGGATCAGGAGCCAATGAAATCATACTGACGGCAGGGCGAGTGGGTCGCGGCAGGGACAAAGCTGCGCAATCGGCGGGAGCACAAGTCGATGATTGTTGAAATCTATGTCCTGTCAGAGCCGCGCAGCCACTAACAGGACATAGATTTCAACCGCACTGCTCCGGAAGCGGTTACAATATGTTTCCTATAGAAAAATCCGCGCTCACAGGCCACAAATAGAACCTCAACAGTTTACCACAGTATTCCAATAAAAGTTCAGTTCTTTTTCTCTGGTACACTGCGGTGCATCCACGCTGTATTCAGTATCACTCTAGGCCACACTAGGACTCACTCCTGCATAGCCTTCCTCCTCCCCTCTTCCTGGACTAGGACACATGAATCGGGTTTCCAAGCATCATTTCTAAAGGAGCAGGTTGCCTGAAACGATCAACAATGAATGGTTTGGATGACTGTAAATGAAAACACTCTAGGAGCTGCATGCAAGGATATGATCACAGAAAATCAGAGCTTTGCAAATCTATCAGCTGATCAAACAAACTACATGCTTCTCCATGAGTTATCCTAGACATGACCATCACCACCGTTTTTAGAGTTCTCGCTTGGAGAAAGTGGATATCAGTTGTGGAGTATTACGATCTGACCCCCTAGTCATTCCCGCCTCCGGATATTTGGGAGGATTCAGGGGTGAGTGCGGGCACAGAGGGGGGTGTCCCTGGCACTAGGTGTCTGTTTGAAGTGAGGTGACGGCGATTACCACACGTGGGAGGTGGCGGATTTAAAGCAATCGCAGTTTTACACTATATGTGTTTTCTTCTCTTTCTCTGCATATGACGTGTGGCCTAGAGTGATACTGAATACAGCGTGGATGCACCACAGTGTACCAGAGAAAAAGAACTGAACTTTTATTGGAATACTGTGGTAAACTGTTGAGGTTCTATTTGTGGCCTGTGAGCGCGGATTTTTCTATAGGATTTATTTTATTGTTTACACAAACAATTGGAATACGCGAACCACGTCTGCAAAGCATAGTATTGATCCTAAGCGCAATTTTGTAGATATATTCATGACAATATGATTCCTGTCTATAAAATACTAGTCTATTCAAGAAAGAATAATAATAACAAATTATATTTACAGATGAGTTTCTCTGTCAAGACAACATGTCATCACTAGTAATATGTGGGGAAAAAAAATCTAATATGCAGATGAGCTTCACACCAGGGTGGAGGAAGTTTGGGCTATCAAATTAGTAAACAAATAACACATCAACAAATAACAAAGCTACTAGAAAAATTGATAATGAGATTCCTTGCAGATTTTATGTCTAATGTATCCAGATTGGAAATTGGTCAATTGAAATCAACAAGAAGTGCATGTGATTGGCTCAGTTCCAAGCTACATGTAATTTGCATGCAAGCCTAAATTATTTGCAGGGCCGGCGCTACCATAGAGGCAAAGTGGGCAATTGCCCCAGGGCCCCAGAGCTTGTAGGGGCCCCCAGTGGCTACAAGAGGAAAAAATAATTTTTCAAATCGGCCTTATAGTTTTTGAGAAAATCGATTTGAAAGTTTCAAAGGAAAAAAAAAACACATTTAAAAACCTGCCGACTTTAATGGTTAATAGCAAATCCACTTTAAATGCTAGAAACCCTAAATTTGCAGGATATGTTAAGGAGATCATTGGGAATAAGATGAAAAAACAATTTTTCAAAAAGACCTTATAGTTTTTGAGAAAATCAATTTTAAAGTATACTTTTAAATGCGGTAAATGTCACTTTTAGTAGCAAACCTAACGGTAGTGTAATTTTACATGTATCAAAAGAAAGAGAAATAAATTTCCTGATGGGGTTTCCTGGGGGTCCATACGCAGCCGCAGCGCTTTGGCCAAGGATCGCTATACAGCCGCAATATGGCTGGTTGAAGATCCCTGGCATTTTTTCCTATTTTCCCAATTTTTTTTTTATGTTTAGAGTGTGGGAATTTTTTTTTTAAATTACGTGGGGTCCCCCTCCTGAAACTTTTTAACCCCTTGTCCCCCATGCAGGCTGGGATAGCCAGAATGTGGAGCTCCGACCGATTGGGGCTTCACACCCTGACTATACCAGCTGCAAAAAAGGTCCCTTAATGCCGATTTTTGTTCCGGGGTATCTGTTAGGGGGGGCCCCCAGGTTTATTTTGCCCTGGGGCCCCATTGTTGCTTTAACCGGCCCTGATTATTTGCATTGCATTGATACTTTTAGAAGCTGTGAAGTCATGTGATAGTGGGGTATTAATGATAGAAAGCCACTGGGCAGAATGCTCCTATGTTTGTGGGTGGGGGGGGGGGGGTGCACCTGTAACCCCGTCTCTCTATAGTGCCAGAACTTCCCACCCACCTGATCCCTGATACCATCCTTAGCCCATCTTCCATCTCCTAATTTGAATATCCCTTCTCTCTGGTTGGTGCCCAACACTAACCTCCACTTCTTTCAAAATAATTTGTGCTACACCAATGCTTGATCTTATATTTACTTCTCTTTTGTGATTGTTTCCAGATCTTGGCAACCCCTCACCTTCTGGCATCTAACCTTAAAGAAAAACCGTAACCAAGAATTGAACTTCATCCTAATCAGTAGCTGTGATACCCCCTTTCCCATGAGAAATCTATTCCTTTTCACAAACAGATCATCAGGGGGCTCTGTATGGCTATTATTGTGGTGAAACCCCTCCCACAGGAAACTCTGAGGACCAGTGCAGGGACAAGGTCCTCCAGCACCCAAGGCTGAGACACCAAAGTGCGCCCCCCCCATCCCTCCTATCCCAGCTGTCCCACACTGATTGCTATTAGACTAAGAGGCGCCACAGGGCCCACAACCTCCACAACACCTTAATCTCTAGTTATCTGGCTTGCAGTCACTGCCATGTATCCCTTTTTCTTATTTCTTTCTGCTTCAAACACAATTAGGAATGACAGCTGAATGAATTGTGCGCCCCCTCCTACACTGCGCCCTGAGGCTGGAGCCTCTCCAGCCTATGCCTCGGCCCGGCCCTGCTGAGGACCGTGGTACTCCTGGCAGTTCCCTGTCTGTGAACCTCGTTGCATTGTGGGAAATAGCTATTTACAGCTGTTTCCAACTGCCAAAAAAGCAAGCAGCAGCTACTTCCCCTGACATCACCTGCCAGCACTAAAAAATGTCACTATGTGATAAATGTCATAATGTAAATCAGGGAGAGGAAAGCTTTTACAATGGGCAAACACTAACTTAATCATTTATACATAATTATTGTAAAAATTAAACACTTTTTTATTACATTATTTTCACTGGAGTTCCTCTTTAACTCTTCCCTTTCCTGGCAGCACTACACAATTTCCCTCCATTAGAAATGTTTAACTGTCCCTGCCTGATACCTGAAAATAACCCCCCCACCACCACCACCACCACCTGGTGCTTGCCTTTACCTTCCTCCGATTGTGCTCAAGCACTAGTTTGTACATCTACTGTATCTGAGACCTTACTGGTATAAAAAAAAATCACAAATAATGCCAATACTATGTGAAAAGGAAGAGGCGCACTGCTCAAATGAACAAATATTTAAATAAAGTTTAATATTTAGGAAAACTTACCTCCTCAAGGGCAAACCCAGAATTTCAAGGGAGGGATTCCTGAAAGGTCTTTCTCAGCCACGTACAATACAGTATAATAGTATGGTAGGGCATCATGCGGGGTACACATAATGCAATTTCACATCCAACCAATCGACAACGGGTTAGATCAGGATCTGTTTGGATACAGATAATAATGAGGACAGCCGACATTAGTAATGAAGGGGAAAGTGAAGCAGTCACACAGCATGGGACAGGGCTGGGCTCATATCTGACTCTTTTAAGTTCCCCAGAGCTGCTCCATGCTCTGTACACATGCTGCTGCTCCATGCTCTGTACACACACTACTGCTCCATGCTCTGTACACACTGCTGCTCCATGCTCTGTACACACACTACTGCTCCATGCTCTGTACACACTGCTGCTCCATGCTCTGTACACACGTTGCTGCTTCATGCTCTGTACACATGCTGCTGCTCCATGCTCTGTACACACACTGCTGCTCCATGCTCTGTACACACACTGCTGCTCCATGCTCTGTACACACGCTGCTGCTCCATGCTCTATACACATGCTGCTGCGCCATGCTCTGTACACATGCTGCTGCTCCATGCTATGTACACATGCTGCTGCTTCATTCAAAGTCAACTGTTGCAGGGAAAAAAAGGAGGCAGTGCTGTAAGTAGAAGTACTGGTCAAGGGACTATCTTTCTCCCCCACTGCTGCTGGAGACACCTTTGAAATTTATAAGGATGTCAATCTGTTTCTAAGAAAATTAATGCTAAGATTATACCATGCAGGTGGGCGCGGCAACATTGTGGGAGAACAGGACCAGAAAATAGAGAGATGGGATAGGACCCAGCAGGAAATTTTGAGAGCAGATGATAGGGGGGCAGTTATAAACCTCCAGGTTCTCCTTGACGAGGGTGGTCAATTAATCGATGAGGATGACAACCAGAGAGTACATGCTCCATCTGCCACGTCATTACGTAAACGTGCTACCACCATGCCCCCCCTATCAAATAATCGATATGTCTCGGTATTCCTTGAGACCCTAAATAATGAACTAAAAACAAAAAACTGGGATGGGAATAGAATTAAGCCACACAATTTAAAATTAGCACAGAGAAAAGCAATTGATGATCTAAAAAATGCCCCAAATGTAATAATAAAACCCAGTGATAAAGGGGGCAACATTGTGCTACTCAATGAAAATGATTATATAACAGAGGCAATGAGGCAATTGTCGGATAAAGAGACATATGAAAAGTTGGAACGGAATCCTTCTCTGAAATAAAAGACAAGATCAACCATTGGGTTGATGAAGCCTATGAGAAGCAGGTGATTACCAAAGATGAATGGAATTACCTGCTGGTCGCTAATTACAATGTACCAACAATATACTTCATCCCAAAAATTCATAAAAACTCAGTGAGCCCACCGGGTCGCCCCATTGTGTCTGGGTGCGGTGGGCCTTGTGAAAGACTGGGTAGGCTAATTGATGAAAAACTGAAGCCATTGGTAATGCAACTTCCATCATATGTCAAGGATAGTCGAGATGTTTTAAACGTGTTGGATGGTTTCAGTGTTCCCCCTGGGTCCCTCCTTGTTGGGATCGATGTGGAATCTTTGTACACGTCGATCCCGCACGAGGAGGGACTCAGGGCAGTAGACTTCTTTTTGGAGGAAAGCTGCCATGAGGCAGCAGAGCATAATGATATGCTGATACAGGCAATTAGCCTGGTGTTGAAGCTAAACTGTTTTAAATTTAATGGCAGGTACTACAGACAAGTTAGGGGAACGTCAATGGGGGCGGCATGTGCCCCGGCGTATGCATGTCTGCATCTCGGGCTCTGGGAGAGGCAAGATGTCTACCCAGACCCGGCTTTCGGGGCACATGTCGCCCTCTGGCTCTGATTAATAGATGACGTGCTGGTTGTATGGAAGGGCACAGAGCAAGAACTAGTGCTGGGCGTAATGGAAAAAACTACGCTTACGGATCATTATGCGTAATTTTACGCTATTACGCATTACGGAATTACGCTTACGGCGTAGACATTTATTTACGTTCATGTCTGTAATTACACATAGCCCTTACGCAATTACGCGTAAGAATACCGTAATGCAGGTTGTTACATTATTGCCTTACGCGTAATTTCCTACTAGCAATTAATGCGTAAGGCCATGCTTCCAAGCGGAAAAGTTGACGCATGGATCAATGTTAGGTAGCCGCCGACTTTAAGGGTTAATAGCAAAGCCCTCTTAATTGCTTAGAGCCTCAAATTTGGAGAATATATTAAGGAGATCAGAAGGAATAAGAGGAAAAAAATTTTTTTCAAAAAGACCTTATAGTTTTTGAGAAAATCGATGTTAAAGTTTCAAAGGAAAAATATATACATTTAAAAACCCGCCAACTTTAACGATTAATAGCAAAGCCTGCTTAAAATTTAGGAACACCAAATTCCCAGGGTATATTAAGGGGATCAGTGGGAATAAGAGGAAACAAAAATGTTCAAAAAGACCTTATAGTTTTTGAGAAAATCGATGTTTAAGTTTCAAGGGCAAAAATGTCTTTTAAATGCGGAAAATGTCAGGTTTTTTTGCACAGGTAACAATAGTGTTTTATTTTCATAGATTCCCCCAAGTGGGAAGAGTTTTACTTACTTCGTTCTGAGTGTGGGAAATATTAAAAAAAAATGACGTGGGGTCCCCCCTCCCAGACCTCTTTAACCCCTTGTCCCCCATGCAGGCTGGGATAGCCAGAATGCGGAGCACCGGCCGCGTGGGGCTCCGCACCCTGACTATACCAGCCCGCATGGTCCATGGATTGGGGGGTCTCGGAAGGGGAGGGGCAGCCAAGCTTTCCCCTCCCCCTTGTCCAATCCAAGGACAAGAGGCTCTTCTCCACCTCCGATGGGCGGTGGAGGCCGCGATTTCCTGGGGGGGGGTTCATGGTGGCATCTGGGAGTCCCCTTTAAAAAGGGGTCCCCCAGATGCCCACCCCCCCTCCCAGGAGAAATGAGTATAGGGGTACTTGTACCCCTTACCCATTTCCTTTAAGAGTTAAAAGTAAATAAACACACAAACACTTAGAAAAAGTATTTTAAAGCGGTTTAACACCCAGCATTACAACTTTGCTTTAAAAGATTGCTTACAGCTTACAAACTATTATGCCAGATTTTTTTTAAGCAGAAATTCACTGAATGTGTTAAACATGACATTTTAGTGTTGGATTCAACTAGGAATCCGCATCCATTCTTATCTTTTAGTTACAAAATGTATCTTTATTTGGAATACAAATAGACCTTTGAAAAGCCTGCCGGGGAAGCCCTCTTTGTTCTCTCAGAGCAGTGTTTGTTTGTTACATTGTAGATAGATACATTTGTAACTAAACATGCAAGCACAGAGGAGTATTTCTAGCTAAATGCAGCACTAAAATGTCATGTTTAATCCATTCAGTGAATTTCTGCTAAAAAAAAAATCTGGCATAATAGTTTATAAGCTGTAAGGTTGAAATGCTGGGTGTTAGACCACTTTAATTGAACAAAAAACATAACCACGAAAAAAGTCCTTTAATATTCTTAATTAACCATTAATACTTACCTGTCCCTTTAAAAGCCAGTTCCCACGCAATATCCTCGGAAATATACTAATCAGTTACAATGTAACAAAGTTGTTACAATGTAACAACTTTGTTACTTTGTAACTCCACCGCACCCGACGTCACTCGCCGCTCACCCGCCGGCCGCCGCACACACTACACTAAGTCCCCGCCGGCTCCCGCCGTCCACTCCGCCCACACCTGTCACCCATAGACATGCTGGCACCCATGGGATCCTTACATGTCAGAGTATGTATGTCATATATATCCTCAGTTGCCCATGTAACCTCCTTTATGTGGGCCGTACTACACAGGAGTTCCATATTAGGCTTAACAAACATAGATCCAATATTACAAAGGGGGAACCCAAACATGGGGTGTCTAGCCACTTCAATCTAGTACATAACAGAGATTTCAATATGTTAAAAGCTACTATTATTGAACAGGTTTGCTGTTCTAATAAATACGAGAGATACAGAGCCCTTTGTAGACGGGAGTCCTCTTGGATTCTAAAACGTGGCACCCTTGAACCAGGTGGTCTAAACAAATGTCTAGAAGAAATGGGCCACCTCCAACCTATTTTGCGCTGATTCGAGCATTTTTTATTCCTAATTTGTACTTCTCCCTATCCCCTTTTTTTCCCTTCCGTACCCTTTCCTTTTCCCTTTTCCCCCCTTCGTTCCTTCCTTCCTTTCCCTCCCTCTCTTCCCCTTCCCTTTCTCCCACTAATAACCTTTCTCCCTCTGACCCAGACATTATATATATATATGCTCATGATACACGACCTATGCAGTCTGGGCAGACCCTTATGCGCCCATATAACATGTGTATTTTGGCCAGAATATGGAGAACATCTACTGTTGATGATGACATTTGTTTATATATTTTTGATATATTTTTTATATGTTTTTGTATATGCTGTTTATAGTTGATTTATGTGTATGCATGTATATGTACAGCTTTTATTGACTCGATTATGGTTAGTGGGCTTTGTGCGAGAGCATGGTGAAACCTACATATGAATTTTATATTGATTAATTATGTTCCCTTTATGAATTGGAGTAGCATTAAATATACATGGGAATCCCTTCCCTGTATATACCTCCAGTTTTTCCTGGGGTTTTTTACCTTTTATTTATTCTCCCTGCCCCTCTATTGGGACAATTATGTCTCTCCAGACTACTACAGACTCCAAGGTAGTAAACCCCGCCCTCCCACAGAACCGATTGGCTGGTTTGTAGTGAGGCTATGTATAAAATGAAACCATTTTAATTGATTTATAGGACTTGAAAAAGCGTAGGCTGATCCTCCGTGAAACGTGTTGTCAGTTTTTATATTAAACAATTCCATTCATATTGGCCTTATGGTGGGTCTTTTATAGCTCACATTTACTATACGCAGACGCCGCCCGCAGTGTATTGCTGCGTGGATGCGCGTCTTTGTTCCTATAGTTACCGTTCAGGAAGTGCGCGGGAGAGTGACGTCACGTCCGCCCCATCCGTCTTGGAGAGCTTGGTCCCCGGCTCAGCAAAGAGGGACACACGCCTACCGTGGCCTAGTACGCTGTACCGGCCAAACGTTGAATAGGTGAGACCTGTCCTATTAGCGGATCTATCTGATGTTATTTGAAGGCTGAGTGCGCCCCTCTCTTTTTCTCAGCATGTAATTGGGGGCCAGGTGTGGGCGGAGTGGACGGCGGGAGCCGGCGGGGACTTAGCGCAGTGTATGCGGCGGCCAGCGGGTGAGCGGCGAGTGACGTCGGGTGCGGTGGAGTTACAAAGTAACAAAGTTGTTACATTGTAACAACTTTGTTACATTGTAACTGATTAGTATATTTCCGAGGATATTGCGTGGGAACTGGCTTTTAAAGGGACAGGTAAGTATTAATGGTTAATTAAGAATATTAAAGGACTTTTTTCGTGGTTATGTTTTTTGTTCAATTAAAATACTTTTTCTAAGTGTTTGTGTGTTTATTTACTTTTAACTCTTAAAGGAAATGGGTAAGGGGTACAAGTACTCCTATACTCATTTCTCCTGGGAGGGGGGGTGGGCATCTGGGGGACCCCTTTTTAAAGGGGACTCCCAGATTCCACCATGAACCCCCCCCCCCCCAGGAAATCGCGGCCTTCACCTCCACCGCCCATCGGAGGTGGAGAAGAACCCCTTGTCCTTGGATTGGACAAGGGCTCGGAGGAGGAGGGGAAAGCTTGGCTGCCCCTCCCCTTCCGAGACCCCCCAATCCATGGACCATGCGGGCTGGTATAGTCAGGGTGCGGAGCCCCACGCGGCCGGTGCTCCGCATTCTGGCTATCCCAGCCTGCATGGGGGACAAGGGGTTAAAGAGGTCTGGGAGGGGGGACCCCACGTCGTTTTTTTTTTATATTTCCCACACTCAGAACGAAGTAAGTAAAACTCTTCCCACTTGGGGGAATCTATGAAAATAAAACACTATTGTTACCTGTGCAAAAAAACTGACATTTTCCGCATTTAAAAGACATTTTTGCCCTTGAAACTTAAAAATCGGTTTTCTCAAAAACTATAAGGTCTTTTTGAAAAAAAAATGTTTCCTCTTATTCCCACTGATCCCCTTAATATACCCTGGGAATTTGGTATTCCTAAATTTTAAGCAGGCTTTGCTATTAACCGTTAAAGTCGGCGGGTTTTTAAATGTATATATTTTTCCTTTGAAACTTTAACATCGATTTTCTCAAAAACTATAAGGTCTTTTTGAAAAAAAAAATGTTTCCTCTTAATCCTTCTGATCTCCTTAATACATTCTCTAAATTTGAGGCTCTTAGCACTTAAGGGGGCTTTGCTATTAACCCTTAAAGTCGGCGGCTTTTTTATATTATACGGGAGCGTAATATTACGCGACTACGGCAGACTGTGTAATTTCAATAGGAGTTTACTGTCTTACGCGTAACTTGTTACGCGTAATAACGTAACCTACGGTCTACGCGTAATTAATTACGCGTAATACCGTAACCTTACACGTAACGCTTACGGTGCATTTGTAGTGAATTACGATGCGTAATTACGCTAATGCGTAATTTCGGCCCAGCACTGGCAAGAACTGGTGGCGTTTGTACACAAATTAAATGAGAATAAACGTAATATCCATCTTACATATATGGTAAGTGATGTGGAAATGTCCTTTTTGGACCTTAAACTAGTACTATGTGGGGGTGAGATTGTCACCTCCACATATCGAAAGCCCACGGCGGGAAATAGTGTCCTCCATGCAGCCAGTCACCATCCACCAGCCCTGATACGATCTATTCCATATAGTCAATTTTTGCGTATACGCAGGAACTGCTCAACAGATGAACAGTTCCGAAAGGAGTCGAGGGAAATGTATTCTAGATTCAGGGAGCGAGGGTACTCGCACAGAATCCTACAATCAGCAGTTAAGAAGGCATGGAACAACGTAAGATCCAATTTATTGTCATCTAAATCGACGCATGACACCCCCAAGGAGAACAATCTGAGGATAATTACCCCCTATGGCTCCCATTGGGAAGACCTGAGACAGCTCCTGGACAAGCATTGGGGTATACTGAGAGCAAGCCCTGAAATTGCAAGGATAGTTGGACCTAGACCAATGTTGACAGCAAAACGGGCACCAAATCTAAGAGACCGACTAGTGAGGAGTGAATTCAAACCCACAAAGGAAGGTAGGAAGTGGCTGAGAAGTGGAGCTGGGAGGGGGATGTTTAAGTGTGGGAAGTGTAAAATGTGTCCATATGTTGACAAAACTAAAACATTTACAAATACATATGGTGATCGCACATATAAGATCAATGGCTTCATGAACTGTGACTCGGAGAGAGTAGTATATGTAATGGAATGCCCATGCAAGTTAATGTATGTGGGCAAAACAAAAAGAGATTTAAAATCACTAATTTTAGAACATTTTCGGGAGATTGAGGAGGGGGAGGTGGAAATGCCCCTATACAAGCACTATAGAGAACAGCATGGAGCCTTTTTGAGAGGCACGAAGGTCAAAGCTATATACAAATTAAATCTCTCTGAGAGGAGGGGGGATTTTGACGATGTGCTTCTGGGTAAAGAGTCAATGTGGATTTATAGGCTAAATACGATTGAGCCTCATGGCTTTAACTCTGATTTAAACCTAACCCCTTTCCTACGACAGATAGCCTATAAGTGAAATACCCGATAAGAGGATGATGGTAGATGTATCAAAAAATAAGGAACAAAAAAGAGGAAAACATATGTGAAACAGCCAATTCCCTAAAGCACTAAAAACATTTATATCCCATTTAGATATATTTTTTTTTAAAAATGCCCAGAATTATAAATAAACTAGTCAGTTCATATTTTTCACATTACAAATTGATAAAGTAATGGTGAAATGGGTATAAGTAGGGATTACCAATGGGTGTGTGAATGAAATAGGGATGAAAAGGGAAGAAATGAAAACGTAATGCTATTTTTCAAAACCATCCACTAGATGGCATTGGAGTAAGATAGAAAGCGGTGGTTGTAAAATAAAATGCTATCTTGTAAATAATGCAACTGCTATTTGATTAGAGACTAATTATATGGTGCCAGATGTGAAAATACTAATGAGAAATGACTACAGCGAATAAAACAATTGCCTCGGCCTACAAGCTTGATAAGAACTATTTGAAGCAATAAAGCTTTGTTTTGAATGAACAAAAGATGACATCACGAGGGAGGTGTGAGTCACACTGGGAAGGGACTCACTCGTACTATAAAGAGGTGGACACTGTGCCCCGGAGCCACACCCTGAGGAAGCGTCATGTGACGCGAAACGTCGGTGGGAGCAGCCTATCGCCACACCAGGCGTATTCAGCGTTCCCCGCTGCCCGCAACACTACAGCCGGAGAGCGCCCGCTAGCCGCGCCTTGGCATAGCCAGGCAAAGCGGAGGCGCCAACCATGCGCACATAACCTTGCAGCATCTTAGGCTAACATGGAGAGCCGGTGTGCAGCCAGCACATAGAGACAATCATATGCCAAAGCCTGATGGCAGTGCGTGGTATGTCCAGCTGATTCCTCCAGAGCTGTGAATGGGAATGTCCTGCACTTCACCCCTCCGTGCAAATGCATAGATGGTAACTGCTGGAGTAGAGTGGATCAGAAGGTGACACAAGACAAAGGAATCATTGCAGCAGTGGAATGGCTTGCGGCCAATGGGAGAGGAGTGGAAAGGAGTGGCAAAGTTGAACTAATCCAATCTGGGAATACTGCAAGTATAATCAAATAGAGCATGCATAAGATGATATATGGGAGAGTGCTCCATCTAATGGTATCCTGGCTTATACCCCTCTACCCCTATTAATGCTTGCTCGCTGCATTCTGCGCACTAACATTGGACTTATCCCCAATAGGGGGAGGCAGCTGCTGTATGCATGGTGCAGGGCGGTGTGTGTGTTGTGGGTGGGCTGGGCCTGCGTGAGTGGAGCAGAGGAGTTCCTGAGAGACTCCATGCACACAGGCCTAGAGCATTGATCTAGGGGATGTGTGGGATGGCTCCTTGGTTTTATTGTTCTAATTTCTGCGCAGAAATATGTTTTAATACTCTGTGTTTTGGTCGTTAAAGGTGTATAGCGGCAGTTTTTGTATGTTCAATAAAGCATCACTTTTCTAACTGAGATGTACTAGGTGCATATGGCCAATTTTGTGCTACCCTTTTATAACTGTAAGCTGTAGGATACCTGCAGGTATTCTGGTGTTTCAACTTGTGCCTGTCCCCAGGCATTGCACCGGCCCTGGTCTGAGGGGGGATTCTGGGCAGATGTAATCCCCTCCTGCGTTTGTCTGTGCTCCTCATGGGAGAATATTTCTCACTAGCGGACCCACGGCGTAGCATACGCCACATAAGAGGGTAGCGGGCGGGAAGAGGGTATTGGGCACAGTGGCGGGGAGAGGGGTCGGACCCCCCTCCCTCACCAGGGTCCCCCATCTGCGCTCCCCCTCCAGCTTAAGCTCAGCAGCAGCAGCCGCCGCTATTAGTAAAAGGCAGCGGGCGGGGATGACTCACCTCTTCCGCGTTCCAGCGTACGTTCCACTGTCGTCACTTCCTGCAATGCTGCCCACTGTATTGTAAGTGGACGGCATTGCAGGAAGTGACGACAGTGGAACGCACGCTGGAATGCTGAAGAGGTGAGTCATCCCCGCCCGCTGCCTCTTACTAATAGCGGCGGCTGCTGCTGAACTTAAGCTAGAGGGTGAGCGCAGATGGGGGACCCAGGTGAGGGAGAGGGGGGCCCGGCCCCCCTCCCCGCCGCTGTGCCCAATTCCCTTTTCCTGCCCGCTACCCCTCCAGCTCGGCGGCAAGTGTAGGACCGCCCCTGGGGCAGGCCGCTACTTCTTCTTCTTGCTTGGACCGTTCTCTTCTTCTTGCTTGGACTGGCCCTGGGGGCAGGGCGCTACTTCTTTTTCTTGCTTGAAGGTTGAGGCACTTAGCCTATTATATATATAAATTACCAATGGTAAGGCAGAAATATACTGTAGTAGAAATATAATATTATATGCAGTAAATAAAGGGAACCCGAGATGAGAGGGATATGGAGGCTGCCATATTCACTACCTTGTAAACAATGCTAGTTGCCTAGCAGCCGTGTTGCTCATTTGGCATAAGTAGTGTCTGCATCAAAACCCTGGAACAAGCATATGGCTAATCCAGTAAAACCTGAGTTATCGGAGTCAGAGTACCTGATCTGCTGCATGCTTGTTTTAGGGTCTATGGCTCAAAGTTTTAGACACAGGATCAGGAGGGCTGCCAGGCAACTGGTATTGTTTCAAAGTAAATAAATATAGCAGCTTCCATATCCCTCTCACCTTGGGATCACTTGAACAATGTGTTTTACAGATTTCTACATAGCAAGTTAAAAAGTTAGGTTAAAAGTCTAAACTACAATCAGGGCCAAATTTACCATTAGGAACTGTAGGCACATGCTTACAGGCGCCTGATGATGGAAAGGAAGCTCCCATTCCCCAGTGCCTCCCTCCCTCCTACCTTATGCAGGGTCTCAAGCAGAGTGTAAATGAGAGGTTACTCACTTGGCTCTCGGCATTCCACTAACAAGATCTCCCTTCAGCAGGGCATCTTTAACTACCTAATACTTGGAGGCAACTTAAGCAAATGAATATTGAGGATACCTAATACTAAGAGGCACCTGTGGCTACCTACGCCGGGCAAGGGAAGTAAGGAGGAGTTAAAAGCTTGGATAGACAGCACACTTACAATGCAATTTGGTGGGGTTTTGTGGGTTTGTGAAGGGTAAAGTCTAGGATGCCAGAAAATCTGAGCCTATAGGCTCCTGCAGGGGTCTAGTCCTAAGAAAAGAGGTGAGTGGACTCACCCCGAAAACCCCTGTGTAGCGTGGCGCGCCAAAAAAGGGGATGGTCAAGCATAACATGGGCGTGGTCATGGGTGGGGCCAAATATACATGACCTTAGCAGTGATGTAAAAGGTTTGCCAGGGAAGTTTGAGCTCTGCCATAGTGTACCCCACAAAAAGAAATGTAATTTGAGAGCATTTCACCAAAAAGACACATAATGTGGTAGAAGTTCCTCCAAAATACAAATAATATGGCAGTGTTTCCCCCAAAATAGACAATGTGGCAGCAGCAGTTATGTTTCATAATAAGCCAGGTGTATAGTAGTCACCAGTATATGTAGGCAGGGGTATATGTCCCCAGTATATGTAGGCAGGAGTATATGTCCCCAGTATATATAGCCAGGGGTACATGTGCCCAGTATATGTAGGCAGGAGTATATGTCCCCAGTATATATAGTCAGGGGTATATGTGCCCAGTATATGTAGGCAGGAGTATATGTCCCCAGTATATATAGCCAGGGGTATATGTGCCCAGTATATGTAGTCAGGGGTATATGTGCCCAGTATATGTAGTCAGGGGTATATGTCTCCAGTATATGTAGGCAGGAGTATAAGTCTCCAGCATATATAGCCAGGGGTATATGTGCCCAGTATATGTAGGCAGGAGTATATGTGCCCAGTAGATGTAGGCAGGTGTATATGTGCCCAGTATATATAGCATGGGGCATATGTCCCCAGTATATATAGCCAGGGGTAAATGTCCCTAGTATATGTAGGCAGGGGTATATGTCCCCAGTATATATAGACAAGGGTATATGTGCCCAGTATATGTAGGCAGGGGTATATGTGCCCAGTATATGTAGCCAGGGGTATATGTGCCCAGTATATGTAGGCAGGGGTATATGTCCCCAGTATATATAGCCAGGGGAATATGTCCCCAGTATATGTAGGCAGGGGTATATGTCTCCAGTATATATAGCCAGGGGTATATGTCCCCAGTATATGTAGTCGGGGGTATATGTAGGCAGGGGTATATGTCCCCAGTATATGTAGGCAGGGGTATATGTCCCCAGAATAGGTAGCCAGGTGTCCCCCCAGCAGGAGGGGAGCAACACAGAGAAGGAGAGCTGTGGGATCAGCAGTGGGGAATGGGGGACGTCTCCCCCCTCCTTCCCTCACCCTGGGCCTCCCCCTCTCTCGCTCTCCCCTCCAGAACTAAGTGTGGTGTGGCGGCTGGCAGCGGGCGGAACTTACCTCTCTCGTTGCAGGCGTAGGATGGTCTAATGGATTTGCCGCTAGTCTGGTCTGGTCCAGACCAGAGCAGCGGCACCAGAACTTCCGGCGCTTGGAGTGAGATGGAAGTAAGTTCCGCCCGCTGCCAAACGCCGCACGAGACTTAGTTCTGGAGGGGAGAGCGAGGGAGGGGGAGCCCCAAGGTGAGGGAAAGAGGGGGAGACGTCCCCCCTTCCCCGCTGTCCCCACAGCTCTCCTTCTCAGTGCTGCTCCCCTCCACACATGCCAGGGACGACGACGTCCACCCTCTGAAAAAAGCTGGTGTACGTCGTCCCCGCCGCGGCCACACTCGACCCCTGGGCTCCTGTGATGTACTGTAAATCCAGGCCTGACTACAATAGCATATTAGTGTGCATACATTAAGGCTCCGTCATAATTATCAGTTTGCAACGGTATAGATCTCTAAAGTGCCCTTAAACACTTTGAAAATAAGGCATCAATATCCATAATTTTATACCGTATTAATAAAGCTCTTAGCGGATATAGAAATATGATCCTCAATAGGTCTGATGCATTCAGCGCAATCAAAGACATTTGTACACAGAAGTTATTTTCAGCGTTGAATCTATAAACCACATGTACCGGTAAGTATGAGAAGTAAAAAATATCAAAACATAAAAAATTATGAATATGTCACCAGAACAATAAACTCACCATGGCATAAAAGGAAATAACATATTCATTAAATATTTTATTATTTCTTATTCTAGTAATTACACTCCCACGTACACATTTTGTTTTTATATTTGATGCTTAATGTCAGTATCTTGTATGAGTAAAATGTATTTTATTGCAATAAATTCTGGAGACCAACTGAAAATCGTAATTCTTTACAACTTGTTTTAACTCATTCAATCATTTAGGCATCTCTCCCATTTCAAATAATAGTGGCCTAGTTCTTGTTTTTTGGGGTTTAGACACCCTCATTTTTATATAGCGCTGACATCTTCCGCAGTGCTTTACAGAGTACATATAGTCATTAGAGATGGCCCGAACGGTTCGCATTCGAACGCAAACACGTGAACTTCGGTGGTTCGCGTTCGCGGTGAACCGCAAACTATATGCGAGTTCGACCCGCCCCCTATACTACATCATTAAGGGACCAACTTTGACCCTCTACATCACAGTCAATAGACACATGGTAGCCAATCAAGCTACATTCCCTCCTGGAGCCCCCCCACCCCTTATAAAAGGCAGGCAGCAGTGGCCATTTCCCTGACTCGTGTGGCTGCAGTAATTAGAGAAGGGAGAGGAACCTGCAGTAGACATAGGGAAAGCTTAGTTAGGCTCTTGATAGGCTTGTTAGCTTGCTCCTGCTGATACTTATTGCTAAAAAGCAGCCCTGTTAGCCCTTGGCACCTTGCTAATTCCTACTGTGCCACTGCTAGGCCCAGCACATTCAGTGCCTACCTTTTCAGCGCACGTGTGACAGCTGCACATTTGTAATACCAATTACTGCATACCTGTTCATGTTTACTGCACCTGCGTGACAGAAGCACGCAGTGTTATATACCAGTCAAAGCACCTGAGGAAGGGCTCCGCCCGAAACATGTAGTGTATCTTGCGACTCCAATACAGCTTGTTGCTGCACAGCTACTGAGTGCCGTGTCCTTCTTTATTATTTTGGTCCTGTACATGCAGAAGTGGTGTGTCTGCAGGATACTGGGCACTAGCTGGCCGGCTCAGTGCCGTTTTTTCCCAAGACGTGAAGTTTTTTGTTGTCTTTTACCTGTGTGTGTGACAGCTGCACATTTGTAATACCAATCACTGCATGTCTGTTCATGTTTACTACAC
Organism: Hyperolius riggenbachi; assembly: GCF_040937935.1. Taxonomy (NCBI): domain Eukaryota; kingdom Metazoa; phylum Chordata; class Amphibia; order Anura; family Hyperoliidae; genus Hyperolius; species Hyperolius riggenbachi. The sequence goes on along the minus strand of NC_090656.1, from coordinate 73,418,365 downwards.
CTGCATGACATAAGCACGCAGTGTTATATACCAGTCATTGCACCTGTTCACGGTACCCGTGTGTGTGACAGCTGCACATTTGTAATACCAATCACTGCATACCTGTTCATGTTTACTGCACCTGCGTGACGGAACCACGCAGTGTTATATACCAGTCACTGCACCTGTTCACGGTACCTGTGTGTGTGACAGCTGCACATTGTATTGATACCAGTCACTGCATACCTGTTCAATGCACCTACGTGACCGCACGCAGTGTTATATTATATACCAGTCACTGCATACCTGTTCACAGTACCTGTGTGTGTGAGACAGCTGCATATTTGTAATACCAGTCACTGCATTCCTGTCCACTGCACCTGTGTGACCACACGCTGCTTTATATACCAGTCTGAGCATACCTGTTAACTGCACCTGTGTAACCGCACATTGTTGTACCAGCAGTCACTGCAACCTGTTCACTGCACCTGTGTAACCACACATTGTTGTACCAGCAGTCACTGCAACCCTTTCACTGCACCTGTGTAACCGCACACCGTATTAGTCAAGTCAGTGCATACCTTTCACTTCATCCCCCCAATATGGACAAAACAAGAGACAGAGCCAGAGGCAGGCCACCTAACAAGTCTGTTCGAGGTCGCGCTGTCGTGATTTTGTGCGGCTCTCGACCAAAGTACAGTGTTCAGAAAAAGGCACGTGCCATCAACCCCCAATATTATCAGGACGTAGTTGACTATTTAACACAGAACACCTCATCTTCCTCCGCTTCCGGATGGAAGCGTGACATATCTTCCTCCTCCTGCTCTGATTCTGGCACCCCACTTAACACTCCGTCAGCAGCCATCACCAAAGTGCCATCATTCCAGGGCTCAGCGGTGTGGACATTTTTTTTTGTGTGTCTGCCCCAGATGAGAGCAATGCCATCTGTACTCTCTGCTAGTGTTGGGCGAACAGTGTTCGCCACTGTTCGGGTTCTGCAGAACATCACCCTGTTCGGGTGATGTTCGGGTTCGGCCGAACACCTGATGGTGTTCGGCCAAACTGTTCGGCCATATGGCCGAACTAAGAGCGCATGGCCGAACGTTACCCGAACGTTCGGCTAGCGCTGTGATTGGCCGAACGGGTCACGTGTAGTGTTGGGCGAACATCTAGATGTTCGGGTTCGGGCCGAACATGGCCGAACTCCGAACATAATGGAAGTCAATGGGGACCCGAACTTTCGTGCTTTGTAAAGCCTCCTTACATGCTACATACCCCAAATTTACAGGGTATGTGCACCTTGGGAGTGGGTACAAGAGGAAATTTTTTTTTAGCAAAAAGAGCTTATAGTTTTTGAGAAAATCGATTTTAAAGTTTCAAAGGGAAAACTGTCTTTTAAATGCGGGAAATGTCTGTTTTCTTTGCACAGGTAACATGCTTTTTGTCGGCATGCAGTCATAAATGTAATACATATAAGAGGTTCCAGGAAAAGGGACCGGTAACGCTAACCCAGCAGCAGCACACGTGATGGAACAAGAGGAGGGTGGCGCAGGAGGAGAAGGCCACGCTTTGAGACACAACAACCCAGGCCTTGCATGAGGACAAGAAGCGTGCGGATAGCAATTTGCATTTTGTCGCCATGCAGTCATAAATGTAATACAGATGAGAGGTTCAATAAACAGGGACCGGAAACGCTAACCCATCACAGATGTTCATTGTTCATGTTACTTGGTTGGGGTCCGGGAGTGTTGCGTAGTCGTTTCCAATCCAGGATTGATTCATTTTAATTTGAGTCAGACGGTCTGCATTTTCTGTGGAGAGGCGGATACGCCACCGATCTGTGACGATGCCTCCGGCAGCACTGAAACAGCGTTCCGACATAACGCTGGCTGCCGGGCAAGCCAGCACCTCTATTGCGTACATTGCCAGTTTGTGCCAGGTGTCTAGCTTCGATACCCAATAGTTGAAGGGTGCAGATGGATTGTTCAACACAGCTACGCCATCTGACATGTAGTCCTTGACCATCTTCTCCAGGCGATCGGTGTTGGAGGTGGATCTGCACGCTTGCTGTTCTGTGTGCTGCTGCATGGGTGTCAGAAAATTTTCCCACTCCAAGGACACTGCCGATACCATTCCCTTTTGGGCACTAGCTGCGGCTTGTGTTGTTTGCTGCCCTCCTGGTCGTCCTGGGTTTGCGGAAGTCAGTCTGTCGGCGTACAACTGGCTAGAGGAGGGGGAGGATGTCAATCTCCTCTCTAAAGTCTCCACAAGGGCCTGCTGGTATTCTTCCATTTTGACCTGTCTGGCTCTTTCTTCAAGCAGTTTTGGAACATTGTGTTTGTACCGTGGAACCAGAAGGGTATAAACCCAGTAATTGGTGTTGTCCAGAATGCGCACAATGCGTGGGTCGCGTTCAATGCAGTCCTAGGCCGAAGAGGTCATAGCCTAGGGTCACAAAACCTGTTTATTGGGCAATTTCAATGGTGGCGAGTCTGACGTACATAAATCGCAGCAATGGCCGTTAGCAATGTCTGAATCTCACGAAATGTCTCATGCAGGTAGAAGACATATTGTTAGACTTGGGCTCCAAAGATGGGTTCCCTACATCTCTGCAAACCAGAGTTACAGGGCTCCAAATTTGGTAAAATCCCCCATAGGCTTTCATTGGGCCTCCTATTTACAGTTCCAAAATCTCACATCCTTTCAAAGGGCAATTACTCAGCAGTGGCAAATTTTCTAGCATTGTAGGGACCCTTAGGGGGAACATGACTGGTGAGTTTCGGGCCCCTAGACCAAAGAGGTCATAGCCTAGGGTCACAAAAACCTGTTTATTGGGGCTATTTCAATGGTAGTGATGGTGACGTACATAAATCGCAGCAATGGCCGTTAGCAAAGTCTGAATCTCACGAAATGTCTCATGCAGGTAGAAGACATATTGTTAGACTTGGATTCCAAAGATGGGGTCCCTACATCTCTGCAAACCAGAGTTACAGGGGTCCAAAATTGGTAAAATCCCCCATAGGATTTCATTGGCTCCCTATTTCACTTTCCAAAATCTCACATCTTTTCAAAGGGCAATGGCTCAGCAGTACCAAATTTTCTAGCATTGTAGGGACCCTTAGGGGGAACATGACTGGTGAGTTTCGGGCCCCTAGGCCGAAGAGGTCATAGCCTAGGGTCACAAAAACCTGTTTATTGGGGCTATTTCAATGGTAGTGATGGTGACGTACATAAATCGCAGCAATGGCCGTTAGCAAAGTCTGAATCTCACGAAATGTCTCATGCAGGTAGAAGACATATTGTTAGACTTGGATTCCAAAGATGGGGTCCCTACATCTCTGCAAACCAGAGTTACAGGGGTCCAAAATTGGTAAAATCCCCCATAGGATTTCATTGGCTCCCTATTTCACTTTCCAAAATCTCACATCTTTTCAAAGGGCAATGGCTCAGCAGTACCAAATTTTCTAGCATTGTAGGGACCCTTAGGGGGAACATGACTGGTGAGTTTCGGGCCCCTAGGCCGAAGAGGTCATAGCCTAGGGTCACAAAAACCTGTTTATTGGGGCTATTTCAATGGTAGTGATGGTGACGTACATAAATCGCAGCAATGGCCGTTAGCAAAGTCTGAATCTCACGAAATGTCTCATGCAGGTAGAAGACATATTGTTAGACTTGGATTCCAAAGATGGGGTCCCTACATCTCTGCAAACCAGAGTTACAGGGGTCCAAAATTGGTAAAATCCCCCATAGGATTTCATTGGCTCCCTATTTCACTTTCCAAAATCTCACATCTTTTCAAAGGGCAATGGCTCAGCAGTACCAAATTTTCTAGCATTGTAGGGACCCTTAGGGGGAACATGACTGGTGAGTTTCGGGCCCCTAGGCCGAAGAGGTCATAGCCTAGGGTCACAAAAACCTGTTTATTGGGGCTATTTCAATGGTAGTGATGGTGACGTACATAAATCGCAGCAATGGCCGTTAGCAAAGTCTGAATCTCACGAAATGTCTCATGCAGGTAGAAGACATATTGTTAGACTTGGATTCCAAAGATGGGGTCCCTACATCTCTGCAAACCAGAGTTACAGGGGTCCAAAATTGGTAAAATCCCCCATAGGATTTCATTGGCTCCCTATTTCACTTTCCAAAATCTCACATCTTTTCAAAGGGCAATGGCTCAGCAGTACCAAATTTTCTAGCATTGTATGGACCCTTAGGGGGAACATGACTGGTGAGTTTCGGGCCCCTAGGCCGAAGAGGTCATAGCCTAGGGTCACAAAAACCTGTTTATTGGGGCTATTTCAATGGTAGTGATGGTGGCGTACATAAATCTCAGCCATGGCAGTTAGCAACGTCTGAATCTCACGAAATGTCTCATGCAGGTAGAAGACATATTGTTAGACTTAGATTCCAAAGATGGGGTCCCTACATCTCTGCAAACCAGAGTTACAGGGGTCCAAAATTGGTAAAATCCCCCATAGGATTTCATTGGCTCCCTATTTCACTTTCCAAAATCTCACATCTTTTCAAAGGGCAATGGCTCAGCAGTACCAAATTTTCTAGCATTGTATGGACCCTTAGGGGGAACATGACTGGTGAGTTTCGGGCCCCTAGGCCGAAGAGGTCATAGCCTAGGGTCACAAAAACCTGTTTATTGGGGCTATTTCAATGGTAGTGATGGTGGCGTACATAAATCTCAGCCATGGCAGTTAGCAACGTCTGAATCTCACGAAATGTCTCATGCAGGTAGAAGACATATTGTTAGACTTAGATTCCAAAGATGGGGTCCCTACATCTCTGCAAACCAGAGTTACAGGGGTCCAAAATTGGTAAAATCCCCCATAGGCTTTCATTGGGCCTCCTATTTACCGTTCCAAAATCTCACACCATTTCAAAGGGCAATGGCTCAGCAGTGGCAAAACTCACCAGTCATGATCCCCCTAAGGGTCCCTACAATGCTAGAAAATTTGGTACTGCTGAGCCATTGCCCTTTGAAAAGATGTGAGATTTTGGAAAGTGAAATAGGGAGCCAATGAAATCCTATGGGGGATTTTACCAATTTTGGACCCCTGTAACTCTGGTTTGCAGAGATGTAGGGACCCCATCTTTGGAATCCAAGTCTAACAATATGTCTTCTACCTGCATGAGACATTTCGTGAGATTCAGACTTTGCTAACGGCCATTGCTGCGATTTATGTACGTCACCATCACTACCATTGAAATAGCCCCAATAAACAGGTTTTTGTGACCCTAGGCTATGACCTCTTCGGCCTAGGGGCCCGAAACTCACCAGTCAGGTTCCCCCTAAGGGTCCCTACAATGCTAGAAAATTTGGTACTGCTGAGCCATTGCCCTTTGAAAAGATGTGAGATTTTGGAAAGTGAAATAGGGAGCCAATGAAATCCTATGGGGGATTTTACCAATTTTGGACCCCTGTAACTCTGGTTTGCAGAGATGTAGGGACCCCATCTTTGGAATCCAAGTCTAACAATATGGCCTCAATTCACAGAGCTTTATCAAACATTTTATCAAACGTTTGATAATTTACCTCATGGGTAAAATCTATTTTGGAACTCACTAAGGTGTTATGGATTTATTGAACATTTTATCGATAAAACATTCGACAAATATATAACGCCTTAGTGAATTCAAAATTAGATTTTACCCATGAGGTAAATTATCAAACGTTTGATAAAGTGTTTGATAAAGCTTAGTGAATTGAGGCCTATGTCTTCTACCTGCATGAGACATTTCGTGAGATTCAGACTTTGCTAACGGCCATTGCTGCGATTTATGTACGTCACCATCACTACCATTGAAATAGCCCCAATAAACAGGTTTTTGTGACCCTAGGCTATGACCTCTTCGGCCTAGGGGCCCGAAACTCACCAGTCAGGTTCCCCCTAAGGGTCCCTACAATGCTAGAAAATTTGGTACTGCTGAGCCATTGCCCTTTGAAAAGATGTGAGATTTTGGAAAGTGAAATAGGGAGCCAATGAAATCCTATGGGGGATTTTACCAATTTTGGACCCCTGTAACTCTGGTTTGCAGAGATGTAGGGACCCCATCTTTGGAATCCAAGTCTAACAATATGTCTTCTACCTGCATGAGACATTTCGTGAGATTCAGACTTTGCTAACGGCCATTGCTGCGATTTATGTACGTCACCATCACTACCATTGAAATAGCCCCAATAAACAGGTTTTTGTGACCCTAGGCTATGACCTCTTCGGCCTAGGGGCCCGAAACTCACCAGTCAGGTTCCCCCTAAGGGTCCCTACAATGCTAGAAAATTTGGTACTGCTGAGCCATTGCCCTTTGAAAAGATGTGAGATTTTGGAAAGTGAAATAGGGAGCCAATGAAATCCTATGGGGGATTTTACCAATTTTGGACCCCTGTAACTCTGGTTTGCAGAGATGTAGGGACCCCATCTTTGGAATCCAAGTCTAACAATATGTCTTCTACCTGCATGAGACATTTCGTGAGATTCAGACTTTGCTAACGGCCATTGCTGCGATTTATGTACGTCACCATCACTACCATTGAAATAGCCCCAATAAACAGGTTTTTGTGACCCTAGGCTATGACCTCTTCGGCCTAGGGGCCCGAAACTCACCAGTCAGGTTCCCCCTAAGGGTCCCTACAATGCTAGAAAATTTGGTACTGCTGAGCCATTGCCCTTTGAAAAGATGTGAGATTTTGGAAAGTGAAATAGGGAGCCAATGAAATCCTATGGGGGATTTTACCAATTTTGGACCCCTGTAACTCTGGTTTGCAGAGATGTAGGGACCCCATCTTTGGAATCCAAGTCTAACAATATGTCTTCTACCTGCATGAGACATTTCGTGAGATTCAGACTTTGCTAACGGCCATTGCTGCGATTTATGTACGTCACCATCACTACCATTGAAATAGCCCCAATAAACAGGTTTTTGTGACCCTAGGCTATGACCTCTTCGGCCTAGGGGCCCGAAACTCACCAGTCATGTTCCCCCTAAGGGTCCCTACAATGCTAGAAAATTTGGTACTGCTGAGCCATTGCCCTTTGAAAAGATGTGAGATTTTGGAAAGTGAAATAGGGAGCCAATGAAATCCTATGGGGGATTTTACCAATTTTGGACCCCTGTAACTCTGGTTTGCAGAGATGTAGGGACCCCATCTTTGGAATCCAAGTCTAACAATATGTCTTCTACCTGCATGAGACATTTCGTGAGATTCAGACTTTGCTAACGGCCATTGCTGCGATTTATGTACGTCACCATCACTACCATTGAAATAGCCCCAATAAACAGGTTTTTGTGACCCTAGGCTATGACCTCTTCGGCCTAGGGGCCCGAAACTCACCAGTCAGGTTCCCCCTAAGGGTCCCTACAATGCTAGAAAATTTGGTACTGCTGAGCCATTGCCCTTTGAAAAGATGTGAGATTTTGGAAAGTGAAATAGGGAGCCAATGAAATCCTATGGGGGATTTTACCAATTTTGGACCCCTGTAACTCTGGTTTGCAGAGATGTAGGGACCCCATCTTTGGAATCCAAGTCTAACAATATGTCTTCTACCTGCATGAGACTTTTCGTGAGATTCAGACTTTGCTAACGGCCATTGCTGCGATTTATGTACGTCACCATCACTACCATTGAAATAGCCCCAATAAACAGGTTTTTGTGACCCTAGGCTATGACCTCTTCGGCCTAGGGGCCCGAAACTCACCAGTCATGTTCCCCCTAAGGGTCCCTACAATGCTAGAAAATTTGCCACTGCTGAGTAATTGCCCTTTGAAAAGATGTGAGATTTTGGAACTGTAAATAGGAGGCCCAATGAAAGCCTATGGGGGATTTTACCAAATTTGGAGCCCTGTAACTCTGGTTTTCAGAGATGTAGGGAACCCATCTTTGGAGCCCAAGTCTAACAATATGTCTTCTACCTGCATGAGACATTTCATGAGATTCAGACGTTGCTAACGGCCATTGCTGCGATTTATGTACGTCAGACTCGCCACCATTGAAATTGCCCAATAAACAGGTTTTGTGACCCTAGGCTATGACCTCTTCGGCCTAGGACTGCATTGAACGCGACCCACGCATTGTGCGCATTCTGGACAACACCAATTACTGGGTTTATACCCTTCTGGATCCACGGTACAAACACAATGTTCCAAAACTGCTTGAAGAAAGAGCCAGACAGGTCAAAATGGAAGAATACCAGCAGGCCCTTGTGGAGACTTTAGAGAGGAGATTGACATCCTCCCCCTCCTCTAGCCAGTTGTACGCCGACAGACTGACTTCCGCAAACCCAGGACGACCAGGAGGGCAGCAAACAACACAAGCCGCAGCTAGTGCCCAAAAGGGAATGGTATCGGCAGTGTCCTTGGAGTGGGAAAAGTTTCTGACACCCATGCAGCAGCACACAGAACAGCAAGCGTGCAGATCCACCTCCAACACCGATCGCCTGGAGAAGATGGTCAAGGACTACATGTCAGATGGCGTAGCTGTGTTGAACAATCCATCTGCACCCTTCAACTATTGGGTATCGAAGCTAGACACCTGGCACAAACTGGCAATGTACGCAATAGAGGTGCTGGCTTGCCCGGCAGCCAGCGTTATGTCGGAACGCTGTTTCAGTGCTGCCGGAGGCATCGTCACAGATCGGCGGCGTATCCACCTCTCCACAGAAAATGCAGACCGTCTGACTCAAATTAAAATGAATCAATCCTGGATTGGAAACGACTACGCAACACTCCCGGACCCCAACCAAGTAACATGAACAATGAACATCTGTGATGGGTTAGCGTTACCGGTCCGTTTTCCTGGAACCTCTCATCTGTATTACATTTATGACTGCATGGCGACAAAATGCAAATTGCTATCCGCACGCTTCTTGTCCTCATGCAAGGCCTGGGTTGTTGTGTCTCAAAGCGTGGCCTTCTCCTCCTGCGCCACCCTCCTCTTGTTCCATCACGTGTGCTGCTGCTGGGTTAGCGTTACCGGTCCCTTTTCCTGGAACCTCTTATATGTATTACATTTATGACTGCATGCCGACAAAAAGCATGTTACCTGTGCAAAGAAAACAGACATTTCCCGCATTTAAAAGACAGTTTTCCCTTTGAAACTTTAAAATCGATTTTCTCAAAAACTATAAGCTCTTTTTGCTAAAAAAATTTTTCCTCTTGTACCCACTCCCAAGGTGCACATACCCTGTAAATTTGGGGTATGTAGCATGTAAGGAGGCTTTACAAAGCACAAAAGTTCGGGTCCCCATTGACTTCCATTATGTTCGGAGTTCGGGTCGAACACCCGAACATCGCGGCCATGTTCGGCCTGTTCGGCCCGAACCCGAACATCTAGATGTTCGCCCAACATTACTCTCTGCCACCAAAAATTGAGCCGTGGTAAGACCAAGACCCACGTAGGGACAACTACCTTACGAAGGCACATGATTACAAAGCACAAACTGCAATGGGATGACCACCTGAGGAAAAGCAGCACACAAAAGCAAAGCCACACACTGCAGTGTAAGATACCATCAAGCAATTATTTCTCAGAAGAGGCGTTACCCAAACTGTACCATGATGTTGAAAGGCAAGTGGTGTCATCTCTGGCAGACATCGTTGGGTCATGCGTCTGTCTGACCACATGGTCTGCAAAGCACGGTCAGGCCTGCCCGAAGACTAAGTCAGTCCCCACACACAGCATCTCTGCCTGCACGCCGTGTGACTGCCTGCTCCAAGCGGAGTCGGTCCCCACACAGCCAACATAGACTGTAAGAAAGAATTACTAAACAGGTAATCAGGAAATGACCACAGTTTGCAGAAATGTTGACATTGAGACAAGATCGATAGTGTGCAATAGTATTTATTGCAAAGTAGTAAAGTGGAAAATTGTGCATACAAACATAAATGCAAATTAAATGCAAACCATAATAAATCACAATATAGACAATAATTCTCCCATAAACCAGAACAACAGTGTACACACATACAACTAAAACCCTGACTAACTAACTATTTACAAGCAATGTGCAGGAGATATTTACAGATATACATAACAAGCGAATATGTACAATCAGGCACAGGACACAATTCAGCAGACAACAGGCAAGTGGATAGTCATACAAAGCAGAAATCAAATACCAGAAAGTCAAGCAATACGTTTTCAGGTATAAGGTCACAGGAATCAGGTATGTCCAGAGACTCAGGTCTGCAAGAGACTGCAAAGTTCTGGCAACTGGCTGGAGGAAGATGCAGTTCTTAAATAGACCCAAGTGATTAGTAACTACAGGATGCAGCTGGTGGTGAGCAGTCTCGATGAGCGTTCCCATGAAGCCATACGGAGGCCAAACAGGGAACTGCAAGTCTTTGCAATGACAGTAACAGGTCACCTGCTGGTGGATGATGGAGGTTCAGGATGATTTATAAAGTCCTTAGAGCCCTCTGCTGGTGGAGCCATGAATGTCCAGAGCAGTTCAAGTTAATACCACCACCAGCAGGCAGGAAATGGCAGGACATAGTTTGTGACATAGACTGCTCTCTTTAGTCATTTATTGTTATAAAATGAACAGGCTATAAGCTAAGGTGGATCACCAATTAAGGACCCTTGCAATGCATATCTATGCCCCACAAAACTTCACTTCATGCTCAGGGGGCATAGATAGTGCATTGTTTACTGACCGCTGCTGCTAACGATCACTGCGTGTCTCCGTCCCGCATTCGCCGCAATCCTATCCCTGCATGATCAGGGAATGGATAAACAGCTGTTTCCATCCCCGATCACTACGTCTGCATGAGTCAGAGCTTCCGGCAGCTCCTATTAAAAAAAATCCAGACAGAAACACATGTAAACACATAGCTCCCTGTTATATTTATTCAACACTAAACTCAGTGTAGCACCATCTTGTGGCCAAAAAGTAAAAATACATCCAAATACACTCTAATACACTAATCCATAGGAAAATTAAATAATGTTTTAGTATTTTTAACCCCTTCCTACCCTACCCTATAATTACCAAAATAAAACACTTGTAAAAAAAATATATAAATAGTTACCTTAGGGACTTTTTAATATGTATGTCATGAGGGTATATTACTGGGGCTTGTCTAAATAAACTACTAGCTTGTAACTATTATTGTAACACTAAAGAGAAAAAAAGACACCTTTATTTCCAAATAAAATATTATTGCCATACATTGTACTAGGGACACAATTTAAATGTTGTAATAACCAGGACAAATAAAATGTGTCTGTTTCATCATCAATAGCACATTTTATTTTTAAACTACAATGGCTAAAAGCTGAGAAATTTGGAATTTTTTTCATTTTTTTTCTACTTCTTCCCTGCAAAATGTATATAAATAAAATAATTCTTAGCAAAAAGTACTGCCCAAAGAAAGCCTAGTTTGTCCCGCAAAAAATAATGTATAGATCATTTCAGTGTGATAAGTAGCAATAAAGTTATTGTCAAACGAGTGGGAGGAGCATGATGTGAACATTGTTCTGGTTTTGAAGGGGAAAAAACCTGTAACCCTAAAGTGGTTAACTCCCCCCCCCCCCCCCACAAAAAAAAAAATGAACGACAAAACCCAAACAAACAAACAAAAAAAAAACGAAACAAAAACAAACAGAACACAAAGGTACTACTAAAAGCTTGTTGCTATTATCATGGCAATATAAAACCATACACAATAAGCCAGCTATTTATCCCAAGTGGCTTCCAGCACTGAGACACTAAACATTGTAAGCACAATACTAAAGTGCTCTATTATGATGATCAATAATGGGCAAGGGGCATTATTGTAGTATAAATGCCAGGAGCTCTACAAACCTGTAGAAAGTTCAGGGGTTGAATAAAAGGCCCATTTTAAAATCAGATAAATAATGATTTTTCTAGCTGGGAATAAAACAGTGATCTAAGGAAAGTAAGTAGAGGTGAAAATAATAATAACAACATGAAATAAAATAGTTTGGCTGCTGACATACAACTTTGTATGCCCGAGTTATAAACAAATGCTGTAATTTCTCACTTAAACACAAACCGCCAGACAGGATCAATGGGAGATTGACTTTTCACTCCACATATGGCTCGGTTTAATTCATGTCAGAATGCTTTTAAACTCCATTGACCAAATCATAAATGTTTCACAGACTTACCTAGCAGCCTCCCAACAGTCTATTTATCACAAGGTCTATGACAGCTGACAGCGTACACACTTATAGCCTCATTCCCCACATCCTCCACTTCATACCTATAAACAATGGCTCAAGAACATTATGTCTTTCAAGACATTTCTTTGTATAATCCTGCTACCTTCTAAAAACAGAAGATAATTGTGTGCAATCACTTCACCTTATCCATAAAGCAATACCCATATGGCATCACTTTGGGGCAGAGAGTGGAGTTAGAAGTAAAATTACTGAGAGAGCAACCTCTGCCTCATGGGTGCCCAGGACATTAGGGAGCCTTAAAGTGTACCTGTCATGAGGAAAAAAAACAGGGTTTTTACTTAACTAGGGCTTCTACCAGCCCCCTGTAGTTTGTCGGCTCCCTCTGTGTTCCGTCCAGTCCCTTCCCTGCTGCCACTGTCAGTCCCGGTAAAGTCTACAACTGAGCCCAGTCATGGACTATTATGCATGTGGGGTGCTGGGTCATGCGCCTCAATGATCGTGATCTCATGGCCGCAATTGTTCTGCACTTATGCAGTTTACAAGCCTTAAAGGGATACTGTAGGGGGGTCAGGGGAAAATGAGTTGAACTTACCCGGGGCTTCTAACGGTCCCCCGCAGACATCCTGTGTTGGCGCAGCCACTCACCGATGCTCTGGCCCAGCCTCCGGTTCACTTCTGGAATTTCAGACTTTAAAGTCTGAAAACCACTGCGCCTGCATTGCCGTGTCCTCGATCCCGCTGATGTCATCAAGAGCTCACAGCGCAGGCCCAGTATGGTCTGTGTCTGCGCAGTACACTCCTGGTGACATCAGCGGGAGCGAGGACACGGGCGTGCAGGCGCAGTGGTTTTCTGACTTTAAAGTCAGAAATTCCAGAAGTGAACTGGAGGCGGGGCCGGAGCATCGGTGAGTGGCTGCGCCAACACAGGATGTCTGCGGGGGACCATTAGAAGCCCCGGGTAAGTTCAGCTCATTTTCCCCCGACTCCCCTACAGTATCCCTTTAACTAACTGCTCAGGCACAGAATGTTCTTGAAATGAGAGCACAATGGAGGAGGCACTCAGCCTGGAACAGCCCATGCCCAGGTGCCCCTGGGTTGTGGAATCTAATCTGGCTGTAGCAGAGGGTAACTGTACACATGCTAGTCTCTCAACTGACCAGGTAGTCTTTATGAGGCACCCCAGCCAAGTCTAGTCAAGTGCGTGTATGTAGCAATGATGAGGTTAAAAGACAAGTGAAGTGAGATAATTCAAGAGGAATCTTTGTGAATTAACCCCACGAAGAGATTACATAGTTACATAGTTATTTTGGTTGAAAAAAGACATACGTCCATCGAGTTCAACCAGTACAAAGTACAACTCCAGCCTGCTCCCTCACATATCTCTGTTGATCCAGAGGAAGGCGGAAAAACCATTACAAGGCATGGTCCAATTAGCCCCAAAAGGGAAAAATTCCTTCCCGACTCCAGATGGCAATCAGATAAAATCCCTGGATCAACATCATTAGGCATTACCTAGTAATTGTAGCCATGGATGTCTTTCAACGCAAGGAAAGCATCTAAGCCCCCTTTAAATGCAGGTATAGAGTTTGCCATAATGAAGCTGTGGCAATGCATTCCACATCTTAATCACTCTTACTGTAAAGAACCCTTTCCTAAATAAATGGCTAAAACATTTTTCCTCCATGCGCAGATCATGTCCTCTAGTCCTTTGAGAAGGCCTAGAGACAAAAAGCTCATCCGCCAAGCTATTATATTGCCCTCTGATGTATTCATACATGTTAATTAGATCTCCTGTAAGGCGTCTTTTCTCTAGACTAAATAAACCCAGTTTATCTAACCTTTCTTGGTAAGCGAGACCCTCCATCCCACGTATCAATTTTGTAGCTCGTCTCTGCACCTGCTCTAAAACTGCAATATCTTTTTTGTAATGTGGTGCCCAGAACTGAATTCCATATTCCAGATGTGGCCTTACTAGAGAGTTAAACAGGGGCAATATTATGCTAGCATCTCGAGTTTTTATTTCCCTTTTAATGCATCCCAAAATTTTGTTCGCTTTAGCTGCAGTGGCTTGGCATTGAGTACGATTATTTAACTTGTTGTCGATGAGTACTCCTAAGTCCTTCTCCAAGTTTGATGTCCCCAACTGTATCCCATTTATTTTGTATGGTGCTAGACCATTGGTACGACCAAAATGCATTAATTTACATTTGTCAACATTGAATTTAATCTGCCATGTATGTGCCCATATAGCCATCCTATCCAGATCCTGTTGCAATATGACACTATCTTCTTGAGAGTTGATGATTCTGCACAACTTTGTATCATCTGCAAAAATAGCAACATTGCTCACTACTGCATCTACTAGGTCATTAATAAATAAATTGAAGAGCACTGGATCCAGTACAGACCCCTGTGGGACCCCACTGCTAACAGTCTCCCATTTTGAGTACGATCCATTGACCACAACTCTTTGTTTTCTGTCCATTAGCCAGATCCCTATCCATGCACACAAACTCTTCCCCAGTCCTTGCATCCTCAACTTTTGTACCAAACTTCTGTGGGGAACAGTGTCGAAGGCCTTTGCAAAGTCCAAGTATATCACATCTACAGCATTCCCAATATCCATATTAGCATTCACTACCTCATAAAAGCTGAGCATGTTAGTCAAACAGGACCTGTCTTTAGTAAACCCATGTTGATGCTGAGAAATAAGATTATTTTCTACTATGAAGTCATGTATAGTATCTCTTAGTAACCCCTCAAATAGTTTGCATACAACTGATGTTAAGCTTACAGGTCTATAATTTCCTGGATCTGATTTTTTGCCCTTCTTAAATAATGGGAAAACGTGGGCTGTACGCCAATCCACTGGGACTCTGCCAGTTGCAAGAGAGTCACAAAAGATAAGATAAAGGGGTTTAGCTATAACTGAACTTAATTCCCTTAGGACCCGAGGATGCATGCCATCCGGGCCAGGTGCCTTGTCCATTTTTAATTTATTTAGTCTTGCCTTTACTCCTTCCTGCGTTAAGTATTTAATATTACAGTTAGAAGATTGAGACTCTTTTGCTTCTGTAATTTGCAACAGTGCTGTTTCCTTTGTGAAGACAGAAGCAAAGAAAGCATTTAACAACTCTGCCTTACCTTGGTCATCCACCATTGAGTTGCCACCCTCATCCTTTAGGAGTCCTATACAGTCAACCTTTCTTTTTTTAGAGTTGATGTACTTGTAAAACTTTTTTGGGTTAGATTTGATATCCCTAGCGATTTGATTTTCAGCTTCGATCTTTGCCAGCCTAATTTCTTTTTTACAATTTTTATTGCACTCCTTATAATTGCTTAGTGCAGCCTCAGTCCCCTCCTGTTTTGGGACCTTATAGGCATTCATTTTCCTCTTCATTTTATCCCTAACCTTTCTATTCATCCATAGAGGCCTTTTTTTTATTCCTAGACATTTTGTTTCCGTATGGGATATACATACTACAATATTGATTGATTAACAACATGAAATATCAGGGTAAACAGTGGAACATCTTACCACCTATTATTTGGATCCTATTACCTCCCATCTCATTCCACAGCTATCCTCAACCTTCACCTGTACTAACATCACTATTTAACCTTTCCATCTCCACTCACTGGCATCTCTCTGTCCACACTCAAAAAGGCTGTCGTGTCACCACTACTTAGAAAACTATCTTTAGATCCCACCATTCTCCCCAACAACCACCCTGAGTCACTTCTACCATTTGCATTTAAATTACTTGAACATAATATACATGCTGAACTAAGCCATTATTTATCTACTAACACCCTGCTTGATCAGTTCGAGTCTGGCTTTTGCCCTAACCATTCCACAGAAACGACTCTTACTAAAGCAGTCAATAATCGTTTTCCAGCTAAATCCAAAGGCCATTATTCCATACTCCTCCATCTAGATCTACCTACAGAGTTTGGTACTGTTGACCACACCATAGAAGTGCATAGAAGTGGTATTGAAAATTAAATTAGTTGATTACATTTTCCAAACCTATGCATGCAGATAGAAAAGAGGAGGGGGTCAAGGACAGAACCTTGAGGTACCCCCCAGATAAAGGATGTAGAGAAGAGATTTGATACAAGATTTCTCATGTGCTTCACCCCTCCTCTGGAATGCCCTTCCACAGCACTTCTTTCAGTCCACATTCTTTGAAATCTTTAAAAGCTCCATCAAAACTCACTTTTTCCCGCAAGTATATGCTCTATTTTAGGCCATTCCCTCTTGGACCTCTGGCCATTTTATACTCCTTACTAGGTAACTTAAAAACACATTGCCTCTACTGTAGATATGAATATTGTATATAACTACTACCTTTTATTTCTCCTCCATTTCTTTAGATTGCAAACCCGCAAGGGAAGGGCTCTTTCACCCTTTTGTGTCTTGGAATTTGTTATTCATTTCATATTTTGCAATTTGATACACATTCTTTTCATCATGTCACATTTGTCCCTGTAATTACCAATTCTGTATTTGTACCAGTGTCTATATTTGGTGTACACCATTGTCTGTATACTTATGTACCCCTTGTTTGTTTCCTACTTTGTACAGCTTGTACTGCTTTATAAATCAATAATAATAATAATAATAATAATAATACACAGCTTTTGCTGGAACCAGATGTGGAAGCTCTACTGTGTATGAGTGGAGCACTAGAATAAAGAACACTGTATGAGGGGAACTGATTAATGGAGGACAGTAGGCACAAGACACAGAAAATTTATATCACGCTTTTCTCCTGGTGGACTCAAAGCGTCACAGCTGCAGCCACTAGGGTGCGCTCTGTAGACAGTAGGTCCCTCTATAGGCCCAAGGTCTCCTCATTGAATAGGTACAGGCTTACTGAACAGGAAGAATTGAGATTCAAATCCTGGTCTCCTGTGTCTGAGGCAGAGCCCTTAAAGAGGAACTCCAGTGAAAATAATTGTAATAAGAAAAGTGCTTCATTTTTACAATAATTATGTATAAATGATTTAGTTGGTGTTTGCCCATTGTTAAAGTGGATCCAAGTTGAAAAACTAAAAACAACTAACATGTAACTTTTCTATATAGCTTATCTAAAGTTTAGATAGTTTACACAGCAAATCTAGCTGCAAACAGCTTCAAAGGTTTATGATTATTTATTCCTGTGATACAATGACAGCAGCCATGTTCTGTTTGTAAACATTACACACAGGCAAGCTGATCTGCATCTCCAATAATCAGCCTGTGAAAACCTAATTCCCCCTCCTCCCCTCTGCCTCTAAAATCTCTGGCTAGTAGCACCTCCCCTACCCCTGCCCAGACTGAGCTCCCATAAGCCCTTGCTACTGTCTGAAAATGCCAAGGCGCTCTGAAAAGCTGTGGGCGAGGCTTGTTTAATTTATAGGGAATTAGAGTATTAAAACAAAAACAAAAAAGTATTTGGCTTGAGGAATGCCCTATAAACTATATGAAAGGAACACAATTGTGCAATGAGTAAAAGTTTATCTCGGATCCACTTTAAAATCCCTGATTTACATTCTGACATTCATCACATGGTGAAATTTTTACTGCTGGCAAGGTGATGCAGCTGTTTCTTGCTTTTTTGGCGGTAGGAAACAGCTGTTAACAGCTATTTCCCACAATGCAACAAGGTTCACAGACAGGAAACTCCCAGGACCATGGTCCTCAGAGTTTCTTGTTGGAGGGGGTTCACCCCAATATCAGCCATGCAGAGCCCCCTGATGATCTGTTTGTGAAAATGAATAGATTTCTCATGTAAAAAGGGGTATCAGCTACTGATTGGGATGAAGTTCAATTCTTGGTCATGGTTTCTCTTTAAACAGTACACTATCCAGTCACTACAGTATAGTGTATAGTGTACAGACACTGCAATGGGTGGGCACTATAATATGAAGAGCAACATGATGGGTGATGAGATACCACATGAGCCCTAGAAAGCAAAGACACTGTGAAGGGAAAGTGAGATGGAGATGTAACAAAAATGTACTGTATCCATGTATCTCATTTTGTAGTTCTTACAAAATGTCACAGTGACTGGAGCTCAGGCAAGATAGAATTAGAGATCTGATTTGATAAAGATACAGCTCTAAGGAATAAACAATTGGAATTCCATCCATGCTATGTTTACACAAACAATGCTTATCCTTTCATCTAGCATAATCTCTCATCAGTTATCAAAACCTGTAATCTCTCATCAGTTGTCACAAGCTTGACAGAGGCTCAAGCTTTGCCTTTGCTCCAGGCCAGGCTGGGTACAAACAAAAACTTCAGAAGATGGACATTTCTACTCCATAGTGACTCATAGGAAGTCTTATTTAACCTCTGCACTGCTGTACCAGTATAAAACGTCACCCTTCAGTTACATATGATGTGTTTTCTATGCTATATACTACAGCCGTCTTTGGTTTTGTATATATTTGAGAGGCACATCAGCAGCTCTTCAGATATTGCACCGCTGACTTTTTACCTACCATTGTCAATATCTCTATACAGTATGTGCCAATAATACACTTTTAATCTGCAAAGCGTCTCAACGTTGTACATTTGTAGAAGTGAAAAGATACATTTCTACAGTAGAGGGGAAGATATTGTAAGGTCTTCGTGTGAGAGAGTTGCTTTTAGAGAGTTGTGCCCTCACACAAGGCCGCTCCTGAGCACAGGCCACATAGACAAAGTTGAACCACACATGAATGTGTCAGGATGCATTACTGGTGGCATGACACAGGACTAATGGTAGCGCTCATCTTTTCTTCTCCTGACAAGCCTTTTTCCAGATACCTCAAACAATCTGAAAGGGGCTTCATCAGAGAATATGACTTTGCCCCAGTCCTCAGTAGTCCATTCAGCATACTTTCTGCAGAAGATCAATCTGTCCCTGACAGTTGGCTGATGGTGTAATGGTTAAGGGCTCTGCCTCTGACACAGGAGACCAGGGTTCGAATCTCGGCTCTGCCTGTTCAGTAAGCTGCACCTATTCAGTAGGAGACCTTTGGCAAGTCTCCCTTACACTGCTACTGCCAATAGAGCGCGCCCTAGTGGCTGCTGCTCTGCTCTGGCGCTTTGAGTCCGCAAGGAGAAAAGCGCAATTTAAATGTTATTTGTCTTGTCTTGTCATATTTTTTTGGGAGAGAAGTGGCTTCTTTGCTGCCCTTCTTGACACCAGGCCATCTTCCAAAAGTCTTTGCCTCACTGTGCGCGCAAATGTGCTCACACCTGCCACAATCCATGTGTGGGGTTGCTTCTCATCCAAGGGAGTGGGCTCGCTCACAATTTTTGCCAAAAAACACAGCCATGAATAAAGAATGGTACCAAAACACTCTCCAACATCAACTTCTTCCAACAATCCAACAACAGTTTGTTGAAGAACAATGCATTTTCCAGCACGATGGAGCACCGTGTCATAATAAGGCAAAAGTGATAACTAAGTGGCTTGGGGACCAAAACAGGGAAATTTTTGGCCCATGGCCTGGAAACCCACCAGATCTTAATCCCATTGAGAACTTGTGGTCATTCCTCAAGAGGCGGGTGGACAAACAAAAAACAACTAATCATGAGAAACTCAAAGACGTAATTATAAAAGAATGGGTTACTATTAGTCAGGATTTGGCCCAGAACTTTGTGAAAACTAATATTTTTGACAGTCTCAAAACTTTTGGCCAGGACTGTAGAGACTCTGCAAAGTCACATTTCCATGAAATCCTCAGAAATACCTGCCATTGGATAAGTTCATTGTTAAAGCCACACACACACACACACACACACACGCACGCACGCACGCACGCACGCACGCACACACACACACACACACACACACACACACACAGTTTGGAGTGAGCCAACAGATGTAAGGATTCTGTTAGTTATAGTGAAAGTCTTGTTTACATTTTTATTTCATACTATTTTGCTATAACTGTTTTTGGATTGTGGAATGGCTCAACTGGGTTTCCACCCAGTGTCTGAGTAAGTGTGTAAATTGGGAGAGGTAATGTCAAGGGCATTGATAGGTTCCTGCAAGATCCAAGGCATCCCTATGCAGTGTAAAAGGCGGCACAGTCATGCAGCAAAAGTGGGAATGATTGTGATAGATCATGGGCGGAAGCCAAATGTAACCTAATAACAGTGTCATTGAAAGACAATAGGCATGTCAAGAAAAAGATTGGATGAAGCCCCCTCTCCTAAAAATCACAGGGCCTGGTTGCCATACAAATAGCCAAATGCGATGTAATAAAATAGACATTTAACATCCACTTTTTAGATTTTAATTAAGCATGTAGATCCCCCACATCACAATTAGGCAGCATGTTTCCCCAAAACACAGAATTCAGCAGTATATGCACCAACTTTGAAAACTAGCAACGTGTTCCCAAAAAGCAAAATTGGGTAGAGAGTCATCTCCAATCATCATAATATGTGCCTGGGCACAGTATTCCATTGCTCTGCAATGCGAGTAGCTGTAAGTTCTATACAAATGTTTGGCTATTCTGAATGGGACCGCTCTGAAGGTGCGTACACACACACTACCAAATGCAACGACGGGTCCGCCGGACCCTCCCGCTGGGCGGTCAATGTAGATAAATAATAACTACTCACAAAAGTGGGCTGCTATAGGAAACCACAATTTCTGGCATGTGGAGAAAGACTGTCTCCACATGGTTATGATGACTCGGTTGGGTCAATGTGGGTCGCACTCCAGAAAAAACAAAGGACCACTTTTTTTAGTCACAGAGGTAATTCTGGGATGGGGAGGAGATAAGAGGTTAAGATTTTTATTGTTAGACACCAATATAAAGACAATGCGTTTCAAGGGACCTGCTTCCTCAAGTCAATACCTGAGTGTCTGAGCTGTGTATCTCTGTTTTAGAGCGCCAAAAACCTTAACCTCTTACCCCAAGGTAAGACTGTACCTCCCCTCACATATTGTATCACAATGGGGGCACCTTCTCCCGTCTTGCATTAGCTGCTCAGCTTTCTTTCTGCTCGCACTCCCCCTACACAACTATTCACAGGGCAACAGCAATAATGTGGTCCACACCTTGTGCATACCCCACCTCTGACCTCTGCCATGGCTATGCCTCCCTAATTATTGAACCCCTGTCACCGCTATGATAGCATGGCTGCAGCAGGTACTGGACGTGGGCTCACCACCCATGATGTGGATCCTATTACTGCATTACCACGAAATTGCAAGGTAACTGTATTTGGCTCCATGCCTGGCTTTGATACAACTCTGGCACTTTATTTGGACAGCGGTAGTGGGCGCAGACCCACGAAACATGCTTATAAAAATGTATATTTATATGAACTTGTCGTTATTGAGGTAAGCCACCTCTACTTTTCTATTTTTAGCTGTTGTGAACTCCTGGGCACCTCTTACCCCTTTGTGCCTGTTTGAAATGCATACCTATTTAGAGCATGCTCTTTGAAGGACAACTATCAAAGTTAACTAAAATTCTAAATGTCACATATATTTCCAGTAATTTATTGTAAATAGCAATACAAAGGCTTTTTTCATGTTTTCATTTTTTATGTGAATATGACATGTACAGAGAACAGTTTTTACTGTGGGCATTACTATGGAGGACTGTGTTCAGCACATCCAGCATACAGAAACAATCTTCACTGGCTGTAATCCTATGAGTAAAATGTCTTCAGAATGACAGAAAGCAGAAATATAGCATGAAATGGTGTGTAAAGAACCAATCAGTTGCAGCTCTTTGCATTCCTTTGTCTCACTGCCTCGTGCAGTCTAAAGTAAATAAACTTTACAGCCAGGAGGCATGCAAGTACAGGAAAAAGTAGAGGTCCTTCTCTTCAGATCCTTCTCTGTAGCTACAAAAATATATCAGCTGTTCTTATATGATCTTCTTATATGATCTGTGAGAAAGCAGGGCAAAAACAGTAAATCATTCCTCTGTGAATAGTGACAGAGAAGTGGAACCTATCTACATGGTACAGCTCTATCCCAATGGTGAAACAAGCTGTTACATAAGCTGATCCATAAAGCATTTTTCCCCACAGGCTGTGATCAGAGACTTCTGAACAGCTTTCTATTGTTGCTGGCTAAAAGCTCTATAGGTATATGGGGTTTACAGAAGGACAGTTTCTTTGATAGTTCCTCTTTTACTTTATGAGTCATTTTTCCACTTCAAGCATGTGACAGGCTCACTTTAAACTGTACTATGCATCATCTGTCTATGGTTGGGTGGGGAGAATTGAATACCCAAGGCTTGTTCTTGCTAATGGCGTCTAAGTAGTCTAACCTTGGTTTATCACCAGAGGGAAGTCAGTATGCTTAGCGTGCATTTTCAAATGCAATGAAATGTGTCAGTGAACATGAAGACCTACAGTTGCCTTCCTTCAACCCATTTACAACACATGTTAATTTTTCAATTGGTTTCATTCTGGAGGCCACTGGGGGAAACCATCTCCGCTTTTCTCACATCTCCTGCATTTTTCATCCAGAGCAAAAACACATATGAGTCTTCATTCCGTTCGCCTGCTTGCCTTGCTTTATCTTAGGCTGAAATATTTAGCAGAGCTCACATTTAGCACAAATAATTGCTGCAGCTTGAGAGGCATAACAGATCCTAGACAGAAGGATTCTGTACCCGATGCAGCTCTAGGATCATGATAGCTAATGCAACTTACCAGCCAGACATCAAGCGCACAGCAATCCCAAGTGGTTGTGCGTAACACCAGTGTGCTCCAAGCTTCTTATGTGTAACTTCAAGCTTCTTCAAGTGATTTTGCTGTACTACAAAGGTTGTATCAGAATGAATGTCCATATACACAAAACATGTACTCTACCTCATTAGATAGAGAACCTCTCCTTCCAAAATTCTCCTTCAGATACTCAAAAATGCCCCCCAAACCTCCAGCAATCATAAGCATCATGCTGGGGCTTCCAGAGAAAACAGGGGTGGCTTCTGGAGGTGGCCCTTGTTTTGGGCCAGCAGCCTGTCCTCCAGTGGTCTCTGCTGGTTGCCCTCTACTCATCTCCTGCCTTTTCCCACTGGGTATTGCTGACTGGTACTGCTGCTAAACATAATTTTCCCTTTTTAATTAGGATATGGAGGTGTCTACATTATGGGATAATGTGGTGGTGGTGCAGTATTGTAATGCAGCATCATGAGGGTTTCTGTAATGTGTTGCTAGGGGTCATGGGAGATGGACGGTACTGCCACTCAACTTCCCTTCCATTCTTCCACATGGAAGGGAAAGGTGGTCTTGGGCCAGGAACATGAGAAATATACAGGCAGAAGCAGGAGCATAACAAGGTCCCACCGGGCTCCCCCTGCAGAAATACTAAGCGGGCCCCCCTCGGGGCCATTTTGGGGGGCTGGAGGGGTCGCAGCATGAGGGGAAAGCCATGCTGCACTTCGGTGGGGAGAAGGGAAGTCCCGCCCCCTCACCTCGGGCTCTCCCCTCTGCGCTCCCCTCCAGGGTTGAATAGTTTGTGTATGCAGGCGGCGGGCAGCGGCAGATACATACCTTCCGTGCGCTCCAGCGTGAATATTCCTCTCTCTAGCCTATGTATCTGCGACTGCCCGCCGCCTGCATATTCAAACTATTCAACGTTAGAGGGGAGCGCAGAGGGGAGAGCCCGGGGTGAGGGGGGGGGGGGGGGGCGTCCCTCCTCCCCACCGAAGTGCAGCATGGCTTTCCCCTCATGCTGCGACCCCTCCAGCCCCTCAAAACAGCCCCAAGTGGGCCCCAAGGGGGGCCCGGGCCGCAGGGGCAGGGGATGCAGGCCCTATTGTTACGCTAGTGGGCAGAAGTCTAACAGAATGACAAAATGAATGAATGAAAGAAAGAAAGAAAGAAAGAAAGAAAGAAAGAAAGAAAGAAAGAAAGAAAGAAAGAGAACAAATAATTATCCGTGAAAAAAGGACAAAGAATACAGAAAATAAAGGATGAAAAAGAAACAATATGGAAAATATGGAAGAAAAAAAAAAGAAACAAAGTTCATGTTAAACCATTACATAGATAGATATTTTTCTGTAGTGAAAAAGGAAAAAAAAAGAAAAGAAAGAGAACCTGATGGCGAAAGACAAGTATGGAAATAGTCCGCTGTTGGTTAAAGCACCCGAAGGAAATGGGACATGAAATAAGGATAATTCAGTCTCTTTAAGCGGCAGGGAATATGATAAAATAATCATTTGTACTTAATCCTTTAACAGCCATAATCTTACAAGCTCAGTTTACCCGACACCGGCACCGAGGCAACCATATTGCTGCATACACACACAAAAAAAGAAATCTCCCAAGAGGCCGAGTAACAGGCATTGCGCTGCAATCCGCACATCTTCTATATGATGCTGATTAATAATGCAGCATGAAGCTCGCCATAATGGGGAAAGTTAACATCTTCTGTATCTGTAACTGCTGCGTTGCCAATGGGCCTGCAAACTACCACCCCACACGGAGGCCGTAAACACAGATCTCCCGCTCTATAAAATTCCCAGGCGGAATTTCCCCAAACTTGCCACTCGGGAAGAATGTTATCTAATGAAGCTTGCTGGGCTGTCAGAGGAGAAGAAGTATTCCTTCTGCTGCTCACATCCCCGTGGCTCACTCTGCCAGGCCTCATTCTCAGTTAGCGAACATAAAATCTGATTTGGGTTATAAATAAAATGATGGATCCCGTGCCCCAGCCATGTGTTATCAGAAGGGCTGAGATTTATAGTGAAAACCTCAAATCATCTCATGTTCTCAAGTTTTACGGAGGACCAGAAACAGACTGACGGGATGAGTGAAAAGCAGTAAGCTGATATCGGCCATCAGGGCCTCTCCTCCTCACTGTGTATGTAGGGACGACTGCTCATAGCAGAAGATGTGATAAAACTGTCACAACAGGTTTGTGCCAATCGGTTAAAGGAGACTTGATGTTGGGGGATTAAGGAGGATGTCCTTCAATGGCATTCTGAAGTGGGGAGGGATTGACGGTGCATACAGTACAAGGTTAATTGAGGCCTGTAATTACCTGATGCCTATCCGCCTTGGGACTGGGATTTAGTGGTGAAGATGGGCACTGAACAGAAGTCGGTGAGCCATAAATGATTCCATTCAGGAAACCCCCATCACCTCAGGTACTATTTAAATCATGGTGAGTCAGAAACAACAGAATATTGTAAGGGATATAAGAGAACATAAAACCACCCTGACTTAAAGGGAATGTCCGAGCAAGCTCTGTAAAAAAATAAATAAATAAAAAAATCTACTTACACGGGGCTTCCTCCAGCCCCCAGGAGCCGATATGTCCCTCGCAGCAGCTTCGCTGTCAGCTGCTGGCTCCCGGTCTCCTCCACTGCAGAGGCTGTCCTCGCCAGGTCGTCGTCACACACATATAGTCCAGAGTGTTCTGTGCAGGCGCAGAACTACTGCGCCTGTGTAGAACACTCTGGACCACATGTGTGTGATTGACAGAAGCGCTCGCGCAGGCACAGTAGAGGGTGACCTGGCGAGGACAGCTTCTGAAGGGGAGGGGACTGGAGAGTGGAGATGCGGCCAGGGACATAGCGGCTGCCAGGGGCTGGAGGAAGCCCTGGGTAAGTAGATGTTTTTTTTTTTTTTTAAGAGCTTGGACATACCCTTTAAAGGCCCAGTCCTGCAAAAAAGTAAGCAGTTAAAATCGGACAGAACCGAGAGGTTTTTGGACTAGTTCATCGCCTTATAGGGGATTCTTAGGGTTTTCTTTGTTTTCAAAAGCATATCCTGAACAGCAGGAAACAGGTGTTTTTAAAAGTATTTCCTTAATGGCAGTTACTAAGTCTAACTGCCAAAATGGTGTGCAAGTGAATAGGGAGGCTGGCTGGTGTCTTATTATTTTGGCAGTTAAACTGCTGTCAGGAAATACTTTTGAAAACAAAGAAAACACAGAGAATCTCTCATGAGGAGATGGATTAGTCCAAAAACATGTTGGTTCTGTTATAACTGCTTACTTTTTTCACTGTAGTGAAAAAGATAAAAATAAAAACTTTGCTAAGTATACATCATGATCTACGGTCTAGCGAGGAGGACTCGAGAAAGTAAACGAGCGGCAGCTGGGGAGAGAGGGGGGAGGATGGGATGCCACCTTTTGGACGGGGTCAGGCGGACAGCCCCTGGGTAGGGATTGGTAAGGGTTAGGCATCGGTGAGGGGGTCAGTTAGGGTTAGACATTGGTGGAGCGGTTCAGTTATGGTTAGGCAATAGAGGGGTGATTGATTAGGTTTAGGCATCCAGTAGAGGAAGGACAAATATGAGAAAAGGGTTAGATCTTTTGCATGTATTCCCTAATACAGGGGGAGCACTGCCCATTAACCCATTAGCACCACACGCGTTAGCGAGATAATGCATGGGTCGCTATAATACCAGGTTAACGGGTGATGCTCCTCCATCGTTAATACTGGTAAAATTATAGTGTGGTACTAAGTTAATAATTAAGGTGGAATAATCCAAAAAACAAGTTGTGTGACTTGAAGTTGACCCCTATGTAGCATGCTACTCTGTTGTATGTGGAATCTGCCAGCCCTGACTCTACCTGCAGCTACCCCATCCCTTGCCCTTTCCTGTCCCTGCAGTCCATGCCAGTCTTGACCCTGTAGTAAATATAGAGGGTCCACCAACCAGCAGCCCGAGGTGCATTAGCTCATAAAAGTGATGGAAACAAGCTCTGTTCCTAGTTGCCAACACAGGACTAGGAACCCCTTTGCATCTGTGCAGGGCCGGATTTACCAATAAGGCACTGTAGGCACGTGCCAACAGGCGCCTGATGATGGAATGGTGGCTCAAGCCCCTCCTCAAGTTCTTTACTCCCACCTTACCTATGCAGAGTCCTGAGCAGAGTGTAAAGAAGAGGTTACTCACCCAGGTCTCGGCATTCCACTGACCACAACTCCATTCAGTCGGGACACCTCTAGCTACTTCCTACTGAGGGTGCCTGTGTGGCTACCTAATGCTAAGGGACACCTGTGGCTACCTATGACGGGCAAAGGGATAGTAGGGGAAGTAAGGGATAAGTGACCGCTGGGCCAGCCAGCACATTTGCGTTTCGGTGGGGGTTTGTAGGTTCTTGGAGGGTGAAGTCTAGGGTGCACAACATCTGTGCCTATAGGCTCCTGTGATGTAAATCCGGGCCTGTATCTGGGACAGGGCAACAATGTCATTCTGGCAAACACTGGCACTGTCATTCTGCTTGTCCAGGCCTGATTATTATTATTCTTAATATTCTGTTTTCCATTCCAGCAAAACTCTCGCTCTTTTTTCCCTTCCAATAAATGAAAAAGGATTAAGTCCCAGAAGCTCAGACAGAGAGAGGGAAGCACAGTAGTATTTGGCAAACATAAGGAAAACATGCTTACATAAAAAGAAATATTGATTACACAGTGTTCTGTCTGTTCCTCTGGAGGGTACTCTGGCTGTCAAAGAGTATCTGCACTAGTGTGTATAAGCAGATCCTCTAAATTTAGTCTAATCTCGGCGGTGTTATGAAACACACCAGCAAGCATCTCTTTTACAGATCAGCGAATGTGCACATGCAAATCGGCCACCAGTGAGATGCAGGCATGGCAGGGACTTCTTTCTTTAAAATGTCTGTCTGATGGCTTTATTCTGTTCCTGCCACTGCAACTCTGCACCCTATTTAAATCTTTTGTGTTTGAGCCCTGACAAGTGGAAAACTCCTTGTTGTATACACAGCCGGATTGCTGTCTCTTTTTCCTTCCAAAGCAACGTCTGTCAGTAATTAGAACAGCCACTAGCGCTGTACAGTGATGGCAAAGTGTTTGCAGAAATAAAACATCAGCTGTCTTTAAGGAAAAAAATCTAAAATGAAAAACATGTAGCAGCCAATCAGACTTATGCTGCTATTTTCCTAACCTGGGCGAGGAAACCGAGGCTTGGAATTTGATTGGCTGTTTTTCATTGCAGAACATTTTCATATATCTTTATGAGGAAAGTCAAGCAATGTTCATGTATATTATGTATGAAAGTAATAATAATAAAACAAGATTATAGAGTTGGCCTTAGAAATGAAACAAAGACCTTATGTTCCATGGATTTTTTTTTGCAAACACAAAGTCTAAAATCATTGTTAAAGTGCTGTAAATAAGCAACCATGATGAACGTGGCGTATATTAAAGACAAGCAGGAAATTTGAGCACCCATTATAAGCAGCAATTTTGGTGCCCTATAGACGCCCATACAAATTATGGTTCAGAACGTGGAACTTGAGTACTGGTAAACAGTGATGTAGCAAACATCAAATTTTGCATTCGCGAATGTGAATTTACTGCAAATGTTTGCAGAGCGGCTGTATGCGGCTTGATCCATAGACTTAAATGGTAGGCGAACGGCCGCCGACATTAGCAGTTAATAGCAAAGTCCACGTACGTGCTAGAAACACCAAATTCGCAGGGTATGTTAAAGTGAACAGTGGCTATAAGAGGAAAATTTATTATTTAAAAAGACCTTATAGTTTTTGAGAAAATTGATGTTAAAGTTAGAGGGAAAAAGTAGCAAAGTTACTGCGGTAAAATGACAGATAATGTGTAAACATGTATATAAATGTATTTGTTTTTAATTTGTATATATGTTGGGTGGCCAAGCCTTCCCCTCTCCTTTGGAGCCCTTGTCCAATCCACTGACAAGGGGCTCTTCTCCACCTCCATTGCCCCAGGAGGAGGTGGAGCCCTGGGGGAGGGGTTCATGGTGGCATCTGGGAGTCCCCTGTAGGAAGAAGACCCCCAGATGCCTGCCCCCTCCCCAGGAGAAATGAGTATAGGGGTAGATAGTACCCCTTACCTATTTCACAAAGGGTTAAGGGACGGATGGAGAGGATTGGATCAGTCCTGGAAGCTGGCTCAGAGGCCTTGGGGGTGATTTGATTGGAAGGGGGCATCAGGGCTTGCCCCCCCCCTAGTTACTTTTGCCCCAGGGCCCCATTGTACCTAGAACTAGCCCGCCCTGCTTTTTGAGGTATAATTTCATTGGAAATAAAGTCACTAGAAGTAAAGACAAAAGGAGGATCCTTCTGGGGAACTTGTATAACTCCTGGCTTGGAGAAGTGTAGACTGGTATTGATCATATTGACCTAAAAACAAAGGCTGTGGTGAACTATAAGGCAGTACATTTTATGTATATTGTTAAATGTATTTTGATGTTATTTGTGGCATTCAAAAGGTGCAACAGGCCTACCTGATAGATAGTAGCGAGTAAAGGGGAGTGCGCCAATACACCTTACTATTATAGATTAGCCACATGATTGTTTCAGGTGTGTAATTCAGACACTAAAGGTGGCCACTGGCCAGACATCAGGCAACCTGGCGGCCGATCGACCACCCAATTTGATTATTATAGGAAGGCGGACGGGCACGGTGACACAGCACAGGAAATGTCTAAATGCACACAATACATACACATTTATACATTAGGGGAACAGCGGAGAGGGGCTTAGATGATTCCCGAAAGATTTCATGCTGAAATTGATCGATAATCGGCCTGTGGTGTATGGGCCGCCGAAAGATCTCTCCCTAATCAGATTCGATCAGAGAGAGATTTGTCTCTTGGTCGAATCTGCCCATCGGCGCTCGATTTATGGCTACCTTAATAATGCGTGAAGATCAGCAGGGCTGCCAGGCAACTGATATTGGCCTCAATTCACTAAGCTTTATCAAACACTTTATCAAACGTTTGATAATGTACCTCATGGGTAAAATCTAATTTTGAATTCACTAAGGTGTTATAGATTTATTGAACGTTTTCTCGATAAACCATTCGATAAATATATAACACCTTAGTGAATTCAAAATTAGATTTTCCCCATGAGGTAAATTATCAAACGTTTGATAAAGTGTTTGATAAAGTTTAGTGAATTGAGGCCAATGTTTAAAAAAAAAAAAAAATATGGCAGCCTCCATATGCCTCTCACATCAGGTTCCCTTTAGGCAAATTACAAAGTTTTTTCATTGTAGTAAAAACCTTTGACAAACAAACAGGAAAGTTTATCTGTCACAAAGGCCATTTTGTTGCCTGAACAGATTTCTCCTGCTTGCCTGGAAGAAATACTTGATTTGTAAAGGGAAGTGGTATTGATTGTTATTGCACAGTGAAGTTAGGAGAATAGGTGTTAGCAGAACTAGGATTAGAGGTATGGGAAAGAAAATAAAGCTTTAGAAGTACAGTGTAGAATTAGAGTCAGGGGCATTCAAATTAGTATGAAGAATTAGGAACATTAGAGTTAGAAAAATAGGGATAATGAAAATTGGAATTAAGGTTAGGAGAATTACACTGAGGCCCCTTTCACACTAGCATGTTGCATTGGCCTATTTTACCACAGGATAACACTACGTCAATGAAAGTCTATGGGTTTTTTTCATACCTCACGCGGTGCGATACGCTTCACCGGAAGTACCCAATTCACCGCAAAAGCAACAGTGCGTTGCTCGCCAACATGCGCGGTGACATGCGCTGAACCCTGAAGTCATAAAAGTCTATGGCTACACAGCTTTTTCAAAATGTTATGGCATTCGTGTTGTGGAGCGCATTTTTTTTCAATACACCTCCACGCAATTCGATTTTCAGCCACAGGAAGTGTTCGCTTTCTGTTTGGCTTTCAGCCAGTAGGGGATTATCAGGCATTGTCGCAGTAATCCCCGATGGCCAGGGCTGGTTCTAGACTTTTTGTAAACTTGTGACATTGCACTTGGATGCCGTTATGGCGAAAAAAAAGGTCAAGTAATTCAACAGTGATGTATAAGCAGTCACAAATTATCAGAGGACTGCTATTCAAAAAAACCTGTTGGTCAAAATGTAGTTACAGATTCTCAGTGTGCAGCCCTGAGCCATAGAACTGAGCTTGCCAGGATCCAGAGAGGTTGTTTACTTATCTTTGAATTCAGGTGATAAGAACTTGCTCAGAGAGATTCTGTGTGAAAGACATGAAAAAAGGAAGCTAAATAGTCTGAAAGTAACATTGTTGTGCTTTCATACCAAACCAGTAGCATTGTTATAGATCCATGGGCCCCAGAGCAATTATTACTCTGCCCCCTTACAAAGCATGTATAATGATTACACGGTACAAACTACAGTATTGTGTAGGAATGGTGCAGGCAGGGCACATATAGAGGTGATCATTACCAGTACAGCACTAACAAAATGCCGATGTAGAAAGGGAGTAGGACTCACGTAGGCCCCTCATGTCTAAAGGTCCTGGTGTTATTGCAGCCCCTGCATCCCCTATTGCTACACTACCTGATTGAACTGGATGTTCTATATATTTACAAGATGGCACCGTCACCGTTAGCTGAATTTGACATTTAATTTTTGGTTATTTTTGGTCAAACGTTATTTTTATTTAGTATTTATATATTGCAGACATCTTTTGCAGCCCTATACAGAGTAGGGAGTGATATGGAGGCTGCTATATTTATTTCCCTTTAAGCAATACCAGTTGCCTGACCGTCCTGCTGATCCTTTTCATCTAATGCTTTCAGCCATAGACCCCGAACAAGCATGCAGCAGATCAGGTGGTTCTGACATTATTGTCAAATCTGACAAAATTAGCTGCATGCTTGTTTCTGGTGTGATTTAGACACTACTGCAGCCAAATAGACCAGCGGGGCTGCCACTGCCAGGCAACTGGCATTGTTTAACAGGAAATGAATATTTCAGCCACCACTTCCCTCTCACTTCAGTTGTCCATTAAATTGAAGTTAATTGTGGCAGCACTGAAAAAATGTCTAGTGTAAAAACATCTACTGTATTTATTTATTGTATATACACGATAGTAAGTATTTCTGTTCATTCAAGACATGTAATCATGTGACATCCATTTGAGATGCGCCACAGGCAAAGGTTTGCTTTAATAAATTGTCCCTGATATTTCAAGAAGCACCAGGCGAGTGTAAGTTTCCATGTTATACCCAGAACTGCCTCGGCCAGACTCGCCAGAGGCCGGCACGCAGTCATAAACACAGATATTAATTCAAAATCCCTTAATCCTGATTAGCATATATTTTCAGCTATTTTGGCTCTTTAGAGAGCGGCGTCCTACTCGCAATATAATCTGTAGAACCTTTTCCGATCTAAAACTGGGGATTATGCATACTTTGCCTTCAAATGAGGCATTTAGAAAATGGAGGCATTCCATTCCCAGCTCACGTCCGAGCGGTATACCTGATGTGGAGCTGCCTTCCCCATATGATTCATTGTTTGCTTGCCAGACCTATAATAACCAGGCGCTTTCAGTAATGCATTTCAGAAAAGCCATTTTCAAAGAATTTTCTGTCATTGTCTGAGGTGGCAGAGCAGGTGAGAAGGGAGGCGGCATTGAATATTGTGCCATTGTGCTGCATTTGGTGCCCTGACAGAGTCCCCATCACTGGATAATTGTTTAAGGATAATGACTTGCTTCAGACTGGCTCTCTCTGGCTCCAATAATTAATTGTCATCCTGAAACATAAAACTGCTTTGTGCATTTCATTATACTTTTACACTTTATCAGTTTTCTCAGTGTGTTTAAAATTAACTTGTTGCAGTTAGGAGTATAATTGCCCTTCAACCTGAACAAAAGGTTATATATATATATATATATATATATATATATATATATATATATATATATATATATATATAAATAAAATATATATATATATATATATATATATATATATATATATATATATATATATGTGTGTTTATATATATATATATATATATATATATATATATATATATATATGTATATATATATATATATATATATATGTGTATATATATATGTATGTGTTCTCATAACCAAAAAGTGGGCGGAAACAAATGCAAATTTCACTAGGATAATGTAAACAGCAGCCATTCTTACACTGTTAATGGCAGGGTTCTCAAACTTTGCATAGTTGGTCACTGGGTGCCTGGGATTAGCATTCAGAAAAGTGGGAGGAGCCTACAAAAGCCAATCAAAATTACTTATTTATTTTCAAGATGAATATTTAATTGCTGCTGTTATTGCACTGTTAATGGTACAAGCCTCAAACCTGGTACAGTTGGGTGACTGGGGTTCAAATTCAGAAAAGAGGGTTGAGCCTCAAACATCCAATTTTTGTTTTGTTTTATTTCAATGCAAATAATTGATGCCAAATACTGCAAAGCAGGGATGCTCATCCGGATTACGGATATCCAGGTAACCCTAAAAGGTCAGATTCGGATATCCAAACTGGATCCGGATATCTGGATATCCGGATCCGGATCAATTCGGATTTTAAAAAGTACTATCCGAGCACCCCTGCTGCAAAGCTCACAAACTTGGTCATTGAGTAATTGAGTAATTGTGTGTTAGGATTAAAAAAAAGTTAGCGGATCCAACACCAGCCAAATACATTACCGATATTTTACTATAGATAAACCTAACCCTACTCTCACACAGAACCCTCCCTCTACAATGCCTAATGGTGGCCACACACCATTCAAGTTTATAAATATCTGTTCAATTCAAGAATAGTGATACATTTTTCTGACTGGTTGTAACAATTCAAAAATCTGATCAATGTACCACACACCTATGCAGAGATGTGGCGATCTGCTCGCCCGGCGATCATCTCTGGAGCTCTTACTACTTCCGGGTCGCACTGACCCGGAGTAGTACACCTGTGCTGCCCGGCTGAGCGCGTCCTAGATCGCGCTCCTGTTG
This sequence comes from Hyperolius riggenbachi, assembly GCF_040937935.1. NCBI lineage: Eukaryota > Metazoa > Chordata > Amphibia > Anura > Hyperoliidae > Hyperolius > Hyperolius riggenbachi. Next base: position 73,384,546 of record NC_090656.1, on the reverse strand, counting down.
CCGGGCACTCTCTGTGCATGAGCGTGACGTCATCACGCACACGCGCAGAAAGTGCCCGACAACAGGAGCGCGATCTAGATCGCGCTCCGCCGGGCAGCACAGGCGTACTACTCTGGGTCAGTGCGACCCGGAAGTAGTAAGAGCCCCAGGGATTTGGAGATGTTCGCCGGCGAAAAAATGTAAATATGTTAGTGGCAGTGGTGCACATGTGCAGAACAAAATGGATACGACTAGAAAACCCGGGAATCCCAGTGATGTGCTTCCTGTCCAGCAGAAGGGCCTATTGTTATGCAGTGATGATCACCGGATGAAATCCAAATCCAATTTCATCCAGGTAATTAAATCACCTGTGCGGGTGGGCAAGGGGGGGTTAATCTTACCCATCAGACCTCTTCTTTGATCCGTCCCACGGCACCTCCCACGATGCATTCCAAGCACGTCACATGACTACAAACACTTCCTCCTTTAACCCGGAAGGAGGAAGTGTTTGTAATCACGTGACCGCGGCTTGGAACGCATCGTGGGAGGTGCTGAGGGACGGATCAAAAAAGACGTCTGATGGGTAAGATTAACCCTCACCCACCCACACAGGTAATTTAATTAGCAGGATGAAATCCGAATAAACCTATTCGGATTTAATCCGAATACATTTTTTTTTTAGTATCCCTGCTGCTATGCATATGACCCTGTCGGCGCACAAATAGCTGCATGCTTGCTTCAAGTGTGTGATTCAGAAACTATTGCAGCAAAAGAAAAGAGATCACCAGGATAGCCAGGCAACTGGCATTGTTTAAAAGGAAATTAATGTCAGCCTCCATTACCCCTCTCACTTAAGTTGTCCTTTAACCCCCCCAACCATTCGCTGCACAAAGACAAAGAATATCGGGCACAGCGGAAGTTTAGGCGTCCATACAGATAATGGCTATAGGAAAAAATTTGGGCGCTGAAAGTGTCTGATAAAATAGCATGCAACAGGGTTGCCCATGCCCACTATGCAAACTGCAGCTACAGATAGCTGGTGCAATGGTGCTATGGTGGCGCCCACATTTCTGCTACAGCATAGCGACCTAAGAACAGATTTGCTGTAAGTCTTCTTATAAAGTGAGATGTTTAACTAGTACCTGTTCTTCAAGCTGAAAAAATAGTGGTCGCATGCTCTGCTCCCTGTCCATCTGCTTCAATCCTCTTCCTATGGGGGTGGGCCCCAGTTTACACCTCCCTTGTTCCTGTGTGTTTGTAGTAGGTGCAGTATCCAAGAAAATGATGTGGTGGGAGTATCTTAAAACTCTTTGTAGCAGTATGAAATTGTCTGAATTGTGTCACAGTGAGGTGTGGGGGGAACAGGGCCGGCTTTAGAGGGGGGGGGGGGGGGATAAGAGGGGGCAGAGCCCCCTCAAATAGACTTCTTGCCCCCTCAAATCAGAGCCGGTGTTCCAACATTTTTGCATACCCGACAGAATAGCATACAAATGCTACTGAGCATGTGCAAAGTGATGCAGGTCATACATTAACCCCATAATGCCCATCAGCAGCATTACAAGATACAAGATACAAGATACAAGATGGATTTATTCGCCAAGTACGGTGGTGCCGTACTCGGAATTGCTTGTGGTACACATGGTTTGGGCAAGTACGTAATGACAGTTGTACATTTTACATATATACGGCGACAATTACACATACTGACAGCATTTACAATACATTTGCGGCTACAGTTCCACAAACTGGCAGCATAACAGTACGGTGACATTTATTGTGATGTTGTGTGTTAGAGATGCAGAAGAGAAGGCAGAAGAGCCACTAAGGCAAGTATGCTGGTTGCAGACTAGGACGGAAGATTCAGGGGCCAGAGTTGTTGAGCAGCAGAACTGCCTGGGGAAGAAAGAGTTCCTGTGCCTGGTGGTCTTGGTTGGGATAGTTCGGAAGCGGCGGCTGGATGGGAGGGGCTCAAAAAAGCAACTGCCAGGGTGGGCGGGGTCGCAGAAAATCCTGGTGGCCCTCTTCCTCATCCTAGCCGTGTGGAGGAGATTGAGAGGTGGCAGGGGCGATCCGATGATCCTTTCCGCCTCCTTAATGATTCTTTGCAGTTTATGTCTGTCGCTGGCTGTTGCGCGGGCGTACCAGACGATAACTGAGGAGCAAAGTATGGACTCCGTGGTAGCGGTGTAGAAGCTGGTCAGCAGCTCCCGAGGCATGACAAATTTTTTAAGTTGGCGCAGGAAAAAAAGCCTCTGCTGTGCCTTCTTCTGAATTTTGATGGTGTTCTGTTCCCACCTTAGATCAGTGGATAAGGTTGTGCCAAGGAACCGGACCGATGATACTCTGGAGACTTCGGTTTTGCCTATGTAGACTGGTGGGTGAGTGGGAGGGTTCCTCCTGAAATCAACAATCAGCTCAACAGTCTTTGTTGCGTTGAGGACCAGGTTGCTGTTCTTGCACCACTCGCATATTCTCCCTATCTCCCCCCGGTATTCCCGCTCTCCGTTTTCGCCGATGAGACCGATGATTGTTGTGTCGTCGGCAAACTTGATGACCTTGACGGAGTCTGAGACGGAATTGCAGTTGTTGGTGTACATAGAGAATAGAAGCGGGGACAGTACACACCCTTGAGGTGCCCCTGTATTGGTAGTTCTCACGCTGGAGGAGCAGTTTCCGAGCTTGACCTTGAACATTAACCATGCAACCTGAGTTAGCTGCCTGGGTGCTGATGTGCAATCTCCACTATCCAAGTGGACATAGAGTTAGAATAAAAAGTTGTCTGAGCGAAGCGAGGACCAAGCCCGCAGCCCAGCGAGCGAAGCGAACGGGCAAGGGGAAACTGATTCTACTTAAAAGGACTATATCACTTTAAATGTATGCTATTCTGTCGGGTATGCTAAAGTGTTGGAACACCGGTCTGCTGCTGCTTTCTGGTCCGTGGAATGCGCACTTGCACAGTGTAGTGAGCGGTCATGTGCTCAGTCACATGACCGCTATTTCCTCTTCCTACGAGTCTCTGCTCTGACGCAGGCAGTGGCAGGAGCGAAGCCGCCCCGCACAGAGGAGGAGTCGACTCTCGAGTCTCAGAGAAGGAGGAATCCTCCTCCTCTGAAAGAGTCAACTCTTCCTCTATGCGGGGCGGCTGCTTAAGGTCCCGCTTCCGCCACTGCCTGCGTCAGAGCAGAGACTCTTCTCGGAGAGAGCAGGGGAATCGCAGTCCTTATCAGAAATTTGTTGCGTCCTCATTCTGATGCTTTCTAGATCTTTCCTCTTCCTCCTCTGTTTCTGTGCATGAAGCTGCTACTCAGACCAGGCAGGCAAATTTAGGCACCAAAGGTGTCACCACAAAACTGCAACTTGTGTCCCTCTTTTGGAGGGACAGTTCCTCTTTGGGGACCCAATCCCCCTATACATCTTTCTTCCTCATTTGTCCCTCTTTCAGGTCTGATGTACAGATTTATGTAAATATATTTGATTTTCTACTGAAAAATGGGTTTAACTAACTCTAAACTTTATTCCCATACTTTGATATATTTCTTATTTTCAAATGTTAATATGAAGGATAATGGACCAGGATATAAAGGACCAGTGTGGTTTGAATTATATAATAACATAATTTTCTTATGAAATCTTTATGCTATGCGTGACTAGTGGTGTGGTGGGGCGTGGTTATGGGTGTAACAGGGGTGTGGCTTAGGTGTCCCTCTTGTTATCTCAAAATGTTGGGAGGTATACTTGTGACAGAGAAAGTAAATTTGGGCGCTGGAGGTGCCACCACAAAGTCGCTATTTGCGGCAAAGAAAGCAAATTTAGAGGAATGCCAATATGCAAATTGCAGCTTCTATAACGGGTGCCTATGGTGGCAACCTTTTCTTTGCAAGGGTTCCTGTGCCCTTTTTTCTTGTTTCGGCCCCAAGTATGGGTTGCCAGTACTAGGTAGCCAGACGTAGCTGACCACCAGTGTAGGTAACCAGATAGGACCCCCAGTTTAGGTAGCCTCCAGTGTTAGGATGCAGTCCCCTATCTAGTATACATAGCCAGAGAAGCCCTCAGTATTAGTTAACCAGATTGGAACCCTGATATACAGCAAGTAGCCAGATTTAGCCCCCACCCAGAATACATAACCAGATGTGATCCCTAGTATAAGGTAGTCACATGCAGCCACTCCCAATGTAGGTAGTCAGATAAGCCCTCGGTATTAGGTAGTCAGATGAAGTCCCCCCAGTATAGGTAGTCAGATATTCCCTTGGTGTTAGGTAGTCAGATGAAGTCCCCTCAGTATAGGTAGTCAGGGAAGCCCCCAGTATTAGGTAGCCAGATGTGACCCCCAGTATTAGGTAGCCAGAGTCCCCCATTATTCAGAGAGTGCAGCAGAGCGAGAGGTGAAATTAATCACCTCTGTGAAGATCCGAAAAGGGAAGGGATGCATGCAATCCGTCTTTTGTCTTCAGCGTCCTGGTCTTCAGTGGCTGCAGTGGCATCAGTCATCATGTAAACTGCCGATGGCGGTGGGTCATTTGATAACTGATGACATGCAGCCATGGAAACCAGGACACCGAAGACAGATCGTTTGCATCCCTCCCATCTTCAGAGGAGAGTCATTTCAACCCTCACTTCCCAGCACTCTCTCCATGGGCCTGCACTGCTCCCCCTCCACTCCTTCACCCCTGGTGGCGACCTGCCACGCCCACCCCTAAAAATTAGTTAAACTGAGCAAGACTGTACATTCACGATTATATATTGCGTGGTCAGTTTAACACTAACTTCCCTGTACAATACAGATTATATATTGTGTATTGGCACTCAAACAGTTCCAAGCTGAGTTTTGTACAGACACGTGCCTAGCGAGAAAGGCTTGCGATGCATTCTGTTGCTGTGGAGTGTACTGAGGCAACTTAGGCAAGTGCCTAGAGCTTTTTGGATATCCAGGGGTCTAGCTGGCAACTTTTCTGATCCCTTCTACCACTTCAACTTATCAGAAAATCCATGTGATGAGAAGAAGGGACCAAATCTGCTATCTTGACTAGGGCTCCATCAAACCTCAATCTATGTTTGGACCTAAAGTAAACAAGGCCCAACACACAACACACGTAGGGTGTTAACAATCAGGCTCTTTTGTCTTTTATTATCTTATATAATTCCATAGAGGAACACAATCGTTAATGCCGTATTTTACAGTGAAAGAGCCTTTTTAAAGCTTTTTTTTAATCAGGACAGACTCATAAGAGCAGTTAGCTTTTAAATGTAAGTTTTTCATGCTTGATTGGAGTGTATCTCCATCTGACCTTCTGCTTTTACTCTATAATTTTAATCCTCAATTTATTGCTGGTAGGAAAAAAATGGATCAGTTAGAACAAAGGTGAAGCAAATAAGAGGGATACAAACGGTGGCTGATAAGATTGCAAGATGTAAAATTACTTTGAGAAGAGTTATTTTATCTTGGAAGAAGGAACGGAGGTGGTTACGTTCTTTGCTGTTCATAAAGGTGTTCGTTCAGACGTGACCACAATCTATTGTTCCCGGAGAACTGATGGAAAATTCATTTTACAGACAGTACATGAAATTAGTGAGCACTCTATTGGAAGAGGCAACCAGTTGGTTGATATAAAAAAAGTCAGATTTGGTGATGCTAAACGGCTGCTGAATAATCAATAGAAAATGGGGATAAACCTCTCCTGACAGTATTTTCAGGGCCAGATTTATACTTTTTACCGCCAGGGTCGGTTGTAGACTTTTTGCTGCCTGAGACAAGTGCTGCTACTCTGACTTGTTAGTGTAAACACAACATGCTGATACTATAATCGCTGCGACTTATCCAGAACTCAGTTAACCAGAAGTCTCAGGGCCCTTTTACACTGGCGCGGTGGGGTGTGGCATTTTACTGCAATCTAATGCTAGGGCAATGAAAGCCTATTGGGCGTATCGCACTACTCTCAATGCAGCACAGTGCACCGGAAGTCCCTAATATAATGCGAGCGCATGCCTGCATTACCGTGCGGCTCCTGCGGTGACCTGCAGCGGACCAGAAGTAATGTAAGATAATGGTGAAGCATGTTTTTTAAAAAGAAGTGGAAGTATGTGTGGAAACGTATTTTGTCAGTACACTTCTGCGCACATCATCAATTAGGCCACAGGAAGTGAGCGCTAGAGACCCTCACTCCCTGCTTGGCCTACTGCCAGATGGACAGGGGCGTGGTACTAGGGGTTGCAGAGGTTGCGACCGCATTGAGGCCCTTGGGCTAGAGGGGCCCCGAGGGGCCCTCCCTCAACTTCATTATTAGCTCTCTATTGATCCTGTTCTCAGAATAATCACTTCTATAGATACTTTGAATAGTGGTAATCATTAACAAAGAGCTCCCTTCTTGCACCTCAGTCACTGTAGTTGCCATTGGCAAGTTTTAGTGCGCTGTATCAATGGTTATGTAGAGAGTGCTTGGGGTGCCCCAATGTAATACTTCCATCGGGGCCCACATCTTCTTAGCTACGCCACTGCAGACGGAGATCACCGCGTATTAACACAGTCATCTTCAAATGCTTTTTCTTGGTGGGGTTCGCACTGCTACCACCAATACACAGTCTGAAAGGGGCCTCAAGCAACCCGGAAAAAACAAAAAATCCTGGCCTTGCAGGGTGCATAAAGCTACTTTTACACTTATTTATACATTAATTATGTCCTTTGTCTTAATTTGTTTTTAATAACTGCATTTCAACTTTAATATAGAGTTAAGGGTAAGTATAGGGCATCAGAGACAGATTGAATGTCTAGATTGCGATAGTTTCTGTGAGTATGTGCTTGTGCCAGGGTGGTAGGAAAAGAGGAGGAGAGAGAAAAGTTAAGTAGGTTATGGTCAGAGAGTGGTAGTGGTTCATTATTAGTAAAGTCAATGACAGAACAGAGACAGGTGAATATATACTTTGTAGTTCAATCCAACTATAGCTAATAAAGAGAAAATGTGCTTTGACATAGATAACTGAAACAGGTGTGCAAAAAGTTGGTAACTAACAATTAAAAGTGCTCTGGGCAATATAGATGCATAGCAAATATCAGAAAATATGGTACTAAGATGTACAAAGGTACAAAGAATACATATTACAAATATACAGTAGAATACATATAACTGTGTTGTTACAAATTACAATCACTTCAAAATATGCATCAAACAGAAATAAAAGTAAAGTCAAAAACGTGCACTTCAGTATAACAAATACTGTGTAGCCACTTTAGTGTAACCAATACTGGAGCGGGAAAGTTAGGCTAAGTAAGCTGAACGGGCAGCTGGCTGATCAAAAAAGGTAGAGATAGTAGTAAAAGTTTAGCATGGGGTGCCAAAATAACCGTATGGTCACGTAGAGGAACAGAGAGATGCTGAGGTGGCAATACTAGCACTGCAACACTGCTGCAACAGCATACCTCCCGACTTTTTGAGATGCGAAAGAGGGACACTTAAGCCACGCCCCTGACACACCCCGATCATGCCCCCTTCACACCTATATTAACCCATACCATAAAAATTTCATAAGAAAAATATGTTTTTTTTATAATTCAAACCCCACTGGTCCTTTCTATCCTGGTTCATTCATTTTACTTCATATTAAGATTTTAAAATTAGTAATATATCAATTAAAGGATGGGAATAAAGTGTAGAGTCAATCAAACACTTTTTTAGTACAGAAATATATATATGTACATAGAAAGTGGGACAAAGTCCTGAAAGAGAGACAAATGACCAGGAAAGAGGGACAGAGGGACAGGACTCTCAAAGAGGGACTGTCCCTCCAAAAGAGGGACAGTTGGGAGCTATGCAACTGGACTGGATCTTTCATCTTCCACCGGGCACTTTCATGTGTTTACTCCCACTACACTGTCTGCACAAACTTTACTGCTCCTCCTCAGCCATCCCAAAACAATGTTAAAATTCTGGCGCCCTAGGCCATATCCTGTGGGGCCATGCCAGTAATCCAGCCCTGAGTATTCTGTTTCTACAAATGGGGTGCAAACTCTACACATTAAAGAGCATCTGAAATATCCCATAGCAGAACATAAAAAATATTCAAGATACCCAATTTTACATGAATTATCCTAATTTTGGCAATAGAAACACTTCTTATAACTATTTTCCAATGTATTGGAATGTAGCCCCACCCTCCCAATTATGTTTAGCTTAGGCTATGACGTCATACAGCTTTCTGCCCCCGAGCACTCTGGGAGATCAACTTTAAAAGAAATCCCACAGTGATGCACCTTGTCTGCATTAAAGAAGCCAACACTGCTAATACATTTAAGAATGTGAATCTGGTCGTGGTAAGATTTTACAATGGGCAAACATAGATTAATAATATATGAATGACTATTGTAAAAAATAAAAATAAAAAAAAATCGATTTTATTCAGTAAAGTTCCTCACAGATTTACTTTAGAGGTACTTGTAGGCTAATGCTGAGTTTTTTCGGCAGATAGATGGCTTGATGAATAATTTCCAACAGGTCTGATCTGATTTTGATCATTTTTCTTATCAATTTTCTTATAGAAGTGAATGGAAATCGATCAGACAAACAATCAAAACATGTATCGGAAAAACCATCAGAAAATCAGTCGGAAAATAAGTCTGACAAAAAACCTAATTGTGTATTCCCAGCATTAGTGTAATCCTTTTGCTCTATGCGATCTTGATCTTTGTTATATATCTCTGAAAAAAAATGGAAGCCAATGAGGTTTTACTGAAGAATGTTGATTATTCCACACAGATGACTGAACAAGAACGACCTAGTAGCAACTACTCAAGCAGGGTTCTGCCCCTTCAGACCCTAAAGAAGGCAGGTTTCATCAATGGTTAGTTATCCACTGCAGTGCCCACCTGGAATTGTGGAGTATGGGCCCCTGTGGTGTCCAACCTCACTAAACCCATGACATACCTCATTTGAAAATTGGTAGTTCACTTAAAACTACAACAGGCTCAGTGGCATAGCTAAGGAGCTATGGGCCCCTGTGCGAGTTTTACTTGCCCCCCCCCCCCCCAAGGGCTCTATACATAACAATCAATATGGAGCACCAAACCGGCAAAGGTCTGCCACAGTGTCAGAGGTGCAAGAAGGACCAATAAAGAGCTAATACTGCAGTTGGGGGAAGGCCCTATGGGACCCCTCTGGCGCAAGGGCCCCAGTGTGGTCGAGACCTCTGCAACCCCTATTGCTACACCACTGAACAGGCTAAATAATTCAGGATGCTTGGGGGAAAAATCTGGATGCACTTCTATTTAATCTCATGTGTGATTACTGCTGTGCTGTATAAATAGATTACATACCTATCATCTCCATGCATGATGAATAACTGACCTGTTCAGTTGTCTATTATCTGTAATAGATAAAGGGCATTAGGCCGAAACGTTGTGTCTTTTCTACTGTGGTGAAATAAATTATTGCTAAAATTGCACAAAATCCAGGTAGAGACCCAGTCATCCTTTTCTTCTGCTGTCTATTATCTGTAACCCATTGTCTTACAACCATAGCTCTCAACTGTCCCTCTTGTGGAAGGACAGTCCCTCTTTGGGAGCCCTGTCCCTCTGTCCCTCTTTCCTCCTCATTTGTCCTTCTTTCAGGACTTTGTCCCTCTTTCTATGTAAATATATATATATATATATATATATATATATATATATATATGTATCTACTAAAAAATGTGTTTGATTGACTCTAAATTTTATTCCCATCCTTTAAATTGATATGTTACTAATTTTAAAATGTTAATATGAAGGAAAATGAACCAGGATAGAAAGGACCAGTGTGGTTTGAATTATAAAACAACATATTTTTCCTATGAAATCATTATGGTATGCTTGACTAGGGGCGTGGTGAGGGTGTGATCAGGGGTGTGGCAGGGGCGTGGCTTAAGTGTCCCTCTTTCTCATCTTAAAAAGTTGGGAGATATGTTACAACTGTGTGTATTTTGTATTCTCTATTGTACAGCACTATTTACATTCAGGATACACGCATATTACATAATAATTGTACATGATATGAAATCACATAATGGTTTTAACATGCAAAGTGTGTTGTGTTGTCACCACTGTAGCTCAGGCACTATGCAAAATCCATAGTGTGAACTCAACCTGAGGCTAGTTTCACACTGCAGCAATATGTTTCACATCCTATAAAAACAAGATCAAAATGTGGGACAGGAGAAAAGTCACTTTGTACATTTTGCATGTGATGCGTTGCATAGAGTGAAACATACAGTACATAGCACTTTCGCCACCACTGTAAACACGCACATGGTCCGGTACTGCACCACATGCATCGCATTATGTTAATGCATTCTGTTGCACCACTTTCTAATGCAGTGAGTGTACCATTGCAATATATTCACATTACATTGGCTATGCAATTATATTGTCTGATCCAACACAACATGTCAGTGCAAAAGTAGCCTAAAGGTTCTATAGTTCCTGAAAATTAGACAGGTGAAAGCTCCAGTTGGGCAGGTTATCGATCACATGAAAGACCCAATAGAGATATATGAAATGTAGGGCTTTCTTTTGATACACTTAAAGTGGGATAAAATTATGACATAACATTTAAAAATGTGTTTTCCCTCTTTTTATTACCCATGCAGCTACCATATTTGCTTTTGTGAACACATAATATTATCTGTTTACAAATTACAAGGTCCCAAAGTACAGTTTATCTGATCTGAAAGCTGCCACTGCGTTTTATTGCTGCTGTATTTATATATTAAAATCTATCTAGTAATCACGTCTCAGCTGCATACATACCAGAAGCAAACACAGCTCAGTTTCAGCACTTTGCTAATGTCTATTAATTGTAGAAGGCAAATGAATGTAAACCAAAATATACAAATGTAAAGCGCTAAACCAAACAGGTGATCATGTGACCTCCACTAGGGGTTCACACAAGTTGGGTAAAAGTCCCCCTTTAAACAATGGATTGCAGTGTTCAGCTGCGTTCAGTCACTATCAATGTCCTTCTTGTATCCTTCCTGCATCTGCGCCTGCGTACGGAGCGGAGACAGTGATTGGAGCGGGATTCACCGGCGGGCCTGACCGGGAGGCACGGGGGAGAGCCCGTTAACACTCAATGCGCTGATACTCTTGTCAAAAGTGTGAGTAGTTTTTATAATAAAACTTTATATTTATGAAACTGGATTACGCTATGGTGCCTCTGTCTCTTATGAGGTATTGAGACCCAGACACTCTCTGGATACATCGCTATTAGGAGAACAGCCTACCCACTGCACAGCAGTACTGTGGACCGGAGACTGAGACGTCATATCAACGTGACAGCAGACCCGTGGACCGGGGGCTGGACACAGAGCGATCTATGACCAGTCTAGCAGTGGTCGTATTGGAAGGGTGAGTGCAACTCCTATGGGAGATGTTTATACCGTTTTGATGATACAGCGGAGCGCTTTCTATTGACAACATATAAATTAATGTAAACAAAAGCTAATGTTATCCCCTCTTCAGATGCAGCTAGAAGCTGCCCACTGAAGCAAGCATTAAGTGCTGTGTTTAACTGTTTGAATGCTGTTCTGCTTAAATAAAATGTGCTAGTAGGTTTTACGCTGTAAATAATATTTTAGAGCAAATAAGAAATTCTTTAACAAAAACTTTAACAGTAATAATTTAGATATTTTTCTTCTGAATGTAGTTCTTAATGCCTCTCCAAAAATAGCTATTCACTATGCTCAAGTGTATTTTATAGTGAATTAAATAGTGACGTTTATGTCAATTTGAGTTTTTTCCAAGAGAGAGATATTTTTGCAGAGTTTATTTCTTCACATTCCGTCAGCTTCAATTCTGCCATCCTACATTTACAAAAATGTAGAGTGGACAGTTTTCTCTGCCCTAACATCCAGTGACAGCAGTGAGAGTTAGCAGAAGAAGACGCGTACGTACAAAAAGGGCGCCTGGACAAAAAGGGCGCGGGGTGTAAACTCTAAATAATAATTAATCATTAATAGGATTTATAAAAATAGTGTGCTATATTTCGTTTACAAATAAAGTTTAACAAAATTATAAATCATTAAATAATGTTTATAAAATCGGAAATTGTGAAAACGTTAATCTTCCCTATTTGTAAAGTTAAACTTATAATTACGTTTATTAAAAAAACAATAATATATGTTTAATTGCTATAATTGTATATTATTGTGAATAACCTTCATTTATGGTTTGTTCTTATAATAAAATCTGAAAATATTCTTTATAACGATGATATAAATATAAGTACGTTCGTAATAAGTGTTGTAAAACATTAGTAATTATTACTAAAATTTTACTAAAACTATACCTAAGCCTACTCTTACACAGAACCCTCCCTGTACCTATCCCTAACCCCTAGACCCCCCTGTTGGTGCCTAAACCTAAGACCCCCCTGTTGGTGCCTAAACCTAAGACCCCCTGTTGGTGCCTAAACCTAAGCCCCCCCCTGTTGGTGCCTAAGTAACCCTCCCTGTACCTACCCCTAACCCCTAGACCCCCCTGTTGGTGCCTAAACCTAAGACCCCCCTGTTGGTGCCTAAACCTAAGACCCCCCTGTTGGTGCCTAACCCCTAGACCCCCCTGTTGGTGCCTAAACCTAAGACCCCCCTGTTGGTGCCTAAACCTAAGACCCCCCCCTGTTGGTGCCTAAGTAACCCTCCCTGTACCTACCCCTAACCCCTAGACCCCCCTGTTGGTGCCTAAACCTAAGACCCCCCTGTTGGTGCCGAAACCTAAGACCCCCTGGTGGTGCCTAAACCTAAGACCCCCCTGTTGGTGCCTAAACCTAAGACCCCCCTGTTGGTGCCTAAACCTAAGACCCCCCTGTTGGTGCCTAAACCTAAGACCCCCCTGTTGGTGCCGAAACCTAAGACCCCCCCTGGTGGTGCCTAAACCTAAGACCCCCCTGTTAGTGCCTAAACCTAGGACCCCCCTGTTGGTGCCTAAACCTAAGACCCCCCTTTATTATGTGGATAATAATGTTTTACTAATTATGGATGCAAAAAATATTTTGCAATTTACGTAACGTACTGATCGCTTTATTTTGTGAATAATAATGTTTTTTATTATGTGGATAATAATGTTTTACAAATTGTGACTCCAAAACATATATACTATATTTACATTACGTACTGATCGCTTTATTTTGTGAATAATGTTTTAAAAACAGTAAGGGATAAAACTTTAAATAAAAAAATATATTGCAATTTACATTACGTACTGATCGCTTTAATTTGTGAATAATGTTTTAAAAACAGTAAGGGATAAAACTTTAAATAATGTTTTAATTATTTAAATAAGATAAATATATTTAGTATTTTCATAAACGTTATTCGGCACGGGTGCATTTTATAAACGTAAATCAACACAAGCTCAGTTATAAATCATTAAACAGCTCCGGGCGCCGTTTGTAAACTTTATTTAGCTCCGGGCGCCGTTTGTAAACTTTATTTAGCTCCGGCGCCCTTTTTTCCTGCTCGGCGCCCATTAAACGTTATTTATTATGGGAGTGAATGGCGGCGCCCTTTTTGTCCACTAGCTGCCTGCGCCCTTTTTTCCCAGCTCCGAAGAAGACTGCCAGCTCTGTTTACTTTCAGCATAGAATGAGATCCATAATGCAGGGAAATTTAAGCTGAGGGCAGCCTCCACCAATGAGAGCCAGAGAAAACAAAAACAACCCTCTGGCAGCACACTGATGACTTTTTAGCCATGGCCAAGATGCATCAAAAGAGAAACAAATAGGAATAAAGTATCACATTTATACCAATAAAAAGATGAACTTCAAAAGTAATCTGCTATAAACCATTTGCTTATTCTTCAAACTCTAATCTTTAGTCAGGGTTTTGACTAATTCCTAGGAATTAGTTGAAGACATAATTAACCAGATTGCTTGAATGACTGATTCAATAACAGACACCACGAGGAACAGTACAATGGTAATATTCTGACTAGGCACATTTTTGTTTTTGTTTAGGGTCACAATGCACAGGAGAGGAGACACAGGAGAAGAAAAGGCATCATCAGTTAAGCAGCCTTTTTTGTCTCTTAAAGGATACATCAAGCAATATATGCTTCTCCCTATCTACTTACCCGGGGCTTCCTCCAGCTCCTTGCCGCCGATATGTCCAGCGCCGCAGGTCCACTCCCAGCCGCTGGCCCAAGGTCCCCGCCAGTGCAGATGCTAGCACGGATGTACTGTGCCTGCGCGACAGCCGCTGTCAATCACTCGCACATGGTGTGGAGTGTATTGCGCAGATGCAGCAATTCTGCACCTGTGCAGTACACTCCACACCACGTGCGAGTGATTGACAATTGCGTTCGCAAAGGCGCAGTAGAGAATGACCTTGAGGTCAGTTCTGCACCAGCAGGGGCCCCGGGCTGGCGGCTTGGAGTGGAGCTGTGGTGCTGGATGTATCAGCGGCAAGTGGCTGGAGGAAGCCCCAGCCTCCAGGTAAGTAGATCGGGGGTAGCATATTTTGGCTGATGATTCTTTTAATCATGATATACAGTACATTCTATATAAGTTATCCTTGAGTAAAACCCTCTTAAAGGGAACCTAAACTGAGAAGGATATGGATTTTTCCTTTTAAAATAATACCAGTTGCCTGACTCTCCTACTGATCCTGTGTCTCTAATAGAGTTGGGCCGAACGGTTCGCCGGCGAACCTGGTTCGCGCGAACCTAGGTGGTTCGCGTGCGGGTACCGCACGCGAACTTTATTGCGGAAAAGTTCGCCCCATTGCGGTTCGCCCCATAATGCACTGAGGGTCAACTTTGACCCTCTACATCACAGTCAGCAGGCCCAGTGTAGCCAATTAGGCTACACTAGCCCCTGGAGCCCCACCCCCCCTTATATAGGCAGGCAGCGGCGGCCGTGGCCACTCGTGTGCCTGCATTAGTTAGAGTAGGGCGAGCTACTGCAGTCTCTCATAGGGAAAGATTAGTTAGCCTTAGCTTGTCCCTGGCTGCATACCTGTTCATTGATCCTGCCACTGCATACCTGTTCATTGATCCTGCCACTGCATACCTGTTCATTGATCCTGCCACTGCATACCTGTTCATTGATCCTGCCACTGCATACCTGTTCATTGATCCTGCCACTGCATACCTGTTCAGTGATCCTGCCACTGCATACCTGTTCATTGATCCTGCCACTGCATACCTGTTCATTGATCCTGCCACTGCATACCTGTTCATTGATCCTGCCACTGCATACCTGTTCATTGATCCTGCCACTGCATACCTGTTCATTGATCCTGCCACTGCATACCTGTTCAGTGATCCTGCCACTGCATACCTGTTCATTGATCCTGCCACTGCATACCTGTTCATTGATCCTGCCACTGCATACCTGTTCATTGATCCTGCCACTGCATACCTGTTCATTGATCCTGCCACTGCATACCTGTTCATTGATCCTGCCACTGCATACCTGTTCATTGATCCTGCCACTGCATACCTGTTCATTGATCCTGCCACTGCATACCTGTTCAGTGATCCTGCCACTGCATACCTGTTCATTGATCCTGCCACTGCATACCTGTTCTGTGAACCCACCACTGCATACCTGTTCTGTTCAGTGGACCCGCCACTGTATACCTGTTTAGTGAACCCGCCACTGCATACCTGTTCTGTTCAGTGGACCCGCCACTGTATACCTGTTCAGTGGACCCGCCACTGCATACCTGTTCTGTTCAGTGAACCCGCCACTGCATACCTGTTCTGTTCAGTGGAGTTTGGTGTGTCAGTGTGAAGCAGTACCTTAATTACACTCCCTGATTGATGTATACACATGCAAGATGTTTTAAAGCACTTTAGGCCTGTCATTTAGCATTCAATGTGATTTCTGCCCTTAAAACGCTGCTTTGCGTCAAATCCAGATTTTTCCCGGTGACTTTTGGCGTGTATCCCACTCCGCCATGCCCCCCTCCAGGTGTTAGACCCCTTGAAACATCTTTTCCATCACTTTTGTGGCCAGCATAATTTTTTTTTTTTTTCAAAGTTCGCATCCCCATTGAAGTCTATTGCGGTTCGCGAACTTTAACGCGAACCGAACCTTCCGCGAAAGTTCGCGAACCCGGTTCGCGAACCTAAAATCGGAGGTTCGGCCCAACTCTAGTCTCTAATACTTTTAGCCACAGCCCCTGAACAAGCATGCAGATCAGGTGCTTTGACTGAAGTCAGACTGGATTAGCTGCATGCTTGTTTCAGGTGTGTGATTCAGCCCCTACTGCAGCCAAAGACATCAGCAGGACTGACAAGCAACTGGTATTGTTTAAAATGAAATATCAATATCCCTCTCAGTTAAGGTTCCCTTTAACCTATTTTGGTTCCTGGATGTAGAAACTACGTCCAGGAACCATGCGCGCTCCCGCGGCCGATCGCGTGCGTGCACGCGCGCTTCCGGCCCGCGGTTCGTTAGCCAGGCAATCAGTGTACCGGGCTATGGTGATTCCTCTCCCCCGCTGAAAAAGCGACAGCTTCTCTCAGAAGCTTCGCTTTTTCTGGCTGTATCGTACCCCATACGTCGCTCTAAGCGTGTGTTACGCTTAGAGTGACGTCATGTAAACAAACTCATGGCCGCCATCTTGTGGCCAAAAAGTAAAACTACAACCAAAATTAAAAAAAATAAAATTCAAACACACATTTACATTATAAATCACATGTTTACATCCCACCCTCCCAAAACTACCCAAATAAAATGTTTAATATAAAAAAAAAACATTACAATAAAAAAAAACATGTAAATATTTACATAAGGGTCTAAACTTTTTAAATAGCAATGTAAAGATGAAATACTTCTATATTTTGTTTTATTTTAAACTGCAAAAATGCATGACTTGACAAATGTAAAGTCATGCATTTTGGTCGTACCAATGGTCTAGCACCATACAAAATAAATGGGATACAGTTGGGAACATCAAACTTGGAGAAGGACTTAGGAGTACTCATCGACAACAAGTTAAATAATCATACTCAATGCCAAGCCGCTGCAGCTAAAGCGAACAAAATTTTGGGATGCATTAAAAGGGAAATAAAAACTCGAGATGCTAGCATAATATTGCCCCTGTTTAACTCTCTAGTAAGGCCACATCTGGAATATGGAATTCAGTTCTGGGCACCACATTACAAAAAAGATATTGCAGTTTTAGAGCAGGTACAGAGACGAGCTACAAAATTGATACGTGGGATGGAAGGTCTCGCTTACCAAGAAAGGTTAGATAAACTGGGTTTATTTAGTCTAGAGAAAAGACGCCTTAGAGGAGCTCTAATTAACATGTATAAATACATCAGAGGGCAATATAATAGCTTGGCGGATGAGCTTTTTGTCCCTAGGCCTTCTCAAAGGACTAGAGGACATGAGATGCGCATGGAGGAAAAACGTTTTAGCCATTTATTTAGGAAAGGGTTCTTTACAGTAAGAGTGATTAAGATGTGGAATGCATTGCCACAGGAAGTCGTTATGGCAAACTCTATACCTGCATTTAAAGGGGGCTTAGATGCTTTCCTTGCGTTGAAAGACATCCATGGCTACAATTACTAGGTCATGCCTAATGATGTTGATCCAGGGATTTTATCTGATTGCCATCTGGAGTCAGGAAGGAATTTTTCCCTTTTGGGGCTAATTGGACCATGCCTTGTGGGGGTTTTTTCGCCTTCCTCTGGATCAACAGGGGTATGTGGGGGACGGGCTGGAGATGTACTTTGTACTGGTTGAACTCGATGGACGTATGTCTTTTTTCAACCAAAATAACTATGTAACTATGTAACTATGTAACTTGTAAACAGTGATAGATGAAAAACGGAAAAAATGCACCTTTATTTCCAAATAAAATATTGTCGCCATACATTGTGATAGGGACATAATTTTAATGGTGTAATAACCGGGACATATGGGCAAATACAATACGTGAGTTTTAATTATGGAGGCATGTATTATTTTAAAACTATAATGGCTGAAAACTGAGAAATAATGAATTTTTTTTCAGTTTTTTTCTTATTCTTCCTGTTAAAATACATTTACAGTAAAGTGGCTCTTAGCAAAATGTACCCCCCAAAGAAAGCCTAATTGGTGGTGGAAAAACAAGATATAGATCAGTTCATTGTGATAAGTAGTGATAAAGTTATAGGCTAATGAATGGGAGGTGAACATTTTTCAAGTGAAAACGACGGAACGCGAATGGGTTAAGTATAGCAGAGGATAGATAGCTTTCCAAGGGTACAAGTGCCCATCTTTGCTCCTAACCTTTGAAATCCATGACCAGAGGTCCTGACTGACTATGCAGCTACACAAAGGCATGAATAAATTATTTCCATCGCCAGATGGTCGGAAATGGGAAATTCCAGTGTCCACCAATGCTGATTACTGATTCTTCTGATTTCTGTTTTCTGATTCTGATTTCCGAGTTGTTTGAGCTATTTTTGGTAATTTTTTTGCATTTGTTGATTGGCGTAATACCTCTGAGTTGACTCTGCATTCTCTGATTGGTCCAATGCTTCCGAGTTCTGTGATTGGACTAAAATTATTGAGTTGCAGTAATGCGGTATTTCCACAGAAATCCGATTTCCAAGGAGTCTTTTTGTGGTCTTTTTTACATTCTCTAATTGTACAAATACTTCTGAGTTGACTGCATTCTCTGATTGGTCGAATGTGTCTGAGTTCTGTGTTTCAGCTAAAATTACTGAGTTGCGGTAATGTGGTGTTTTTAACAGAAATCCGATTCCCATTTTCCATTTTTCGATCGGAAATGCGGAAATTTCATTTCCACGGAATCCGAATGAGTATTGGCTTCTGTATTCAAATGAGGAATAAATCCTTTGATTTTTGGAAACATGGTGGAAGTGATGCCCTTACATAAATCCCGTCTAAAGAAAATAATAGTGTACAGTGAAAAGAATGTATTCCCTGCTAAGATCGTCAGCTGAGGAGAAAGCCATTTCTCAGTTCACAGTTGAATGACGCTGGGTGACTGGAAATGGAAGGGACAGAAGGTGATGGATTTGGCCACAAGGCTCCACACATTAAGCCCTCCAAAAAGATGGGAGAAAAATAACCGTTTCATGTGAAATTAAGCAATGATACACCAGACTGGCACTGTAATCTTCAGATAACAAACAGTAATTGCAATCTGTGCACAGATACTGCCAGGCAGGTGTTCCTTCTCATTTTTCAGGCTTCAGGTGCTGAACAAATTGGCAAGGCAGTCATTAAAATAATTCCAATATTGCTTATTCCTTGTTATTCCCTATTTTTAATTACCGGTATATCAGAGTTCTTCTTTAAAAGGCCAACATCCACAAGGCAGTAAATTTCTGTAACATAATCCAAATTATTTTGTAAACATTCCATCATACAAGAGTGGAAAAATTGATTGTGGATAAAGAGGTCTGAATAAGGGAAGATAAGGAAAGCTTTGCCATCAGGAACCATGCAAGCATAGCTTTCCATGCATCAGGCGTCAGTACTGAGAAGTGATGAGCCAAAATTTCTTCAAACATGCTAATTAGATTCACACAGGAGAAAGACATTAGAGGTAGCAAATCAATACTTAAAGAGACTTTGTAACAAAATGTTCAGCCTTATTTCTTCTATCCTATAAGTTCCTATACCTGTTCTAATGTGGTCTGTCTTACTGCAGCCTTTCCTAGTTGCACAGTGGCTGTATTATCTCTGTTATATAATCTAATCTTCTTTCCTTTGTCAGCTTTGTCGGCTCAGGCTGGAATGTGCTGCTCTGCTTGTGATAGGAAGAAGCTATACACATCCTCTCTATGCCCCCTCCAGGCTCTGTATGAGTCACAGACTGAGCTTCTCTCAGCCTATGGTTAGCAGCCATGTCTTTTGTTTGTAAACACTGCCTAAAACTGGCAATTACAAGCCAGAATTGCAGCAGGGAGTGGCAGAAAATGCACAGAGGGGCCCAGGAGAACATAATGAATAGAATGGTATGCTTTTTATTGTAAGAATTTTAGAGTACAGATTCTCTTTAAAGAGGCACTTTACTAAGTATAACTTAATTAATACAATTGCTTATTTTTTTTTTACAATATTGATTTATAAATTATTTAATTAGTGTTCACCTATTAAATCTCTCCTCCCAATTTACATTCTTACATTTTTCGCAGACAGCAACACTTTTATTGCTGACAGGTGCATCACTGCGAAATGTTTGACTGTTGTGTGTTCCGAAGTGAGCAGAAACAAAATCCGGTGATCCAGAGTGCACTGGGAGGAGAAGGCTTCATGACATAGCCTAGGTTAAGCATCACTGGAAGGTCAGAGTCACATACCAATATACAAGGCATAGATATAGGAAGTGTTTATGGTGCTGAAACCAGCACAATACACGTAAAAGTGGGTATCCTGAATAGTGTATTACATTCTATTATTTATTATTGTTATGGTGCATCTATCTGGGAGTTAGCCTGCATACTCACCAGTGGAGCTCTACTGCCTTACAGCAAATCCTTAGAGTTGGCTGAGAATTTGACTACAGATTCAACTACCAGTTCCCTCTCCTTTTCCTACCTGACAGCTGCCTGACCTTGGTATTGGCTCAGTGGCCAGGCAATAACAACTTCTTTCTTTCTTTCTTTCTTTCTTTCTTTCTTTCTTTCTTTCTTTCTTTCTTTCTTTCTTTCTTTCTTTCTTTCTTTCTTTCTTTCTTTCTTTCTTTCTTTCTTTCTTTCTTTCTTTCTTTCCTTCCTTCCTCCCTCTCTGTCTCACCTTATTTCCTTCTGTGATCCATGACATCACACACTCATCAATATGCTCTAAAAGTCCAGCAGCAACCTGAGGAAAAAAAATTCTAACTTGTGTGTCTACACCGGTTAATCCAAGAGAAAGACAGGCTGGCGGAGGCCGCAGCGTGCTACGATGGAATGTAGAATGTGAAATTAAAATGTAAATTACAATGTAATTGGTTTTGTGTGCATAGTTTAGATAAGATTTACTTTTGAAAAATGACTTTGGGTTTGGGCACAGCGGGGACAGGAGAGGCGCCGCAGACTCGCACTTCATAATGGCGACCGATCGCGGCCATAAATATTGCAAGCGATGCAATTGGAGCGGGGGAAGCCCTATGAACCATGCGAAAACCTCCAGCGATGAATACTGAGGCCTCTCCGCTCATATCACAACCTGCAGAGCCTTCCCTGATGAGATCAATACGGCATAGCTTAGGGAATCTAACAGCAAGGCTATTATATTTTAATCTACAGCATCACACTATTTTCTCATGTGAGATTTCTTCCCTCACTGTACAGAGCCTATTTTTTTTTTCTTTTTATTTCAGAAGCCTTGGAGGCAGTTGTTTTCTAAAATGAAGACACATTAGAGCCTTTTCAAGGATTCATCAATGATAGGGACGCGTTCGGCGTCTGTGAAGCCAACAGTTAAAAGGCACATTTGTATTCTGAGTCTCACAATTGGTTGCGATGACCTTCCCTGTCACAGTCGATTTTCGAGGCAGACAAATGTCTTCAGTGTTGAGTGGCAAAGGACAGATTTTTCCAGGGTGGGAGGAAAAAGAAAAAAAGATGAAGAAGAATAAAAAAAATTGCCAGCGTACAGAGACAGTCGGCAGATCCATTTAGTCAGAGCTCAGAATTCATAAATCACATTTTCGAATAGTCATTTTCTGCCAAACAGCTTTGTGTAAGTGCTGTGTGTATCTTAACGTAAAGTATCAAGCAAACAGATCAATGGGGCATAAAACAGCACAACTGCAGCCCGCAACAAAACAGGACGCAGAATACAGATCTTAATGCCAGGCCTGTGCATTCGTATTGACAGATTCACGTTCTGGAATCATATTGCTACCGGCCGTTGGAAGGAATGTAAATGGAACTGTCTAAAGGTACGTTCCTGTCTGAAGTTAAAGAGCTGCCAATCAAAGCTGGCTTTAAAAAAAAAAATGATGCTGAGTAACAGGGCTGATTCAGCGCAGACAATGATTGAGTATATACAGACAGCATTATGTTCTGCTGCTCTCTCAGTCCACAAATGTGAGACATGCTTGATCTAAATGGTTTCAAAGTGTAAACATTTACAGTGGATCTCAGCGACACAGTACATTGGGGCGCCCATGTTAATAGTGGCTATGTACAGATGGCTCCACTATTTTTAGCTGCAGTTTATACAGCCAGTGGCCCCCGACACCCGCTATCTTATCGAGTGGCTCCAGCACCCAAATTTCCGATCATAACCACTTTTAACATGGGTGCCTGTAGAAGGAGATGCTGCTTGCTTTTTTGGCATTTGGAAACGGCTGTAAACAGCTCTTACAGTGGGATGCGAAAGTTTGGGCAACCTTGTTAATCATCATGATTTTCCTGTATAAATCGTTGGTTGTTACGATAAAAAATGTCAGTTACATACAGTGGGTTGCAAAAGTATTCGGCCCCTTGAAGTTTTCCACATTTTGTCACATTACTGCCACAAACATGCATCAATTTTATTGGAATTCCACGTGAAAGACCAATACAAAGTTTTGTACATGTGAGAAGTGGATCGAAAATCATACATCATTCCAAACATTTTTTAAAAATAAATAACTGCAAAGTGGGGTGTGCATAATTATTCGCTCCCCTGAGTTGTAGAACCACCTTTTGCTGCAATTACAGCTGCCAGTCTTTTAGGGTATGTCTCTACCAGCTTTGCACATCTAGAGACTGAAATCCTTGCCCATTCTTCTTTGCAAAACAGCTCCAGCTCAGTCAGATTAGATGGACAGAGTTTGTGAACAGCAGTTTTCAGATCTTGCCACAGATTCTTGATTGGATTTAGATCTGGACTTTGACTGGGCCATTCTAACACATAGATATGTTTTGTTTTAAACCATTCCATTGTTGCCCTGGCTTTATGTTTAGGGCCATTGGCCTGCTGGAAGGTGAACCTTTACCTCAGTCTCAAGTCTTTTGCAGTCTCCAAAAGGTTTTCTTCCAAGATTGCCCTGTATTTGGCTCCATCCATCTCCCCATCAACTCTGACCAGCTTCCCTGTCCCTGCTGAAGAGATGCACCCCCTGAGCATGATGCTGCCACCACCATATTTGACAGTGGGGATGGTGTGTTCAGAGTGATGTGCAGTGTTAGTTTTCCGCCACACATAGCGTTTTGCATTTTGGCCAAAAAGTTCCATTTTGGTCTCATCTGACCAGAGCACCTTCTTCCACATGGTTGCTGTGTCCCCCACATGGCTTGTGGCAAACTGCAAACGGGACTTCTTATGTTTTCTGTTAACAATGCCTTTCTTCTTGCCACTCTTCCATAAAGGCCAAATTTGTACAGTGCATGACTAATAGTTGTCCTATGGACAGAGTCTCCCACCTGAGCTGTAGATCTCTGCAGCTCGTCCACAGTCACCATGGGCCTCTTGACTGCATTTCTGATCAGCGCTCTCCTTGTTCGGCCTGTGAGTTTAGGTGGATGGCCTTGTCTTGGTAGGTTTACAGTTGTGCCATAATACTTCCATTTCTGAATGATCGCTTGAACAGTGCTCCGTGATATGTTCAAGGCTTTGGAAATCTTTTTGTAGCCAAAGCCTGCTTTAAATTTCTCAATAACTTGATCCCTGACCGGTCTTGTGTGTTCTTTGGACTTCACGGTGTTGTTGCTCCCAATATTCTCTTAGACAACCCCTGAGGCCCTCACCGAGCAGCTGTATGTGTATTGACATTAGATTACACACAGGTGCACTCTATTTAGTCATTAGCACTCATCAGGCAATGTCTATAGGCAACTGACTGCACTCAGATCAAAGGGGTCGAATAATTATGCACACACCACTTTGCAGTTATTTATTTGTAAAAAATGTTTGGAATCATGTATGATTTTCGTTCCACTTCTCATGTGTACACCACTTTGTGTTGGTCTTTCATGTGTAATTCCAATAAAATTGATTCATGTTTGTGGCAATAATATGACAAAATGTGGAAAACTTCAAGGGGCCGAATACTTTTGCAACCCACTGTATATCATATAGGAGACACATACAGTGATATTTAAGAAGTGAAATGAAGTTTATTGGATTTACAGAAAGTGCACAATATTTGTTTGAATAAAATTAGGCAGGTGTATAAATTTGTCATTTTATTGATTCCAAAACCTTTAGAACTAATTATTGAGGCTTAAATTGGCTTGGTATGCTCAGTGACCCCTGACCTACATACACAGGTGAATCCAATGATGAGAAAGGGTATTTAACCTATTTTGGTTCCTGGACGTAGTTTCTACATCCAGGAACCATGCGCGCTACCGCGCGCTCACGCGGCCGATCGCGCGCGTGCACGCGCACTCCCGGCTGCGGATTCGGTAGCCAGGGAATCAATGTATCGGGCTATGGTGCCCGATCATTGATTCCTCTCCCCCGCTGAAAAAGCGACAGCTTCTCTCGGAAGCTGCGCCTTTTCTGGCCGTTCCCTTCCCGATGCGTCACTGTAAGCGTATTTTACGCTTAGAGTGACGTCATGTAAACAAACTCATGGCCGCCATCTTGTGGCCAAAAAGTAATACTACACCTGTAAAAAAAATAAAAAATAAAATTAACACACATTTACATTATAAATCTATTGTTTACCTCCCACCCTCCCAAAACTACCCAAATAAAATGTTTACTATAAAAAAAAAAAACATTACAATAAAAAAAAAAAAAACATGTAAATATTTACATAAGGGTCTAAACTTTTTAAATATCAATGTAAAGATGAAATATTTCTATATTTTTTTTATTTTAAACTTGTAAATAGTGATAGATGCAAAACGGAAAAAATGCACCTTTATTTCCAAATAAAATATTATCGCCATACATTGTGATAGGGACATAATTTTAACGGTGTAATAACCGGGACATATGGGCAAATACAATACGTGAGCTTTAATTATGGAGGCATGTATTATTTTAAAACTATAATGGCTGAAAACTGAGAAATAATGAATTTTTTCCGGTTTTTCTTATTCTTCCTGTTAATATGCATTTACAGTAAAGTGGCTCTTAGCAAAATGTTCCCCCCAAAGAAAGCCTAATTGGTGGTGGAAAAAACAAGATATAGATCAGTGCATTGTGATAAGTAGTGATAAAGTTATAGGCTAATGAATGGGAGGTGAACATTTCTCACGTGAAAATGACGGAACCTGAATGGGGTAAGGGTGTCAGTTGTACGTTTCCCCCCTCTTTTATTTTTCTCTGAAGAGTAGCAACATGGGGGTCTCAAAACAACTCTCAAATGACCTGAAGACAAAGATTGTTCACCATTATGGTTTAGGGGAAGGATACAGAAAGCTGTCTCAGAGATTTCAGCTGTGTGTTTCCACAGTTAGGAACATATTGAGGAAATGCAAAAGTAGTACAGAGGCGCCAACAGGGTAAAAACAATATTTCTTTAAAATGGTTAAAATGAAGTAGGTAGCGGTGGACTTACCCCTCCAAAACAGACACAAAAATTGCTGTTTTAAGCAAAAATCAGTTTATTTACATACTCCAAATAAGGTGCAACGCGTTTCGCGGGTATATCCCACTTCCTCAGGCAATAAATAGGAGCATATCACCAATGCGGTCCGGTACATAGACAGAGGCGCCAGGCTATGTACCGGACCGCATTGGTGATATGCTCCTATTTATTGCCTGAGGAAGTGGGATATACCCGCGAAACGCGTTGCACCTTATTCGGAGTATGTAAATAAACTGATTTTTGCTTAAAACAGCAATTTTTGTGTCTGTTTTGGAGGGGTAAGTCCACCGCTACCTACTTCATTTTAACCATTTTAAAGAAATATTGTTTTTACCCTGTTGGCGCCTCTGTACTACTTTTGCAGTTGTTTCCACCCCTGGTGGAGGGGAATTCTTCTTTTTTCCCGATCTACAGAGAGCGACTTCTTAATCCTGAGTGGGGACAGGTCTAATCTCCTCACCTGCCTTCATAGTGGTTACCTGGACGGTAACCCTTGTTTGTGAGTATAACCTACCTATACTTACCTTCCATACCCAATTTACAGTACATACTACACTATACTGGGCTCTCGGCGTCTTCCCTTATATATTGAGGAAATGGAAGACCACAGGCTCACTTCAAGTTAAGGCTTGAAATGGCAGACCAAGAAAAATCTCGGATAGACAGAAGCAACGAATGGTGAGAACAGCCAGAGTCAACCCACAGACCATCACCAAAGACCTACAACATCATCTTTCTGCAGATGGAGTCACTGTGCACTGTTCAACCATCCGGCGCACTTTACACAAGGAGATGCTGTTTGCGAGATTGATGCAGAGGAAGCCTTTTCTCCGCCCACAGCACAAACGCTCTGTTTGAGGTATGCTAAAGCTAGAGGCGGCCTTAGAGTATGCAGGGCCTGGGACGAGTGTCACATGCAGGACCTAGAGCCATAAGTGTAGGCCATATACCGTATCGCCACGTTCATGGGCTTGTCCGTCTTTAACACAGTATTCCTTATTATTATTGTTTGAAAACAATTATGTCAGGTAAAAGCCACTAAGCCAACCAATATAAAAACTTGAGGCCCCCAACAAGACAAATTCAGTAACCATGAGGCCCCCAACAAGACAAATTCAGAAGTCATGAGGCACATAAATAGACAACATTTCACATAAATAGGCAGAATGTCCCCTTAATATGGTAGACACCTCTCACCTGGCAGCAGTTCCCCAAAATACACTCAATCTGACAGCAGTGGTTCCTCAAAATAGGTAGCCCCAGGTCTATAGGTGTCCCCAGAATAGGTGGCCAGCGGTATAGATGTCCCCAGAATAGGTGGCCAGCGGTATAGATATCCCTAGAACAGGTAGCCAGGGGTATATGTCCCCAGTATATGTAGCCAGAGGTATATGTGCCCAGTATATGTAGTCAGGGGTATATGTCCCCAGTATATGTAGCCAGGGGTATATGTGCCCAGTATATGTAGCCACGGGTATATGTGCCCATCATATGTAGCCAGAAGTATATGTCCCCAGTATATGTAGCCAGGGGTATATGTCCCCAGTATATGTAGGCATGTGTATATGTCCCCAGTATATGTAGTTGGGGGTATATGTCCCAGAATAGGTAGCCAGGTGTGCCCCCAGCAGGAGGGGAGCAGCGCAGAGAAGAGGGAGAGCTGTGGGGACAGCGGGGAAGGGCGGACGTCTCCCCCCCCCCTTCCCTCACCTTAGTGCTCTCCCTCCCTCGCTCTCCCCTCCGGAACTAATGTGCGGTGGCTGGCAGGCCAGACCAGAGCAGCGGCACCAGAACTTCCAAAGGCCGGCTCTGGCTAAAGCTCATTTGGACAAGCCAGCTTCATTTTGGAATAAGGTGCTGTGAACTGATGAAACTAAAATTGAGTTATTTGGGCATAACAAGGGGCGTTATGCATGGAGGAAAAATAACACAGAATTCCAAGAAAAACACCTGCTATCTTCAGTAAAATATGGTGGTGGTTCCATCATGCTGTGGGGCTGTGTGGCCAGTGCAGGGACTGGGAATATTGAGGGACGCATGGATTCCACTCAGCATCAGCAGATTCTGGAGATCAATGTCCAGGAATCAGTGACAAAGCTGAAACTGCGCCAGAGCTGGACCCTAAACCCTAGACCCTAAACCCTGCTCAAAATCCACTAAGGCATACATGCAGAGGAACAAGTACAATGTCCTGGAATGGCTATTTCATTTCCGAGACCTGAATATAATTGAAAATCTGTGGTGTGATTTAAAGAGAGCTGTCCATGCTTGGCAGCGATCAAACCTGAATGAACTAGAGATGTTTTGTAAAAGAATTGTCCAAAATACCTTCAACCAAAATCCAGGAAGTGTTTAGAGGCTGTAATTTCCGCAAAATATATTAAATATTGATTCAATTTCTTTTTTGTGATGCCCAAATTTATGCACCTGCCTAATTTTTTTTTAAACAATTATAGCACACTTTCTGTATATCCAGGGATAAGCAGAAACTACGCCAGTGCGAATTTACGCATCATAGTTCACATCTACGCATCGTAGTTCATAGGTGAAGTTCAAAACTACGCTTACGAATTTACGCGTAGCGAAGTACTGCTACGTGTAGCTTATGCCCACTATACGTAGTTAACATGTGAATTGCGTAGTGAACTACGAATGCGTTACTGGCGTCTAATTTTCCGCGTGCGATTGTATGCCTACAAATTTACGCTTAGGACAGGGTAATGTACGCATAGAAGAGTTCCCGTTGCAAGCACTTAAAGAGGGATTAATGTGTAAAATGTTCTGCATACGGGCATAAGCATCCACATACAGTACGCTTCACACTACGCGTAATTGTGTATTTTAATGCGTAGTTTACGAAATGCATACAAAGCGAACATTTGATTTCAAAGCCATAGTTTGGCGAAGCGTAATTGCGTAAAACTACGCATAGTTCCAGCGTAGCGAAGATGGCTGACTACGACCATCCCTGTGTATATCCATTAAACTTCATTTCACTTCTCAAATATCACTGTATGTGTATTTATACAGGAAAATCATGACGATTAACACGGTTGCCCAAACTTTCCCATCCCACTGTATTTCCCACAATGCAACAAGGCTTCCACAGTGTGATGTCAGAACCATGGTCCTGACATCACACTGTGGGAGCTGTTTCACCAGAATATCAGCCATACAGAGCCTCCTGATGATCTGTTTGTGAAAAGGTAAACATTTCTCATGGAAAAGGGGGTATCAGCTACTGATTGGGAGAAAGTTCAATTCTTGGTTACGGTTTCTCTTTAAATGGCTTAAAGTAAACCTGAGATCAATCAAAAGAAAAAAAAAATTATACATACCTGGGGCTTCCTACAGCCCCCTTCTGGCTAACCGATCCCTCGCCGTCCTCCTCTGCCGCCTAGATCCTTTGGTGGATACCTCAAGACTGTCATCATTGGGGTAAGCCACCTCACTTCTTTACGATTTTAGTATTGCTTTTAACTTAGTTTTATTTGAACCCGGGCACCTCTTTACCCCTATTGTGCTCAACTTACCCCCTCAGACCTCAGAAGGAGGGGTCATCCCAGATCTCACATGGTTTTAGCCACTGTGGGGGTCTGTTGTTTTTAGAAAAGGAGAGCGGCCACCATCTAGTCTCGGCTGGGCCACCCCGAGTGGAGTCGGGTTCAGTGTCTCCACCTGCTTCCTGCTGTCGGTTGCCCCCCTGCAACCCACTTTTGTGCGTAGATATATTTATCTTTTCATCCTTTTCCCTTCATCCACATACTATGCTATTTGGGCACCCGTTTTTGTCTACTGTGCTTTTTCCTCTCAGGGTGTCAAGACACTCCACTACAGCAGAATCATCCACCAGGCAACCTAGACAGGTGCTTGGGGCCTAGTGGGTGACAAGGGGCCCACCCGCTACCTTCTTTGACCTCTTTCCACTTCAGCTTACCAAAAGGACCACAATGGGGGCTCCAAATTTACTACCTAGCCTAGGGCCGCATTACCTATTTATCCATCTCTGCACCTCACCACTGCATGGCTGTGTAGTTGGTTGGCGTGTGTGTACATACTTATCGTATAAACAACCTTTTGTGCGGTTGGTCATGTTGGGTGGTTGGTTGTGCAACTAATATGGACGTGTGTATGAACCTTTAGGAGAAAAAATGATTTGAATAAGGGCCTCTCTGTGTTTTGTGTGTATATAAACACAAAGTAGGCAAACTGAAAAAAAAAAACAAGTTGAGGATTAATCATTGCAATGTACAAAGCCGAGCCGAAAGCTGAGAGTTTTCTCAGCAGAAGTGGATGGATGTGTGTGTGATGGGGGGGGGGGGGGGGCACAGATATAGGAGAGATGTTATAATGTCAAAAGGCCTGCATGACATTCGCTGTGAAGTGACCCTGTACAGTATGTCCTGAGTAGCATAAGCTCTGATTATTTTTCAGCCGATGCCTGAAGTTGAACATTTATCGCCATTTCCAATCTTGTCCTGAAATGCTTTCCCCTGTGGTGCTCACCACTATATCACCTACACCTGCTACATAGGGAATAACAGGCTTATCTCTATAATCTAGCATAGCAAGCATTGAAGGTCACCGAGTCCCTGCTGTGCACATCTCCTTCTCTGACTCTCTGCCGCTGCTAGCGCTTGTTGACGTATGGGCTATTTTGTTAGCAAAATGACATTTTCACTTCCAGCGGGAGCAAAAAAAAAAAAAAAAAAAGACACCTCCATATGAACTGTGTAATAACTGTATTTCCATAAAGCTTTTAGCAGATTGGAAGCCAGGTATGAAATAGACAATTTGTATCAACCTCCTCTAATGCCTCCAAAGCAAGTATTACGGAATCCTGTTCACAAACAACATTTGCAGATTACAATAACCTTCTACTGAGCTCCTAACTTGGAATTATTTGCAGTCGGCTGAGCAGGGCCAGGAATTTACATCTTTATAAGCAGGTACATTTCACAAACCTGGAAACAGAGGGGGAGCTGTTCAGTGTCTGTGGGAATCGCTACAGAATATCCCAGTTATATTGGATGTGGATTTGCAAAAAAAAAAAAAAAGATAAATACAATTTTTTGAAAATGCATTTTAGTAATGATTTTAAATGAGCTACGTGCCATTACTGAATTTGTGAATTTATAATTGTACATTGGAATGGGAACACATACATTTTTATTACTACATTTGTATTATATGAAGCAAAACGGAAGCAGAAAAAGAACCAAACTTATGACATAATGCAGGGGTGCCCAATAGGTCAATCGCGACCGCCTATTTGGTAGATCGCGGCCATTCGGCCACGTCTTGTCAAATTTAGCTGCTGCTGTGTTGTAGCCTGTGACATTTTATGTAGATGTGCTGTCAGAAAAAGTTACTGAG
The DNA here is from genome assembly GCF_040937935.1 of Hyperolius riggenbachi. Taxonomy (NCBI): domain Eukaryota; kingdom Metazoa; phylum Chordata; class Amphibia; order Anura; family Hyperoliidae; genus Hyperolius; species Hyperolius riggenbachi. The sequence continues at coordinate 73,353,745 of NC_090656.1, read as the reverse complement.
CATGCGACTGAAGGGGAGAGGTGTGGCTGAAGGGGAGAGGAGCGAATAGTGAACATCTCCTCCTCTTCGTCTATGATGCTGTGCATACCATGTGGTCACGCCTCCCCCAGGTCCCGCGAGTCTTCAGAGGCTAACGCTCTTCCATCTTGTAAGGAGAAGAGAGCACGGAGGCCAAAGGCTTTGCTGCCGAGGTAGGCATATAGCAGCAATTTTAAATTTTGGTGGTGGGTCGGGGAGGAGGGATTCCTTGACTGATGACTGAGGCTTGTTTGTGGTAGTTGCGAGGGGGAAGAGGATTTGGTCATTATAAAAGCTATGTGCTGTGGTGGGGGCCTCAGCTGTATTATGTCAGCCCAATGCACAGCATGCATCTTCCAGCCACTGCTGACTGATCAGCTGTCAGCAATGAGGGAGCTGCATGCAACAGCAGCACAGCTAAGGATGCCTCTGTGCTGAGAGCTGATAAGCTGGTCACCCTTCCTGAAAAACAGAATATGAAAACGCTGGGATATAGGGGAAGGGGGGGGGGGGGGTCAAGACACTGTGTGTGTGTGGGGGGGGTGGATCTCCTGGGCTCTGTAATTTTTAAAGTAGCTCGCAAACCAAAAAAATGTGGGCACCCCTGACACAATGAATTGTATGTGTAGTACAGATAATATGAATAGAACATTAGTAGTGAACAATAACTACATGTGTGTATATGTGTATATATATATATATATATTTACAGTATGTATATATATATATATATTTATATATATATATATATATATATATATATATATATATATATATATATATATATATATATATATATATATATATATATATATGTATCTTTTGCATAGATAACAACATAAGTTTATTTTCGCTTCAGGTTTGCTTTAACTATTATTTTTAAGATTTAAAGTAAATCTGAGATGAGAGGAATCACAGGACTTTTACTTACCTGGGCTTCTTCTAGCCCCCTGTAGGCTGTCAGGTCCCTTGGTGTCCTTCTGGCCCAATCCAATGAGCTGCTCTGCAGCCAAATTACAGTCCCAACGGCTACTGCGCATGCATGGCCCCAGCCGCATATCACCTACATTTTGCTCTTGTTGATGCGACTGCATAGTTAGTTTAGGCTTGTAAATGCACAGGCGCAGAAAGCTCCCACCAACGAGAGTCCCATTGAGGTGGCATGCAGCCTGGGCAGTGCATGTGCTGTAGTCCATAACTGAGGCAGTTGCAGACTTCACCAGGGCTGACAGTGGTAGAAAGGAGGGGATCAGAGGACATTAAGGGAGCTGACTGACTACAGGGAGATGGAAGAAGCCGCCAGGTAGGTAAAAATCATATGGCTACTCTTATCTCAGGTACACTTTAAAATAATTGGCAATATTTCAAGGGGATGTATCCTTTTTGGACGCTATGCCTGCTAGATTGATTGGAAGGAACAAAGTGTTCTTTGACACAAGTCTCCTTTCAGGACCCCTGAACTCGAACATGCGAAAAAAAGTTTGCGAACATGTGAACTTTTCGATCCGCCATAGACTTCATTGGGCAGGTGAACTTTCAAAACTACAAACAGTAATTGTGGCCACTAAAGTGATGGAAAAGATGTTTCAATGGATCTAACACCTGTAGGGGGGCATGGCGGAGTGGGATACACGGCAAGAGTCCCGGAGAAAAATCTGGATTTGATGCACAGCAGGGTTTAAGGGCAGAAATCACATTTTATTGCTACATTGCAGGCCTAAAGTGCTTTAAAACATTGTGCATGTGTATACATCAATCAGGTAGTGTAATTAGTGTTCTGCTTTACACCGACAGACTAAACTCACTGTGTAACGCACCACAAACAGCTGTTTGTGTAGTGACGGCCATGCTGGACTGGTGCCCACCATGGCGAGAGTGCAGGCGATGGCGGTTTTTAAGCCCATATTGTCAGGCTAAGGTAGCTGAATGACAGAACAACAGTGACTGAGTGTCCAGCTGATCAAATTTGGTCTGTCCACAATGAAGCAATAACCTTATTATCTTCTTGGGTCATGTGTGCCCCCCAACCCCAACACACTCATTTAGCCGGTCATTGCTTCATTGTGATACGCAAGCCCCTTCACCGCGGCAAGGTAATGATCACGAAGGGGAATTGACAAATGTACATGCGTTTTGTTGTTGCAGCCGCAGTGCAGCCAGAAAAATTAGCCAGGCATGTACACGCACCAGAAAAATTATCATAGCGGCCACTGCTAGCAGCAGCCTTAAAAATTCACGAATCCACCTGGAGTCCTGGACCCTGTTGGTGGTGGTGGAGAAGTCAGTCTGCAGGCAGAGATGCTGTGTGGGGACCGACTTAGTCTTGGGGCAGGCAGTCGCACAGCGTGCAGGCAGAGATGCTGTGTGTGGGGACAGACTTATTCCAGTACCTGGATGATAATGTGTTGAATATGCGGTTCACAGGTGAATGGGGGGGTGATCAGGTCACTTTCCTTGACTTAACACTGGAAGTACAGGGGGACACCCTAATAACTAAGGGGTATAGGAAGAGCACAGCGACAAATTCAGTGCTACATAACGACAGTTACCATCCCCCCATGTAAAATCGGCCATCCCGTATGGCCAATTTTTGAGGTTAAAAAGGAATAATACTAATGAACAGGACTTTGAATTACAGTCAGGTGAGATGTATCAGAGATTTGTAGAGCGAGGTTATGATGCTGCAGTCCTTGATAGGGCTCTGGAGAGAGTAAGAGAGCAAGATAGGAACCAGTTGTTGGGAGGGGCGGAGGACCAAAAATCCCCAGAAGAGAAAGTAAAAGACAAGGATAACTTCATCTTTGTGTTTGATTACACACCTATGTCAGGAAAAATTAAGGAGATAATTTCTAAAAATTGGTCCATCTTAGAACGTGACACAGGATTAGGAGATAAGGTGCTTAAGGCACCTACTATAGCTTACAGAAAGGAGTTTACCCTGGGTTCCGTGGTTACCCAAAGCGAGCAGATTCAGCAGCATCAGGATAATTGGCTAAACAGTAGAAGAATTATAGGAAGTTTCCCATGTGGTTTTTGTCCCACATGTAGTCACATGCTGAGAGTAGCAAACGTTAGGTTAGGACATCTGGACGTCCAGATCAAACACTTAATTACATGTAGAACCGCATTTGTAGTTTATGTGCTCTTCTGTCCCTGTCTTCGTTATTATTATATCGGTGAAACCACACGTCCTATGCGTGAAAGACTTGTGGAACACATCAGGTCTATAAGAAAAGGTGAAGGAGGAGTACCTAGGCTGGTTGAGCATTTTAGTACAGCGCACGACAGCAACCCTTCACTACTGAGGATGGTAGGCTTGGTGCATGTCCAGAATCCCAAACGGGGAGGGGACCGTGAGAAAATATTGTTGCAACGAGAAGCATATCTAATCTCTAAAACTGATGCCATGGGTCCGTTAGGTTTCAATGACAAAAATGACCTTGCTGTGTTTCTTGAAAGGTAGACATAAGATGACATAGGCTCTTTGCTCCTAATGTAAATACTAGATTTATATCTATTAATTTGCTGTAGGGGAATGTTTGGGGGAGGGTTTATGTATGGGAGGGGTATTTAAGTGGGAGGGTAATGTAAATAATTGAGCTAATTCTAATATAGATCTTCTGAATAGATTTCCCCCTTGGGCTGAATCTGTGGCGTTATCTTTCTTGTTTCATTACACTTGGTGACCTTTTCTCACTTTTTACTAATGGTTCTTGTAATTATTTATATGTATGAATTACTGTGTCTCCTATCTAGAGTATTCTTCCAGGTTGGATGTACAAGCCGCCTGGTCATTGCTCCCCCTGGTCGATCAGTAACCCTGTACAAAGAGGCAATAGGTACTTTGCAAGGGTCTGGCAGCATAATATATCCCACGCGGATGAATGGACGCATGGAATGCGACGTTCAGCCGTGGGAGGCAGCCAACCCATATATGTCGCATGCGCATGCGTACTTTTGTCCGCATGCGGCTGCGTCATGCGTACAGGCGAATCTGATTGGCCGGCGGGATCATGTGAGCGCACCTGGAAGTTCTTTAAAGGGAAGCTCTGTCTTGCTGGCGTGGAGCTCAGTCCCATGCTGCCAAGATCACGAAGGGTCCTTGATGATGCATCTTTGATGTGAAACAATTGTTGACCAAGGGGTCTCTATGCTGGGTGCACCTGGATGGAGTGAAGTATTGCCTTTTTGCTGTCAAATCTGTTGGAATGTTTGCTGCAATGCATCAATAAACACAGAGGTGTGCATTTTACTGGTGCCCACGTTTTTCTTTGCCTGTGATGAACAAGATTGGACTGTTGTGTTCTAAACGTGGAGGCACAGAGAAGTTGCAAGAGCTGTGTTGGTTTCAAGCTTGTACCTGTTTTTCCACAAGGCCTCATTGTGTGCACATATCGCTGTTCTATCTTTGAATCTGTTATCAGACTTATTCTTTGGGCAGGCCTCCGTGGTCAGATGGAACCTTCACCCAATGCGGTGCGCCAGAGATGACACCACTTGCCTTTGAACATCACGGTACAGTTTGGGTATCGCCTTTTTTGAGAAATAATTGCGTGATGGTATCTTACACTGCGGTGTGTGGCTTTGCTTTTATGTGCTGCTTTTCCTCAGGTGGTCATGCCATTGCAGTTTGTGCTTTTTCATCATGTGCCTTCGTAAGGTAGTTGTCCCTACACGGGTCTTGGTCTTGCAACGGCTCAATTTTCGGCGGCAGAGAGTACAGATAGCATTGCTCTCACCTGAGGCAGACACACACAAAAATGTCCCCACCGCTGAGCCCTGGGATGATGGCACTTTGGTGATGGCTGCCAACGGAGTGTTAAGTGGGGTGCCAAAGCAGGAAGAGGAAGATATGTCATGCTTCCGTGCAGAAGCTGAGGAAGATGAGGTGTTCTGTGTTAAATAGTCAACTACGTCCTGACAATATTGGGGGTTGGTGGCACGTGCCTTCTTCTGAACACTGTACTTTGGTCGAGGGCCACACAAAATCACAACAGTGCGACCTCGAACAGACCTGTCGGGTGGCCTGCCTCTGGCTCTGCCTCTTGTTTTGTCCATATTGGGGGGGGGGGGGAGGGGGTGAAGTGAAAGGTATGCACTGACTTGACTAATACGATGTGCAGTCACACAGGTGCAATGAAAAGGTGACTGCTGGTAAAACAGTGTGCGGTTACACAGGGGCAGTGAAAAGGTTGCAGTGATTGCTGGTACAATAATCTGTGGTTACACAGATGCAGTGAAAAGGTTGCAGTGACTTCTGGTACAACAATGTGCAGTTACACAGGTGCAGTGAACATGTATGCAGTGACTGGTATTACAAATGTGCAGCTGTCGCACACACAGGTACAGTGAACAGGTATGCAGTGACTGGTATATAACACTGCGTGCTGTAACGCAGGTGCAGTGAACAGGTATGCAGTGACTGCTGCTATATAATACTGCGTGCTGTCACGCAGGTGCAGTGAACATGAACAGGTATGCATGGTCGGACTGGTATTACAAATGTGCAGCTGTCACACACACAGGTGCAGTGAACAGTTATGCAGTGACTGCTGGTATATAACACTGTGTGCTGTCACGCGGGTGCTGTGAACATGAACAGGTATGCACGGTCGGACTGGTATTACAAATGTGCAGCTGTCACACACAGGTGCAGTTGTCAGAATTCTAGCGGTTTTATTTATACAGGAAAAGCTGTCATATGTGTACGTATATATAAATATTAATAATCAATACAGTCCTTCTAAAGAAAGAAATAATTATTGTTAAAACCTATAATATAATTTAATACATTTAATGCTGGATTCTGTCAGTGATAGTTAGAGAAAGTAAAACTTTTATAAGATTGTTTTAACTTGTAAGCTAGAGGATTGTTGATGTACTTGTTACAAGGCCGTTACAGACAGCAAGAATATAATGCCATGTTTTGTCTATGATTGTCCTTTGGAATGTCAATAATAAGTTCCAAGGTTTTTGTATTGTCCCATATTTAGGACAAATGATGCCACCAGGCGGTTTAATAGTCTTATAATTAATATTCATAATATTATTTGTTATGAAATGGTGACCTCTGCCAGTTGAAGTCATATTTATTCATTAGAAAGACAAATATATAGAACATGAGTTTATATTATTAAGATTTAATATGCAATTATTTCTTATATTGAGTAATTGTTTTAAGAATAATTATATAATAAGCTTTATATTTAAATAAGTGTATTAGAAGCCCTGTATGTTTCAATAAGCCCTAAATTGCTGAAGACTCTCACAGGTCTGGTTACAGTGTCAACCTGACCAATATTATGTCTGGGAAAGTACAGGCACATTCCAAAAAGGAATTAACAGAGAACACTTTATCAGAAATGCGTCATGAATGACATTGTTTAGTCTCAATGTCTGGGGCAGCCAGCAGATAAGATGGCTGGTGACATCCATTTTTAATTAACTGCGTCAGACATGACCTGATCAGATTTTGTAAGCACTTCAAATGACATTAATTCCCACAAGATAAGGTAATTAAGGAATTTATAAACAATAATATTATGATTAAGGTATTCAAAACAAAAAAAAGTGTTATGGGTATTTTAAATGTCAAAGATAGCGAGCTACGCATGGAAGCTTTCGCCAATCATAACCTGGGATTCAGGGAAAGTCCAGATTAGGCAGCCATATTGCATCCAATCCCTATAAAAGTAGGAACTGAAAGCTCATAGTTTGCAGAAGCCCAACAATCTCCTGAGAAGACACATGAGGCAGAAGCTACCTTCCCACAAGTGGTTCTAGATGCTGAAGAGATGACAGAGAAGGGGTAAATGCTTAATATTCTGGTGATTTACTTTATTAATTTTTCAGCATTAAGTTTTGTTAAGATGTTAGCAAGAAGTTTTTTTAGAAGCTATTTTTTATGCTATTTCTTTGAGAAGATTATTACTACAAGTTTTACACAGCTATTATATACACAGCTATTGATACAGCTGAGACTATTTTTGATCTTATTCTACATAACACAACTGTTATATTCTTTTTTGAATGTACTTAGAAGATTGATGATCGCTTGGCTATAAAGCCTTGATAAGATGGAATACTGTTAGAAGGAAACTCTACTTGGAACGGTTCATATTTTGTATATATGCTGTATGATAAGCAAATACAATTTTTTTATATAAAATCATATACTGAGTGCTCTGATTCATTTCAAGGTATACCGTCAATCTATAATTACTGTTATAGAGGGTTCTATAATCCCTACCATAGTCCCTACCAAAATCAGTGTTGCTTGCGAATTTTCGCGCGAATCATTTTCGCATCGAAAATCCCGTTTTCGAATTCGGCAAATTTTCACGAAAATCTTCAGAAATATTTGCGTTTTTGACCAGCAGCAAAAAATACAGAAACTTTGCTGTATGCGGACGCTTATGTCCTTATGCGTAAAAATTTCCGCAATAATCTGTTAAATATGCACATGGGTGAACTAATACATGCGTACATTCCACCTTCCAATGCGAAATTGTATACGTATAGAAGGGCAATACTATTTCTGCGCATGCGCAATGATCCGTACAGACGCAGTTACCGCACGCGTACTTGACTTTGCATTACATACGTCAACTACGCGTAGCGGGCGAAGCTTCGCATAGCGGTACTACGACTACACGGAAATACGTACGCGATGAACTACGAATTTAACACAAATAACGGAAATTAAAATTTACGCGAAAATATTCGACTGTCGAAAAGAAATTAGTGCTTTTTTTCGGTGAAAATTCGGCGAAAATAATTTTTACATTTTATTAAACTGCTTCCTGTTTTATGAATGGACGCGGGTGCTGATCGCGGTCATGTCCATTCATTCCAGGCATTGCGATTGGGTAGAGGACCGCTCAGTCCTCTTCCCCAATCAATGGAACACAAAGACCCGACGGGTAACGGCGGCAGGAGCGGTGTGCACACGTGCGGAGCGGCGGCGGGGGCGAGCGACTTATTAAAACGTCCAGTTCTCGTTAGCAGGCTCAAACGGGACGTTTGAATAAGCCAGTTTGCCATTAATTGGTTAAATTATGATCAGATTTGTTCAGTTCATCGAATAAAAGTCTGATAAGTTCTATTCAAGGGGGCAAGGTAGGAGTGATGGAGGCACCAATGACCCATAATGTTGTAGTGCATTCAGCATTTCAACTTTAAGTTCCTAAGCCTAGATGACGCAGTAACCAAGCAGCTTGGGGTGACCAACAACCACAAGGAGAGTATAGGGGACTAAAAGGGAATGCCCTCCTACTAAAAAGCAATACTTAGTTTGGTTTGCCTTCTTAAAACAGAAGGAATTTACATTAATTTAGCTATAAATAAACATCTGTGGTTACCCACAATACACTGCTACTGAATATGCAAGTTATCTCTTTATGCCCCTGAAACTCAGGCTAGCATCCAGAACCGCTGGTTTCAAACAAGCCTATAGCTTTACATTTTACAGAGCCACATCAACCCGACATGCAGACAACCTGTTTCAGACTTTTGGTCTTCATCAGTGCATGGCAGGAATAGATACGACTCTATGGGATAGAGCTTGGACTAGTACAACACAGTAACCAAGCAGCTTGGGGTGATGCAAAACCACAAGGAGCGTATAGGTGAGTAAAAGAGACCGAAAAGCCCTCCTACTAAAAAGCAATGCTTAATTTGGTTTGCCTTCTTAAAACAGAAGGTATTTACAATAATTCAGCTTTAAGTGAACATCTGTGGTTACCACCTGTACTGGGGGCATATACCAGGCAACCTATACTGGGGGCATATATACCTGGCTACCCATACTGGGGGCACCTATATCAGGCCACCTATACCTGGATATCTATACTGGGGGCACCTATATCTGGCTACCTATACTGAAACACCTATACCAGGCTACCTTTGCTGGGGGTGTATACCAGGCTACCTATACTGGAGGCATCTATACCTGGCTACCCATACTGGGGACACCTATACCAGGCTACCTATACTGGGGGCACCTATACCAGGCTACCTATATACTGAGGGCACCTATACCTCAACATTGACGTACCACTGCAATGTCGATGACACGCAACTATACCTGTCCTTCAAACCCATGGAACAGACCCTACTCCAAAAATAAATCCTTGCTTAGCTGAGCTACAGGTGTGGATGAAAGACAACTGGTTGAAATTGAACGCAGACAAAATGGAGGCCCTTGTTGTCCAAAGCCCACTCTTGGCATCAAAACAGCTCTATCCTAAATCAACACTAATTAGGATTGACAATTCAGACATAAACAGCTCCAACCTTGTGCGCAGCCTTGGTGTGCTAATCGATGGGGAATTGAGCTTTAGAAACCAAATCTCGCATGTAAGCAAATCTACCTCCTTTCATCTGAAGAACGTTGCAAAAATTTAACATCTCATACCCCTAGAGAATCTTCCAACCCTAGTTCACACCTTTATCACATCACAGCTGAGCTACTGCAATGCCTTTTATGCAGGCCTCTCAAACAAGGACCTGTACCCCCTGAAATTAGTGCAGAATGCTGCGGCCATATTGCTAACAAACCAGCCTCACCACTGTCACATTACACCGATTCTTCACTCACTGGCACTGCACTGGCTACCTGTAAAATGGAGAATACTCTTCAAGATTGGACTTTTGGCATTCAAATCCCTGCACCATTTGGGCCCTGGATACATGAAGAACTTGCTGAAACTGCACCACACCTCTCATAACAGATCAGCAGGTTCCATAAACTTGGTCACTTACAGAGTGCTCCTCAAAACCTTTCGGTTATGCTGCCCCTACCCTTTGGAACTCCCTACCACACCCAGTAAAGACAGTCCCTTATCAAATCCAGAATGAGAAGCAACCTGTTTAGCCTGGCATTTCTGGACTTATAGAGTTCTTCCTCTGTACCACAATTTACAAATCAACCAATTCTTGGTCTGGGACCAGCGTATGCGCTTTGAGTCCTACAGGAGAAAATCACTTTACAAATGTTAGTTGTTGTAGCTGCTACCTGGATAGCTATACCAGTGCTGGGCGTAATGGAAAAAACTACGCTTACGGATCATTACGCGTAATTTTACCCTATTACGCATTACGGAATTACGCTTACGGCGTAGACATTTATTTACGTTCATGTCTGTAATTACGCATAGCCCTTACGCAATTACATAAGAATACCGTAATGCAGGTTGTTACGTTATTGCCTTACGCGTAATTTCCTACTAGCAATTAATGCGTAAGGCCATGCTCCCAAGCGGAAAAGTTGACGCATGGATCAATGTTAGGTAGCCGCCGACTTTAAGGGTTAATAGCAAAGCCCCCTTAAGTGCTAAGAGCCTCAAATTTGGAGAATATATTAAGGAGATCAGAAGGAATAAGAGGAAATTTTTTTTTTTCAAAAAGACCTTATAGTTTTTGAGAAAATCGATGTTAAAGTTTCAAAGGAAAAATATATACATTTAAAAACCCGCCAACTTTAACGGTTAATAGCAAAGCCTGCTTAAAATTTAGGAACACCAAATTCCCAGGGTATATTAAGGGGATCAGTGGGAATAAGAGGAAATGTTTTTTTTTCAAAAAGACCTTATAGTTTTTGAGAAAATCGATTTTTAAGTTTCAAGGGCAAAAATGTCTTTTAAATGCGGAAAATGTCCGTTTTTTTTTTGCACAGGTAACAATAGTGTTTTATTTTCATAGATTCCCCCAAGTGGGAAGAGTTTTACTTACTTCATTCTGAGTGTGGGAAATATAAAAAAAAAACGACGTGGGGTCCCCCCTCCCAGACCTCTTTAACCCCTTGTCCCCCATGCAGGCTGGGATAGCCAGAATGCGGAGCACCGGCCGCGTGGGGCTCCGCACCCTGACTATACCAGCCCGCATGGTCCATGGATTGGGGGGTCTTGGAAGGGGAGGGGCAGCCAAGCTTTCCCCTCCCCCTCCGAGCCCTTGTCCAATCCAAGGACAAGGGGCTCTTCTCCACCTCCGATGGGCGGTGGAGGTGGAGGCCGCGATTTCCTGGGGGGGGGGGTTCATGGTGGCATCTGGGAGTCCCCTTTAAAAAGGGGTCCCCCAGATGCCCACCCCCCCTCCCAGGAGAAATGAGTATAGGAGTACTTGTACCCCTTACCCATTTCCTTTAGGAGTTAAAAGTAAATAAACACACAAACACTTAGAAAAAGTATTTTAATTGAACAAAAAACATAACCACGAAAAAAGTCCTTTAATATTCTTAATATTCTTAATTAACCATTAATACTTACCTGTCCCTTTAAAAGCCAGTTCCCATGCAATATCCTCGGAAATTGGCTAATCAGTTACAATGTAACAAAGTTGTTACAATGTAACAACTTTGTTACTTTGTAACTCCACCGCACCCGACGTCACTCGCCGCTCACCCGCCGACCGCCGCATACATAAGTCCCCCCGGCTCCCGCCGTCCACTCCGCCCACACCTGTCACCCATATACATGCTGGCACCCATGGGTGCCAGCATGTATATAGGTGACATGTGGGAGAGGCGGGGAGGGCAGCGAGAGCCGTCAGGACTTAGCGTTCTGCACACCCGACAGAGCTCTGAGCTATATAGCTCAGAGCTCTCTAAAGCATCTTTGTATTTGGGCTCCACGGAGCCCCATTGGTCCTTAGCAGACCAATGGGGTTCCTTCTGATTTGAAGGAACCCCATTGGTCTGCTGAGGACCAATGGGGCTCCTTGGAGCCCAAATACAAAGATGCTTTAGAGAGCTCTGAGCTATATAGCTCAGAGCTCTGTCGGGTGTGCAGAACGCTAAGTCCCGCCGGCTCTCGCTGCCCTCCCCGCCTCTCCCACATGTCACCTATATACATGCTGGCACCCATGGGTGCCAGCATGTATATGGGTGACAGGTGTGGGCGGAGTGGACGGCGGGAGCCGGGGGGACTTATGTATGCGGCGGCCGGCGGGTGAGCGGCGAGTGACGTCGGGTGCGGTGGAGTTACAAAGTAACAAAGTTGTTACATTGTAACAACTTTGTTACATTGTAACTGATTAGCCAATTTCCGAGGATATTGCGTGGGAACTGGCTTTTAAAGGGACAGGTAAGTATTAATGGTTAATTAAGAATATTAAGAATATTAAAGGACTTTTTTCGTGGTTATGTTTTTTGTTCAATTAAAATACTTTTTCTAAGTGTTTGTGTGTTTATTTACTTTTAACTCCTAAAGGAAATGGGTAAGGGGTACAAGTACTCCTATACTCATTTCTCCTGGGAGGGGGGTGGGCATCTGGGGGACCCCTTTTTAAAGGGGACTCCCAGATGCCACCATGAACCCCCCCCCGTCATGAAATCGCGGCCTCCACCTCCACCGCCCATCGGAGGTGGAGAAGAGCCCCTTGTCCTTGGATTGGACAAGGGCTCGGAGGGGGAAGGGAAAGCTTGGCTGCCCCTCCCCTTCCAAGACCCCCCAATCCATGGACCATGCGGGCTGGTATAGTCAGGGTGCGGAGCCCCACGCGGCCGGTGCTCTGCATTCTGGCTATCCCAGCCTGCATGGGGGGCAAGGGGTTAAAGAGGTCTGGGAGGGGGGACCCCATGTCGTTTTTTTTTTATATTTCCCACACTCAGAACGAAGTAAGTAAAACTCTTCCCACTTGGGGGAATCTATGAAAATACAACACTATTGTTACCTGTGCAAAAAAAACTGACATTTTCCGCATTTAAAAGACATTTTTGCCCTTGAAACTTAAAAATTGATTTTCTCAAAAACTATAAGGTCTTTTTGAAAAAAAATCTTTTCCTCTTATTCCCACTGATCCCCTTAATATACCCTGGGAATTTGGTGTTCCTAAATTTTAAGCAGGCTTTGCTATTAACCGTTAAAGTCGGCGGGTTTTTAAATGTATATATTTTTCCTTTGAAACTTTAACATCGATTTTCTCAAAAACTATAATATCTTTTTGAAAAAAAAAATTCCGTCTTATTCCTTCTGATCTCCTTAATATATTCTCCAAATTTGAGGCTCTTAGCACTTAAGGGGGCTTTGCTATTAACCCTTAAAGTCGGCGGCTTTTTTATATTATACGGGAGCGTAATATTACGCGATTACGGCAGACTGTGTAATTTCAATAGGAGTTTACTGTCTTACGCGTAATTTGTTACGCGTAATAACGTAACCTACGGTCTACGTGTAATTAATTACGCGTAATACCATAACCTTACACGTAACGCTTACGGTGCATTTGTAGTGAATTACGATGCGTAATTACGCTAATGCGTAATTCCGGACCAGCACTGAGCTATACTGGAGGCATCTATACCTGGCTACCTATACTGGTGCCACCTATACCTGGCAGGTAATGTGTGATCATTCCAAATGGGGAGGGGGGGGGGCATTTCCACAAGTTTGCCTCAGGCAGCAAAAAGTCTAGAACCAACCCTGGGAGGAATCATATTACAGGAAATCAAAGCATTCAGTAGGGCAGCTGACATGAAAAGCATGCTGCTTATGCTAACTGGGTGCTTTGGTGCACCAAGGCATTTTAGGACAATCTGCCAAATTTGTGCACTTTTGAAAAAGGCACTCATTTAAAAGGGTGCGGGAATAGCAGCAGTAGAATATTGACACATTTACTGATATTCTTCTACTACTTCTTCTTATAGTAAAATCTTAGTAATACAGTATTTGTAGATATTTCACAATGGTCTAACCTCTACCTATTCTCACACAGAGCCCTGCACTGGTGGTGCCTAACCTTAACCCACCCCCTGGTGGGCTCCTAACCCCTCCCCCCTTCCCCCCAGTGGGTGCCTAGTCCTAACGCTCCCTGGTGGGCAACTAACCTTAACACGGCACCTAACCTTAACATCACCCATGCCTAACCTTAACAACCCCCTGCCTAACCTTAACCCCCAACGTCCTGTTTAAAAGGGCAGCCATGATAATAGGGCGCCCTATTAAAGCAGACGTCCTTCTAAACAAGACGTGTCTTGCGCCCTTTTTAACTGCTCTGAATTTTGCCACGAACATTGCTGTTGTTCACTTCTGACTTCTCCAAATCAAATGAGTGATATTCAAGATGAATTTGACTTTCACCCAAATCTAAACAGCAACACTAATGTCTGCGTACATCTGGGGTATACAAACAACAAAACGTCCTCGTCTTATGCCAATTAGCAGCAAAGCCCTCTGCACATTTGTGCATCTTCATTGTAGAGGTGCAGAATGACGCTCTTTGTTCTTCTTTTTTTTTTCCTTTACGTCTTGAAACCTACTTCACTTTTACAAAGAATGTTTTATGATTCTGAATGTTTCAATTAATGAAATGGAAATAAAATTCTGGAGTCACACTGAGTCCTGAAATCAAAAGAAGGACTTTCCTATAGAAGTAGAAAATGATATACTTTATGAAAAATGCATTTTAAATTACTCCCCGAACAGAATGAGCTTTTATGTACGCTAAGTTTTCCCAGTTTATTGTTGCTTTTTTGTGTTGCGAGTTGTAGTTTCCTCTGAAAGTTGTTTATCTTTTATAAACCTCGGTTTAAGTATTAATTTTGTTTTCCATCAAATTAATGATTGTAGCATGCTAACTACACTCCAAAACGTGTTATTTTAATGATGCCACTGCATTTATTGTAGAGTGCTTTATCATAAAAATGGACTGCACGCTCATAGAGCTCAATAGTTATCTATGAGAGCAACTCTCATAATAACAAGTCTGTCTCATCATATTTAATTTCAGATAGAGGCTTTGAATAACTCTCTCGCCTGGAAATTAAAGTTCATTTGCCAGGGAAAAAAATGCCTGTAGGGAGTAAGCGTCATACTCACCTTTCAAGTTAGGCTTCTGCTGTTCCCCAGTCCTCCTCCTCTGTAATGTGAAGCTCTCTGCTCCCTCAGGTTCTGCAGTGCATGCCAAGTGACTATCAAAGTCATCCTAGGTCTCTTCTATGTCCGTCCATGTCTTATCATTGAAACTAAAGGCAAGGCAATAGCAGTAAAATTTAAAGAGACTTTGGCTCAAACTCACACGATAAGCCCCATTTCTACATATGGATATACCATACCTACACCAAAGCCAATCTTTTTGGTGGTCTATATGCTAGCAGTGGATGTAAACACACATGCATTTGCTTTGGGGCTCCACCAATGTGTGCGAAGCCAAAGATCTCTGTTTTAGTGAGGTTGTTATGTGTACCACCAGTGGGTTATGTTATTTTACAGTTTGCTGTACATTTATTTACCCCACCTCTTAAAGAGAAACTCCAACCTAGAATTGAACTTTATCCCAATCAGTAGCTGATACCCCCTTTTACATGAGAAATATAATGTTTTTCACAAACAGACCATCAGGGGGCGCTGTATGACTGATTTTGTGCTGAAACCCCTCCCACAAGAAGCTCTGGGACCGCGGTACTTTTGGCAGTTTGTTACAATGTAACAAGGTTCACAGACAGGACATAGCTGTTTACTGCTGCCTCTAACAGCCAAAACAGCTAGCAGCAGCTACATAGCCTGCCCACAGCAAAAATGTCACCATGTAATAAATGTCAGAATGTAAATCGGGGAGAGGAAAGATTTTACAATGAGCAAACACTGACTAAATCATTTATACATAATTATGGTAAAAAGTGAAGAACTTTTTTTACTACATTATTTTCACTGGAGTTCCTCTTTAAGTGCATCACATGTTTATTATAACATATTAGCTAGATTGAGTAATTTATTCATTTCTATGTTTTCTATGACAGTAGCAAGCAACCCAGTCCATTTAAAATCCCTAGTTAAAGTGAACTGGAGGTGAATAGGGTATGGAGGCTGTAATGATATATGCAGTGTTGATATACAGGACATGGTAGCTATTTTAACTCTTTTCTTATGTGGAATCCATCTTGTTTACATTTGAAATGTGTGTGGTGTGTAAAAAGGTGAGTAAGCTGGTTGAGACTCCATCATATGTAAAGTGCCTGCATTTCCATTTCCTTTGAAGTGTGCTGTAGTGACATTTTAATATCACCTATCCAACAGCCCCATTCATTAGCTCAATGGAAATTCTGGCCAGTAATTGGTGTAAGCTATGATCAAATGTAAAAACCGAGACATTGTCCTGAATAGTAAGCTGTCTAAGCACATAAATAGATTGTCTGATATCTCTGAGACAGCCGATAACTCAGGAAACCGTGCATTCATGTAAACTGAGGCCCATTGTTACCCAGAGGATATAATTCCATTTGATAAAAGGTAAAACTTAAAAATCTTTCTACAGGAAATTGTGTTTCTAGCCTAAAGCTACATTTTGGGCTATAAAAGGTATGCGTATAGGATCAGTAATCAGAGTTTGCTACACTTAGTAAGGGTTACCCTGATCCAATCAGCATTGTGTCCTCCCGCAACGTTCTATTTCTGTTTTATACCCTTTTACTTTTAGAATAAAAAGTCTTGTTCTGTGTCTGTCATTTTAACTTTTTGTGAATATTATTTTTGCATATATTCTTTTTGCATTTTTCCACTTTTCGGCATATTAAATCTTTCTTTAGTAAGTTTTTCGTCTGTGTACTAAGTAGAGAATTTACATCTCCTGGAGAGAGTCTGCAAAGTATTGTGTTACAACTCAGTGCCATATTGTATGGTCGTTTCATGTGAAATTGCATCGTGTGTATGGCATTCCTGTAGTTTGGCCCTAAAGCCCGTGGATGACCTAAGATACACAATCACCAGCCTGAGTGCATGGAGTTTGGCAGCAGTGCATGCAATTGTTGTAATTGCCATAGACAGGGACAGATCTCCATTCAGTTCAGAAATCTGTGTGTTAAAGAGACTCTGTAACAATTTTTTCAGCCTTAGTTCTTCTATCCTATAAGTTCCTAGGCCTGTTCTAATGTGCTCTGGCTTACTACAGCCTTTCCTAATTGCACTGTCTCTGTAATAAATCTTATCTCCTTTCCTCTGTTGTGTCTGTCGGGCTAAGGCTTGAATGTGTGGAATGTGCAGGGCTGCTTGTGATTGGATAGAAGCGATACACACCCTCTGCAGGCCCCCTGCACACTCTGTATGACTCACACACTCTGTTTATGTGAGCCTATCACAAGCTGTTTAGTTTGTTTGTAAACACTGCCTAAAACTGTTAATTACAAGCCAGGATTGCAGAAGAGAGTGGCAGAAACAGCACAGAGGGGCACAGGAGAAAATAAGGAATAGAATGGTATGCTGTTTAGTGTAAGAATATTCGAGTACAGATTCTCTTTAATGTTGTGTAGAAGATTCATTTGCACTTAACTGCTAGTGGTGGATGGGACTTGTAAGGTGTGGCTGAGGGTGACAGCCTTGTTTTATCCTTAAAGATCAACTGTCGCGAAAAATCTTAAAATTGATTGTAAGACCCTCCTCTCAATTTGACAGAAAAAACATAAGGTCCTGTTTTGTACAGGCTTTCTGTGGGATCTGGTTCCTGACAGAGGCTTCCATATTTATTTACTTTAAAATAATACCAGTTGCCTGGCAGTACTGTGGATCTTTTGGATTGAGTAGTGTCTGAGTCACAACCCTGAAACAGGCATGTGGATAATCCAGTCATACCTGAGTCAGGATCAGGGAGGCAGCCTCCATATACGTCTCACCTCTTGTTCTCTTTAAAGGTTCATCCTGTACTGCCTTAAAATTAAAGTCCAGATTTTATATTACATAGATACATAGTTATTTGGGTTGAAAAAAGACATATGTCCATCAAGTTCAACCAGAGGACAAAGTACAACACCAGCCTGCTCCCTCACATATCCCTGTTGATCCAGAGGAAGGCGAAAAACCCTTACAAGGCATGGTCCAATTAGCCCCAAATGGGAAAAATTCCTTTCTGACTCCAGATGGCAATCAGATAAAATCCCTGGATCAACATCATTAGGCATTACCTAGTCATTGTAGCCATGAATGTCTTTCAACGCAAAGAAAGCATCTAAGCCCCCTTTACAATACATTAAAAAAGACAGTGTTTACCTACTTTTTTTTTGGTCTCCAGTTGGTTCTGCAGGTGTGACATAATGCTTGCTTAAGGCCCTATGTGATTTGGCTAACCAATGGGAGAACAGATTAAGAGAATATTACTATTCCCTCATTAAACAATGGCTGTGATTGAGGATTGTTAAAGTAAAAAGAATTGTGTTCAAATATAATCCACTGGTACAAGCTAGTAACAGTTACTACATCTGAAAATAAAAGACCAACTTAATGATATATATGTATATATATATATATATATATATATATATATATATATATATATATATATATATATATATATATATATATATATATATATATATATATATATACACACACACACACACACACACACACACACACACAGTGGGGTGCAAAAAATCGTCATGATTTTTCTGTATAAATCGTTGGTTGTTACGATAAAAAATGTCAGTTAAATATATCATATAGGAGACACAAAATGTGATATTTGAGAAATGAAATGAAGTTTATTGCATTTACAGAAAGTGCACAATAATTGTTTAAATAAAATTAGGCAGGTGCATAAATTTGGGCACTGTTGTCATTTTATTGATTCCAAAACCTTTAGAACTAATTATCGGAACTCAAATTGGCTTGGTAAGCTCAGTGACCCCTGACCTACATACATAGGTAAATACAATCATGAGAAAGAGTATTTAAGGGGATCAATTGTAAATTGCCCTTCTTTTTAATTTTCTCTGAAGAGTAGCAACATGGGGGTCTCAAAACAACTCTCAAATGACCTAAAGACAAAAATTGTTCACCATCATGGTTTAGGGGAAGGATACAGACAGCTGTCTCAGAGATTTCAGCTGTCTGTTTCCACAGTTAGGAACATATTGAGGAAATGGAAAGCCACAGGCTCAGTTCAAGTTAAGGCTCGAAGTGGCAGACCAAGAAAAATCTTGGATAAACAGAAGCGACGAATGGTGAAAACAGTCAAAATCAACCCACAGACCAGCACCGAAGACCTACAACATCATCTTGCTGCAGATGGAGTCACTGTGCATCGTTCAACCATTCGACGCACTTTACACAAGGAGATGCTGTATGCAGAGGAAACCTTTCTCCGCCCACGGCACCAACAGAGCCGCTTGACTTATGCTAAAGCACATTTGGACAAGCCAGCTTCATTTTGGAATAAGGTGCTGTGGACTGCTTAAACTAAAATGTAGTTATTTGGGCATAACACGGGGCGTTATGCATGGAGGAAAAACAACACTGCATTTCAAGACAAACGCCTGCTACCTACAGTAAAATATGGTGGTGGATCCATCATGCTTTGGCGCTGTGTGGCCAGTGCAGGGACTGGGAATCTTGTTAAAGTTGAGAGACGCATGTATTCCACTTAGTATCAGCAGATTCTGGAGACCAATGTCCAGGAATCAGTGACAAAGCTGAAGTTGCGCCGGAACTGAATCTTTTAACAAGACAACGACCTTTAACACTGCTTAAAACCCACTAAGGCATTCATGCAGAGAAACAAGTACAATGTTCTGGAATCGCCATCTCAGTCCCCAGACCTGAATATAATTAAAAATCTGTGGTGTAAGTTAAAGAGAGCTGGTCATGCTCGGAAGCCATCAAACCTGAATGAACTAGAGATGTTTTGTAAAGAGGAATGGTCCAAAATACCTTCAACCAGAATCCAGACTCTCATAGCAACCTACAGGAAGCGTTTAGAGGCTGTACTTTCTGCAAAAGGAGGATCTACTAAATACTGATTTCATTTCTTTTTTGTGGTGCTTAAATTTATGCACTTGCCTAATTTTGTTTAAATAATTATTGTGCACTTTCTGTAAATCCAATAAACTTCATTTCACTTCTCAAATATCACTGTGTGTGTCTCCTATATGATATATTTAAGTGACATTTTGTATTGTAACAACCAACGATTTATGCAGGGAAATCATGACAATTTACAACGTTGTCAACACTTTTGCATCCCACTATATATATATATATATATATATATATATATATATATATATATATATATATCCACTTAGGGTTCTGTCTGGCCAATATGCCAATATGCAAAGTGGCCAGCTACTCCGGCCAGTGTGCAAAACAAATTTTGTTCCAGAATGGGTAATTACAAGAGCTGGCTGGCCAAGTCCTGAAGAAGGACAAATAGTACATGTTTCAGCAGTAGCATTTGTGTGCCCCGCTCCCTTCCCTTGCACCCTGCAACCTCCTCTCATGTCTATCTCCAGGAAAGAAATATACAGAGCATCAACCAAACGTGATTCACTAAGAAACCTTGGAATGAAATCTAGTAAAGAGAGCCGTAGTTTCTGTCTCTTTTTCTGTTCTAGCCATTCACAATAAAGGTTACTAGCGCTTTTAGCTTAGAGCATTGGTGTCCAACTGGCAGCCCGCCATGCCACCTGCTGTAGTCTGCCAGCCTCTTTGTCTTTTAATTTCGGGTACAATCCTGGGCTCCCATTTTCCCACTATATATTGGGTTAAATTCTGTGCCAAAAATTGTTGTACATTCAGGTTTGTATGCTCAACTATGTGCACCAACAATTACTCAGAGTCAAGTGGTGTAAAATTGTCTGTTGACACTGACACACCACTAGCGTATATGAAAGGCAGGATGACTGGTGCAACAAAATTGGGGATGGAAAGTCGCCCAGTTGCCATTCTGAAAGTGATCTGGTACTGTGAAGTACCGGTGTCCACACAACCTGTCTGTGCCTGGCTCCCCTCTGACCACTGTTGCTAGCTGCAGCTATGTTAACCACCGAGCCCCTTGGGATCCCTCCTCAAGTGGTGAGATGGCAGCCCTGCAGATTCTGAGCTTTCTGAATCAGAGACAGTCTCCATTCGCTACCTGAATTGTCTCCACTGCTGCTGTGCTGGAGGATGAGGGCTGCCTCCTCCTCAGAATACAACCTACCCGTCATTATCAAAGAGATGATAGACAGGTAGATCATAAAGTAATAAGAAAAATAGAGATAGATAGTTTTTTTTTTTTTGGGGGGGGGGGGGGGGGGGGCGTAATGAAAATAATGGAAGAATATAGAAATAAATATAGAAATAAGGGAAGGTAGAGATGAAGAAATGTACTCAAAGTGCGGATCAGAGAGAACCCAAGGGCTAAATGGCTGAGGAGAAGGAGGATCAGGGGTTAATGGGCAGGTATGGGGTTAATAGGCTAGGTATGGAGGGCAATCTTTATTAAAAATTTGAAATAGGCCCACTACTTTGCTGTGTCAGTCTCTGTCCTAGCTCCTGTCAATGCAGAACACTGATTGACAGTAGTCTGTGGTGATAGATGAGCTGGGGTAGAGAGTGAAACAAATACTTTTATTTACTAACATTTTGAAGACAGCACATTGTTACTAGTTGTAACTGTGCATTCTTTACTAGA
The DNA here is from genome assembly GCF_040937935.1 of Hyperolius riggenbachi. Taxonomy (NCBI): domain Eukaryota; kingdom Metazoa; phylum Chordata; class Amphibia; order Anura; family Hyperoliidae; genus Hyperolius; species Hyperolius riggenbachi. The sequence goes on along the minus strand of NC_090656.1, from coordinate 73,332,352 downwards.
AGGCTCAGATTGGTTCAGAGAACAAATGTTATCCTTCACCAATCACTGCACTGTAAGCATGAACCTCGGTGGGAGCACACGTGCACATGCTGCTGTTTGCATTTGCTCAAACTGGATGCATACAGACATCCTTTTTTGAGATACCAGGTTTAATTGCAGGCTTCTTGGTGAGGGGATAACATTACAAAAGCATAACTGAAAAATAAATAAAATTGGATTTTTAAGATAAACCTGTAGGGAGAAAAGTGCCCCTGGGTGGCACTTACCTAGTGCGGGGGAAGCCTCTTAATTCTGATGAGGCTTCCCCCAGCTTCCTCCACTGGCCCGAGCCATAGATGGCAGCCCCAAACACAAAGGTACAATAATATTTACATTTCTTGTCTTGCGCAGGCGCACTAGCAGCTCTCCGCTTGGGCCCTGGCAGAGATAGCAGAGACCAACTGGGTCAACTCTATTGCGCATGCACAGACCCATGCCTGCACAGTAGACCTGATCAGGCTCCGACAAGCAGCGACAAGGTTATTTGCGGAGGAGCAAGGGCTGTATCCCCTCTGCTGATGAGGAAGGGGGAAGCCTCTTTAGGATCCAGAGGCTTTCCCCTCCTTAGTTAAGTGCCCCCTTAGGGTCACTTTTTTCACTACAGGTATACTTTAAAGCAAATCTGTAATATCCAAATCAAAAAAAGGTAGAAACTTAGCTATGTAGAGGAAAGCCTTTGGATAGTCCAGAGATCCCCAGTGTTCCCCTTGACCCCACTGTCGCTGTCTGGGACAATCTATTTATCTCTGCGTTACCATTTGAGTATGAGCACACATTTGATTGGCAGTACTTGCACATGCACAACACAGTCATGCTTGTACATGAAGGTTGAGGATGGCCACAAGAACATATCCTACAACAGTTTGATCAAGGGGTCCCTGTGCAGCTACAGTGGGGTCCATGAGTAGATGGAGTATCCAGAGGCTTTCCTCTACTTAGGTAAATGTCTAGCCTTTCGTTTTGGACATTACAGGTTTGCTTTAAAGTGTAACTGTCGGGCATAAAATAAAAAATCAATTATTTGTTTTTATCTGGTAAACAAGTAATAAGGATGCTAACCAGGCAATCCAAAAGTTAAAATCACTATTACTTTTCTTGTTGATAAATGATCATTCCCCATTTTACCTGACTCTTATTTGGTACACACAAAATTTGGTACACAAAAAGGAAGTTGCAGGGCATGCTGGGTTGTCCTTTTTAGCTTCTCTATTTCCCCTCAGATTTAACTAATTCAGCCTGATTGGCTGAAGCCTCTTTACCTCCTGTTTTCCCCTCCCACACCTCTGTTCCTCTCTGATTGGCCAATATTTCTCATGCTGAAACAATGCACTTTCTATAGTGAAGGGTGGGCAAATCAGGCAGAGGAGAGTAGGGCAGGAAATGACATCAGGATTGGCTTCAAAATAGCCACACTTCAAATGGGAGATGCTAAGAAGGATTGTCTTTTTTTTTACTGTAAAAAAAAAATCACTAAAATCAAATCAAGGACAGCGCAATACATATGTTCTGTAAGTAGAGCAAGTATTTATCTACTTATACTGTATATGTGTTTTTTGTTCTGAGATAGTATGGCTGACAGCTTCTCTTTAATATAAATTTTGTTATAGTCTGTACTGTGTTATGTAAACCCTTAACCTGTGCCAGGCTAATCATGGACCATTTACACATTCACTCTACATGATCTTATCCACCAAAAGTTAAGATTGCTAAGTATTTGGTATTCCTGGCAAATTGCCAGTCACCAAATCAATAGTGTGTTATTCCAATCTCTCAACTTTCTCTTAAAAGTAATCTCTAATTCCCTAGAGTGTAATGTATTGGATTTTCATATAATGCGACTTATTTGTGACGCTCCCTTATTCCAGCTGTGTGAAAAGAATGGGCAGAAAAATAGATTGGCTGGAAATCTTCGAAGCAGTTATCGAAATTGGGTGGAAATTACATATTTCCAGGAGACCTGCTGGTATTCTAAGCAACAGCATTCTAAACAACAGCAACATATTGTGTGATCCAGCCATTTCTGCCTTATTTTTCTGTTTGTAAAAACAGTAAGGGCAGAAAAGTCATAAGATCTTTCCTCTGAAAACACAAGGCTGAAAGCAACAGTTTCACGCCAAGATGGCTTGAAATATCATGATGACCTTTTGGGTTTGGTGCCTGCGAAGATAAGCCCACTGCTTTGCTTCCACTTCGCAAGTAGTAGCTGAAGTTTGAAGCTTTAAAGGAATACTTAAAGAGAACCTGAGGTGGGTTCTAAGAATCCAATTAGCGTACAGAGGCTGGTGTGCATATAATACCCAGCCTCTGTTGCTATACTGTTTGCCCCAGTCTCCCCCCTGCGCTCTGCTGTGCCCCCATAAATCAATCTCTGCCGCTCCCCCGCCTCATCCATAGCGCCGCTCCCCGCCTGTGTCCCTTCCCTTTTGGAGGGAAGGGACGCAGGCGGGATCTGCGATATATCGGAGGAGGGGGAGCGGCAAAGACTGACTCTTCAGATGTAAACAGCAGGCTGGCGACAAGCTGCATGTCGCCAGCACGGTGATTGATTTATGGGGGAACAGCAGAGAGCAGGGGGGAGACTGGGGCAAACAGTATAGCAACAGAGGCTGGGTATTATATGCAGACCCAGCCTCTGGATGCTAATTGGATTCTTAGAACCCACCTCGGGTTCTCTTTAAGGGAAAAAATATATATGATTTTAACTTACAGTGGGTTGCAAAAGTATTCGGCCCCCTTGAAGTTTTCCACATTTGGTCATATTACTGCCACAAACATTAATCAATTTTATTAGAATTCCACATGAACGACCAATACAAAGTGCTGTACACGTGAGAAGTGGAACGAAAATCATACATCATGCCAAACATTTTTTACAAATAAATAACTGCAAAGTGGGGTGTTTGTAATTATTCAGCCTCCTTTGATCTGAGTGCAGTCAGTTGCCTATAGACATTGCCTGATGAGTGCTAATGACTAAATAGAGTGCACCTGTGTGTAATCTAATGTCAGTACAAATACAGCTACTCTGTGAGGGCCTCAGAGGTTGTCTAAGAGAATATTGGGAACAACAACACCGTGAAGTCCAAAGAACACACAAGACAGGTTCAAGACAGTTCAGGGATCAAGTGTTTGAGAAATTTAAAGCAGGCTTAGGCTACAAAAAGATTTCCAAAGCCTTGAACATCCCAAGGAGCATTGTTCAAGCGATCATTCAGAAATGGAAGGAGTATGGCACAACTGTAAACCTACCAAGACAAGGCCATCCACCTAAACTCACAGGCCGAACAAGGAGAGCGCTGATCAGAAATGCAGTCAAGAGGCCCATGGTGACTCTAGACGAACTGCAGAGATCTACAGCTCAGGTGGGAGACTCTGTCCATAGGACAACTATTAGTCATGCACTGTATAAAGTTGGCCTTTATGGAAGAGTGGCAAGAAGAAAGGCATTGTTAACAGAAAGCATAAGAAGTCTTGTTTGCAGTTTGCCACAAGCCATGTGGGGGACACAGCAACCATGTGGAAGAAGGTGCTCTGGTCAGATGAGACCAAAATGGAACTTTTGGGCCAAAATGCAAAATGCTATGTGTGGCAGAAAACTAACACTGCACATCACTCTGAACACACCATCCCTACTGTCAAATATGGTGGTGGCAGCATCATGCTCGGGGGTTGCAAGACTGGGGCGGAGGTTCACCTTCCAGCAGGACAATGACCCTAAAAATAAAGCCAGGGCAACAATGTAATGGTTTAAAACAAAACATATCTATGTGTTAGAATGGCCCAGTCAAAGTCCAGATCTAAATCCAATCGAGAATCTGTGGCAGTATCTGAAAACTGCTGTTCACAAACGCTGTCCATCTAATCTGACTGAGCTGGAGCTGTTTTGTCTCTAGATGTTTGTCTCTAGATGTGTAAAGCTGGTAAAGACATACTCTAAAAGACTGGCAGCTGTAATTGCAGCAAAAGGTGGTTCTACAAAGTATTGACTCAGGGGGCCGAATCATTACACACACCCCACTTTACAGTTATTTATTTGTAAAAAATGTTTGGAATGATGTATGATTTTCGATCCACTTCTCACCTGTACACCACTTTGTGTTGGTCTTTCACGTGGAATTCCAATAAAATTAATGCATGTTTGTGGCAGTAATGTGACAAAATGTGGAAAACTTCAAGGGGGCCGAATACTTTTGCAACCCACTGTACCTGGGGCTTCTTTCAGCCCCCTGGATTGTCCTGTGCCCACGACACCCTGCTGGTCCTCTCTGGCCAGCAGCAGAAAGCCCCGCAAAGCTGGCCGGTCGTCAAGTCCTTTGTAGCCAAATTTGGCATATGGGCTACACTAGGCAACCTTTGTAGCCAAATCTGGCTTTTTTCATCTATATCAGGAGCCTTTATTTCCAAGAGCTCTTTTCAAATGTACGCACATAGTCATGATGTCATGCGCAGCGCGCATATAATATACTAATATACTGCGTCAATTTAATAAAAAACTAAAAAATATTTCAAAACTGCCATATGAAATTATGAACAAATAGTTTTCCTAAAGGGGGATGGAGGAGAGGAGTGAAACAGCTGGAGAGGTATAAACAAATCTTTAAAAAATTTTTGCATGGTGCATATAAAACAATGTGTAGTTAAGTACACATAAATTTGTGTGCTGAAATCTCACCTTTAAACGATACCACAACTCCCTTGTGCCCACGCCCTCTTCTGTTTCTCTCTAAAAGTCTCTATACATGGTTGTGCATGTGCAATATGTCAGGTCAGTGCCTTGTGACCGCGATCTTTGCTCATACATAAAGAAGGAGACAAGCAGAAACCGCTTTTACAAAGTGCAACCTGATAAACTGTGCAGGCACAGCCATGTATGTCTGGGTCAAAGGGGGCCAACAGGGCTGACCTAAGGGGACCCAAATGGAGGCTGTTAGGGAGGAACAGAAGGGGACACTGGCATATGGGAGGTGAGAATCTGCACACCCCCCCACATACTAATATAGCATTATTTACCATTCGATTCAGGTATCCTGAAATTCTTTCTGAATCACTGAACTAGAACAAGTACATATAAAGTTTGCTCTTTTTAGGTCAGTCACCCAGAAGTCACAGAGACAGGGCAGGGCATTTTCCGACCTATTTCGTAACTCATACACAACAATCCTTTACCCTCATACACAAACTCTATGGAGAGAGGAGGAGTGAGGATGTATGGGGAATTGCACTACAGGGAAAAACGTAAGGGCGCTGCTCAAGCAAGGTGTAGTTTTGCACCATGTAAACTAGAGGGTGCTCAAGCCTTTGTCTGGACAGCCTGTGCCCAGAAACTGCCCTGGACTAAATAAACAGTATGGCAGCGTAGCATAGAGCGAGCATCGGCAACCATTATTTTTTTTTTTTCTGTTTCCTTTAATTACCTCCTGCAAATAATATAGAGGAAATGAATAAAGTGCCACAAGTGATAATAAATTAGATTGTTTCTAAAACATGAACAGGATTTGCTAGTAGATTATTAAATGCTCATCCCAGGAGCTGCTTTCTATTGAATACATTGTGGGGTTTAACAGCGATGCAGAGCTGGGTAAACACTGAAACAGGATGATAAAAGCCTCTGTAGCATGTTTATTGGCTCCATCAGGATTTGGACCTAATAGGAAAATGGGCTTTTATATTACTTAGCTGACTCAAAACAAAATAAATGGCAGATATGTATCTGCATGTGGGAAATCATACTACCTGACAGAACTAAAGGGACTTCTTACAGTACATTCCCATTCCTCTTAAGGAAACAATCCTTATCAAATCATCTCCATAATAATTACACACATTTCTCCATATACTCTGGTGTAGCCTCACTGAAGCATGTTTCATTCCAAAAGTTGCCCTGCATAGCTGTCAGCACTTCATAGCTGACAACCGTGCATACACAGTGCCACCGTCCATATACTGTAGATGTGCAGGATCCCATCTCCCAGTGCAATTAATGTGTCATTGCAGTACTTAGTGCCCTGTGAGAACTGGGTGCATGCACTGGATGTCATGTGGGTGCTGAGTGCAGGTACTGGGTGTGACATGGGTGTGAATACTTGGCGCCATGCCTGTACTAGATGCTGGCTATGGGTGGGCATTGGGTGTCACGTGGGTTTTTAATGCAGATACTTTTGGGTGTGGGTTCTGGTTAAGTGGGTGCTTGGTGCAGATAGTAGGGGCCATGTGGAGGCTGTGTTCAGGTGTGAGTACTGGGTGCAATATCAGGCCTGGGTGCAGGCACTTGAGATCATGTGAGTGTGAGTACTGGGTGCCAGCTATGGGGGGAAGGGGTGGATGTTGGGAGTGTGGTTGCTGCAGGAAGGGGAAAGCATTGGGGGTGCTGGGGGAGGGAGAGGTCAGTTTAGGTGCTGGAGGAGGTCACTATGGGTGCTGCTGGGGACAGGAAGGGTGCTGCTGGTGGAGGGAAAAGTCAATGTAGGTGCTGGGGGAGGGAGGGGTCATTATGGGTGCTGGGGGAGGCAGAATCACTGCAGTGCTAATGTTGGGGAGGGAGAGGTCAGTATGGGTCCTAGGTGGAGGGAGAGGTCCCTGTGGGTTTAAGGTTGAGGGAGAGGTCACTGTGGATGCTGGGGGAGGGAGAGGTCACTGTTGTCAGAGAGACACTATCTTACATGCTCCCACACAGCTGTGGGGATGGTTACACTAGGATTCCTGTATGACACCCTTTTTACTCCAAAGTGCCCCAGATAAGGAGGACCTTCTTTCGGGTGTGGGCATGGCTCCCCATGGGAAGGGGTGGAGCTTATCTCATCCAGAGGTGGAGCTTCATTTTTACAGCCAAAGGGGACTTTTTATGGGAATTTAAAGATTTCTACTACCAACTGTAAGCCACAGCAACATAGGAAAAAAGTAATTTATGGCTCATTTTATTCTGGAAAAAAACATACTTCTTATAATTATGTGTTTACAAGTATTTTAAATTTTAAGATTTTGGCTATAGTGGCCCTTTAACTAAATCATCAAACCACTAGGCCAGGGACGCCTCTAGCCTTCTTGTCACTCCAGGCAAGAAATCCTGTGGTGCCCCCCCCCCCCCATAAAAGATAAAACAAAAATCATATACATTATAGAACACTTCACACATGATATAAGCCATCAGAGAGGGATAACTATGAAACGGGGCCCTAGGCAAGATAGCACTTTGCCCTCCACTGATGGTCACCTGGCTTATTTAGTTAGATTTGGTGAGGGCTAGCAACCACCAGGCCCCTAAACTCTCTCTAGACCCTAGGCAGCTGCCTAAGTTTGCCTTGTGGATGATCAGCATTGTATGCCATACAGCACATGCTGCCAGTATGCACCTCAAATAAATACAGCATCCACACCACAAGTTCCAATGGCAGTCACATTGCAAGATTGGATTATCATGCAAGATATTCTTACTTTCAAAATAATTTTTCACAAACATGAGATATGCAGATATGTTACCACCTGTTAGGGTAGGACTGGAGTGGGTATATCATGACATTGAAGGGCTGATATGGTAAGGTGGTTTAAGGCCCAGTGCACACCGAGCGGTTTTAGCAGCGATCCGCCAACCGCATCTGTCTGTGAAAATGCTTGGCTAATGTATTTCAATGGGATGGTGCACACCAGCGGTTTGAGGTTTTTAGCAAACCGCAAACGTGGCTCCTGCTGCACATTTGCGGTTTGCAGAAGCGATTCTGCCTCAATATAAAGTATAGGAAAAATGCAAACCGCTCTGAAAAACGCTAGATCAGAGCAGTTTTCCAGGCGTTTTTGTTACAGAAGCTGTTCAGTAACAGCTTTTACTGTAACAAGATTTGTAATCTGCTTCACAAAAACGCTAGGCATGTTTAGAAAATGTCTATAAACATGCCTAGAATCGCTCTGAAATCTGCTCCAAAAACCGCTAGCGTTTTGAGGATCTGTTAGCGGTTTTGGTGTGCACTGGGCCTAATGGTTTGATTCATGATCCATTCTGGAGATAAGCACAGTGTGTTTGTAGTGTAAGTGATACAAGAAAAGAGAAGTAGAATGGAGGGAGGAAGGGTAGTAGAGGGTCTGAATTGATGACATGGATGAGCAGATATCTATGAATAGAATAGAGGCTCAGTGGGTAGCACTACTGCATTTTAGTGCTTAGTCCTAGGCTTGAACATTGGCCAGGGCAAAATCTGCAAGGAGTTTCTGTCTTCAGGACACTTCAGACATTTCCTGCATCCTAAAAAACATACTAATAAGTCAACTGGTTTACCCCAAAACAATCCTATTTTGAAAATATTAGACTATAACTGTGGTAGGGATTAGATTGTAAGCTCCTCGGAGGACAGTCAGTGACATGACTATGTACTCTGTAGAGTGCTACAGGAGATGTCAGTGCTATATAAATACATAATAATAATATGGTAGGACATTATACTATAACTACGGTAGAGTTAGATTGTGAGCTCCTCTGAGGACAGTCAGTGACATGACTATGTACTCTGTAAAGTGCTGCAGAATATGTCAGTGCTATATGAATGCATAATAATAATATGGTAGGACATTAGACTATGACTATGGTTGGATTAGATTGTGAGCTCCTCTGGGGACAGTCAGTGGCATGACTATGTACTCTGTAAAGTACTGCAGAAGATGTCAGTGCTATATAAATACATGATAATAATATGGTCGGACATTACAGTTTGACTATGGTAGGGATGAAATTGTAAGCTCCAGTGAGCAGTCAGTGACATGACTATGTACTCTGTAAAGTGCTGAAGATGTCAGTGCTACATAAATACACAATAATAGTTCCAAATGCTACTGGCTCCCCTGTAGAGTGCTCAAACTAGTGTACATAGTTGTGCACATTGTTCCCCAAATAGCAATTGTTTGGTCAGAGAGACAGTAGGAGAGGGAGCATGAGCAGAGGGTGAGGGCGAGCAAAGTTAAGCTCTACACTCACCACAGTGACTGCAACAACACAGGAAGATGGATCCAGCGAGGTGTCCCCTCATGACAAGCGTCCAGCGATTCATCTTCCTGCCAGCGGGTATGCGAGATGTCACATGACATTACAGGACGGGCGCGAACGAGAAGTCAATCGACCTCAGTACTTTACGCGGTGTCGTCAAGGATCTTAAAGATCCGATCCTCAGTGACGGTCACTTTTCACCACACAACGCTAAGCGATGTCACAACATCGTGTAAATGACTACTTGTCGCTCAAAAAAAAAATTGATGGACATCGGGAAAATCGTTGGAAAAATCGTGAGGTGGTACATAGCATTAGAGAGAAGGCAAACAGGCAGCATTAATGGAAATACATTATTATGCCATCTTCAATTATAAGTAGTGATGGATGTAATTACACACATTGCTTACATGTCCATTATCATTGTTTGAGCTTTAGATGCTGCCCTCCTATTCACTCGCTCACAATGAAAGACAAAACCTGCAACCCCCACTGTGTCCATTACACACTTCAAACACTGTCCTTGTGAATTCAGGGAGAAGTTCAGGCTGTGTGTCCCAGAGGGGAGGGGTTCAGATGATCCTACCGCTCTATAGCTAGTCAAGGCGATCGTCCTGACATCTAGACATGCCAGACATTCTAGCAGAGCACAGGGCTGTCTGCAGAGTTTACTGTTTGTTTGTCTCGCTCGCTCTGCAGACTCAGTAACATTTGGGGGTAGGGCGCTGTCACCTCTGTACACTGAATAGTGAGGGACTGTCTCAAATCTTTCTATGAATCCTTATTAGATGCATTCCTAAAAACACTTGTGAGAGTAGAAAACTTTCACTACATACCCTTAAATGTCAGTCAGCCAGTCAGGCTCAGGGTGGACTCATGGAGGGGCAGAGAACAGCTATAAACCAGACACCTTCTTCTTAGGGAGTATCTATAAATCTGAATCTGACTTAGCAGAAGGCTATTTGTGAAAAGAGCAGAGTAACCAAGCAGCTCAGGGTGACCCAAGCTACTAGGAATATATAGGGGGATAAAAGGAACCAAAATGCCCTCCTACTAAAAAAGCAAAGCTTGGTGTAATTTGCCTTCTTAAGGCCCCGTTCACACTTGCGGTTTTGTCAAAACCGCACCGGATGTCCGGACCGCACCGGAGCCGCACCGGACCTGATCCGTACGGTTCCTATCCGGATCCGGTCCGGATCCGGTCCGTTTGCATCCGGTTTCCGTGCGGTGTGAACACGGTTGCGGTCCGGATCCGGTTTCTTAAGGAGATACCATCCTGTAAATACCTGGGGTCTGGGAGGTCAGCAGAAGGGTCTGGGGTCATTGTTGGAGACAGGTGGACGTGTGGAGACCATCCGTGGATACAGAGACTGCAGTTGGGACCATGGATCCAGGCATTTTTTACTCGTAAACCTGGGAATTCTCTTCTTCCTGTTGTTCGCCTCCTCGTTATCAGACATCAGACATGTTGCTGCCAAAACGAGCTCCAGCATGAAATCGCTGCTGCCCCACTCTTTGAACGCTTGGCCCATGTGGTCCCCATCCAAAATGCATAGGAAGTGGGGTAGAACGTCCGGTTTTTGTAGCCAGTGTGTTGTGCGCTCTCTGGCTCTCATTGCTTTGTATTTGCCGGATGGTGCAGTCCGGCTCCGCTCCGGATACGGCTGCCGGAGGAGCCGGACCAAAAAATAGCGCATGTTGGAACGGACGCTGGTCTGGCAGAACGGACGCATGTGAACGGACGCATAGGCTTTCATTGCTATTGCTGTGCGTCCGTTCCGTCCGTTCTGCAAGCGGTCCGGCTCCGGCACGGCGATTCCGGACGGCCACCGCTAATGTGAACCGGGCCTAAAACAGAAGGAAATCTATTTCTCTCCAGTCCCTTACAACGGTCTTTCAGGACAGGAATTTTTATTTCCCCTTGGACTGACAGTAATTTATTGCGCCTTCCCCATCAAAGCCGCTCCAAGCCGCTGCCTGGGTGGTCAGTAGGTTAAGGCGCCCCTGCACTAGGCTGTACTATTGCTGAGTTTCATCTTTAAGAAAGCCTTCAAAACTCACCTTTTCACTCTGGCCTACTACCCCTCACAAGTGCTCTAAACCTACAGCTGAACTCTGGTCCCCTACCGTCCATGTCCTTACCTCTCCCTCTAGATTGTAAGCCTTTGGGCAGGGTCCTCCTCCTTTTGTGTCCTACCTGATCATGCACCTCCATTACTGTGAACCCATGCTATGCATCTGAGTGAACCTAACTTGCCTAATCTCCATGCTCCCATCCAGTGACTAAGCATTACCTTGTGCTCATACTGTGCTGTGTGATCTGGTTTTCTTGTATTCCTATATTGTCATATTGCTGTATGTCACCCCTAAATATTGTCTGTAACCTAAATTAATGTTCAGCGCTGCGTAATATGTTGGCGCTTTATAAATACAATAAATAAATAAATAAAATAAATAGTGGGTGTATGAGGATTTAGGTGCTTGATCTGCTTTCTCTTTCTGGATCTGTGGCTAAAAGTACTAGAGACACAGGATCATCAGGTCAGCCAGGCAATTAGCATGGTATAAAATGAAAAACATATGAATCCCTATTTTTTTGTAATTATTATTATTTAATTGTAATTATTACTATAACTAATTTCCTGTCCACAGGACTAACAATTGTTTGAATGAAACCACAAAGATCCATGGAGGTCTCAGGGATAGGAAATGAAGGAAAATCTATCCAGTGCAGACAAAGAGAACAATGACACCACCCAAATGTTTCTAAACTCCTTTCAACACAAAAAAAATATATAATAATAATAATACATGTTGGAACAGCATTTAACCACCCTGGCGTTCTATTGAGATCGCCAGGGCGGCTGCGGGAGGGTTTTTTTTTTAATAAAAAAAAAATATTTCATGCAGCCAACTGAAAGTTGGCTGCATGAAAGCCCACTAGAGGGCGCTCTGGAGGCGTTCTTCCGATCGCCTCTGGCAAGCAGAACTAACAAGGAAGGCTGCAATGAGCAGCCTTCCTTGTTTGGCTTTCCTCGTCGCCATGGTGACGAGCGGAGTGACGTCATGGACGTCAGCCGCCTTCGATCCAGCCCTTAGCGCTGGCCGGAACTATTTGTTCCGGCTGCGCAGGGCTCGGGCGGCTGGGGGGACCCTCTTTCGCCGCTTCTCGCGGCGGATCGCCGCAGAGCGGCGGCGATCAGGCAGCACACGCGGCTGGCAAAGTGCCGGCTGCGTGTGCTGCTTTTTATTTCATCAAAATCGGCCCAGCAGGGCCTGAGCGGCACCCTCTGGTGGTAATGGACGAGCTGAGCTCGTCCATACCGCTAAGGTGGTTAATGGAGGAAAGTTAGGTTAGGACAATCAGTTAGAGGGCCTTTAGGGGGAGTTTAAAAGTCTAAAAATCTATTGGGGTATATGAGGATCTGCAAGTCTCATTTTAGGCACAGGGGTACCTGCAAGCTTAGTACGTGGCAAAAGGTCTTAGTGAGCCCCCAGCAATTTTTTGATGGGTCCCCACAATGTTCCCACCCCCTTTCCCAATGATGAACACTATTTGACCAGGAATCTCATCTGACAGAAACCCTATCGCGCACCACCATGACCGCCCCCACTCATAGCAAAAACTTGCTCTTGAGGGGTATTGGAAGAAAGGAAGGTAAATGAAAGGAAGGTAAAAGGAAGGTAAATGAATCACTGCACCTGTTCACTGTTCAGGTTCACTGTTCAGTGCACCTACCTACCAGATGATACAAAATTGTGCAATCATCAACTCTCAGGAAGATAGTGTCATATTGCAACAGGCTCTGGATAGGATGGCTATATGGGCACATACATGGCAGATTAAATTCAATGTTGAAAAATGTAAAGTCATGCATTTTGGTCGTACCAATGGTCTAGCACCATACAAAATAAATGGGATACAGTTGGGGACATCAAACTTGGAGAAGGACTTAGGAGTACTCATCGACAACAAGTTAAATAATTGTACTCAATGCCAAGCCGCTGCAGCTAAAGCTAACAAAATTTTGGGATGCATTAAAAGGGAAATAAAAACTCGAGATGCTAGCATAATATTGCCCCTGTTTAACTTTCTAGTAAGGCCACATCTGGAATATGGAATTCAGTTCTGGGCACCACATTACAAAAAAGATATTGCAGTTTTAGAGCAGGTGCAGAGACGAGCAACAAAATTGATACGTGGGATGGAGGGTCTCACTTACCAAGAAAGGTTAGATAAACTGGGTTTATTTAGTCTAGAGAAAAGACGCCTTAGAGGGGATCTAATTAACATGTATAAATACATCAGAGGGCAATATAATAGCTTGGCGGATGAGCTTTTTGTCCCTAGGCCTTCTCAAAGGACTAGAGGACATGATCGGTGCATGGAGGAAAAACGTTTTAGCCATTTATTTAGGAAAGGGTTCTTTACAGTAAAAGTGATTAAGATGTGGAACGCATTGCCACAGGAAGTCGTTATGGCAAACTCTATACCTGCATTTAAAGGGGGCTTAGATGCTTTCCTTTGCATTGAAAGATATCCATGGCTACAATTACTAGGTAATGCCTAATGATGTTGATCCAGGGATTTTATCTGCTTGCCATCTGGAGTCGGGAAGGAATTTTTCCCTTTTGGGGCTAATTGGACCATGCCTGGTAAGGGTTTTTTCGCCTTTCTCTGGATCAACAGGGATATGTGAGGGAGCAGGCTGGTGTAGTACTTTGTACTGGTTGAACTCGATGGACGTATGTCTTTTTTCAGCCAAAATAACTATGTAACTATGTAACTATACCTACGTGAGTGCACACATTGTTAATACCACCAGGGTCGGAATGGGACACCAAGGGCCCACCAAGGAAGTTTCAGCCTGGGGCCCACCCCCCTCTCCTCCTCCTCCCTCCCCCCCCCCCATTTTGGGCTCACATACACATGTACTCTAGAAATTTTGCATGACTTTATGGTAGGGAATAGATTGTGAGCAATTCTGAGGACAGTCTCCAATAGGGATATGTCTAAATGCGGCGCGCATTTAGACATATCCCTATTGGAGACTGTCCTCAGACTGTCCTTAGCTAAATGGGTGTCACCACGCACTGGAACATCGGCGTGGTCATGATGAGTCATGGGCAGACTTAAAAAAAAAAAAAATACAAAACACAAAATAAGTAGCAGTGTTATTCACAGAGATTGGGTCTGACCAGATACATTTTAGATAAAATATTCAAGTAGTTACATGCCTCATGATAATTCATCAAGTAGTCAAATGGCAGCAGATACCCCCACAAAATGCAATCAGGTTGACGGCAGATACCCCCACACAATGCAAACAGGTTGGCTGCAGATACCCCCACAAAATGCAAACAGGTTGGCTGCAGATACCCCCACAAAACGCAAACAGGTTGGCTGCAGATACCCCCACACAATGCAATCAGGTTGGCTGCAGATACCCCCACACAATGCAATCAGGTTGGCTGCAGATACCCCCACACAATGCAATCAGGTTGGCTGCAGATACCCCCACACAATGCAATCAGGTTGGCTGCAGATACCCCCACACAATGCAATCAGGTTGGCTGCAGATACCCCCACACAATGCAATCAGGTTGGCTGCAGATACCCCCACACAATGCAATCAGGTTGGTGGCAGAGATACCCCCACACAATGCAATCAGGTTGGCTGCAGATACCTCCACACAATGCAATCAGGTTGGCTGCAGATACCCCCACACAATGCAATCAGGTTGGTGGCAGAGATACCCCCACACAATGCAAGTCCCCCCCCCAGCTTGGAAGTGGGGGCAGAGGGCACAGATCAGCGGGCACAGATCAGCGGGCACAGATCAGAGGGGAAGCCTCCCCCCCTCCCTCACCTAGGGGCCCCCCCTTCCGCGCACCCCCCTCCTCCAGAAGTGCAGCCAGCAGCGAGCGGAGAATAGCTTACCGTCCGAGCTTCAGATGATGCTATCTCCGCTCCGCATGCCGCTGCTGCCCTGCTGGTCTCTGTCTCCTGTAGTGACGCTGTCCAATCACGCTCTCGCAGGAAGTACTGCGAGAGCGTGATTGGACAGCGTCACTACAGCAGACAGAGACCAACAGGGCAGCGGCATGCGGACTCGGAGCGGAGATAGCATCATATCTGTAGCTATTCCCTGCTCGCTGCCGGCTGCACTTCTGGAGGAGGGGGGTGCGCGGAAGGGGGGGGCCCTAGGTGAGGGAGGGGGGGACGCTTCCCCCCCTTCCCGCCGCTCTGTGCCCAATTCCCCCCCTTTCAAGCTGTGCCCCCCTCCCTCTTATCTCTGGGGCCCCCAGGAGGAGGGGCAGTCGGGGCCCACCGATGGGACCATCGGTGGTTCGGTGGCTCAGTCCGAGCCTGAATACCACCAGTCATTGCACATGTTCAGGGTACCTGTGTGTGTGTGTGAGACAGGTGCACATTTTTAATTCCAATTACTGCAGTGCATACCTGTAACCTGTTTAGTGCACCTATGTGAGCGCAAGCAGTGTAATATACCGCCAGTCATTGCACCTGTTCACTGCACCTGTGTGACTGCACGCTGTTTAGTATACCAGTCTGTGCATACCTGTTAACTGCACCTGTGTGACAGCTGCACGTCAAGTCAGTGCATACCTTCCACTTTATCCCCCCCCCCCGATATGGACAAAACAACAGGCAGAGGCAGACCCAGAGGCAGGCCACTCGGCAGGTCTGTTCGAGGTCGTGCTGGTGTGATTTTGTGCGGCCCTGGCCCAAAGTACAGTGCTCAGAAGAAGGCACGTCCCATCAACTCCTAAGATTGTCAGGAAGTGGTTGACTATTTAACACAGAACACCTCATCTTCCGCATCCACCAGCGCTACTCCAAGTACCACATCCGCTACATTTGACACTTCGCCGGAGTTATTTGGTGGGGAAATCACTGATTCACAGCCATTATTGTTACAACAAGATGAAGGCGCTAAGCAAGTCACACCACTTCATATGTCTGAGTTAGGCGACACTATGGACGTAAGGTGTGAGGAGGAGGAGAATGAAGTACCTGCTGTTGGTGCAGTTTTGGAGGTGTCTGATACAAGCAAAGCTTTGGAGGATGATTATGATGATGATACTGCCATGGATGCCACATGGGATCCTAAGAGCGGCTCCTGCTCCTCTGCCCACAGCAGTAGACAGGTGTCCATGAAGGAAATCTTTGAGTGGAAGAAGCCAATGTCTGCCAGTCACCCCCTTGCCCAGCGTCTGACAGCTAGCTTGGCGGAACTGTTATCCTGCCAGCTGTTACCATACCAGCTGGTGGACTCTGAGGCCTTCCAAAATTTTTTGGCCATTGGGACACCACAGTGGAAGATACCAGGCCGCAATTATTTCTCCAAAAAGGCGATACCCAAACTGTACCATGAAGTTGAGAGGCAGGTGGTGTCATCTCTGGCACACAGCGTTGGGTCAAGGGTCCACCTGACCATGGATGCTTAGTCTGCCAAGCACGGTCAGGGCAGGTACATTACTTACACAGCCCATTGGGTCAACCTGGTGACCGCTGGCAAGCAGGGAGTACGTGGCTGTGCAGCGGACCTAGTGACACCTCCACGGCTTGCAGGCAGGCCTGCTGCCACCTCCTCTCCTCCTGCTAGGCTGCTACATCCTCTTCGCTGTTGTCATCCTCCTCCTCCTTGGCTGAGTGGCAGTTCAACTCTACTGGTGCTGCAATCTCCTCTCCAGCTACACAGCCCCATCTCCCCAAGGCCTATGCTGCATGCCAGGTACGACAGTGTCACACCATCTTAGACATGTTTTGCCTCAAAGCGGAGAGTCACACTGGAGCAGCTCTCCTGGCTGCTCTGAACAAACAGGTGGATCAGTGGCTGACCCCGCACCAACTGGAGATTGGCAACGTGGTGTGTGACAATGGCAGCAATCTCATTTTGGCTTTGAATTTGGGAAAGTTGACACTTGTACCCTGCATGGCATATGTGCTCAATCTCGTAATTCTGAGATTTGTGTCTAAGTACCCAGGCTTACAAGCAGTCCAGGAAGGTGTGTGGGCATTTCAGGCGGTCTTAAATGGCCATGGCACGATTTGCCGATATTCCGCGGAGAAACAACTTGCCGGTGAGATGCTTGATTTGCAATAGCCTGACTCACTGGAATTCGACCCTCCTGATGTTCGACCGCCTGCTACAACAGGAGAAAGCCGTCAAACAGTATCTCTACAACTACAGTCAAAGGACACAGTCTGGGGAGATGGGGATGTTCTGGCTGAAGTACTGGACACTGATGCGAAATGCCTGCAGGCTCATGCGGCCGTCTGAGGAGGTGACAAAGCTGGTGAGTCGCAGTGAAGGCGCTATCAGCTACTTGATCCCATATGCCTTCTTCCTGGAGCGTGCGGTGCGTAGAGTGGTGGATCAAGCTGTGGAGGAGCGTGAACAGGAACAGGAGGAAGAGTTGTGGGATCAATTCTCAGCAGAAGCAGATGATTCCTCAACACCTGCGGCAGCACAGAGAAGGGGGGATGAGGAGGAGCAGGTAGAGTTGTGTGGGGAAGAGGAGTCAGATGAAGAGGAAAATGTAGTTTTGTAGAAGGAGGAGGAGGTGGAAGAACAACCGCAGCAGGTTTCGCAGGGGGCTTGTGCTGCTCAACTTTCCTGTGGTATTGTTTGTGGCTGGGGGGAGGAGGAGAACTTAGCTGACATCACTGAGGAAGAGCAAGAGGAGATGGATAGTACGTCTGCATCCAACTTTGTGCAGATGGCGTCTTTCATGCTGTCCAGCCTGTTGAGGGACCCCTATATAAAAAAAAACTCAGGGGGGAATGAGTTGTACTGGGTGGTCACACTACTAGACCCACGGTATAGGCACAAAGTGGCAGAGATGTTTACAAATCACCAGAAGGCAGAAAGGATGCAGCACTTGCAGAACAAGCTGGCAACTATGCTTTACAATGCGTTTAAGGGTGGTGTCACAGCACAACGCAATAAAGGTACTACTGCCAGTAATTCTTCTCCCATGTCTACGCAGGCAAAGGACAGGATGCTCCAGCGATCTCATGGTGATGTCGGACATGCGGATATTCTTTAGTCCAACGCCTCGCCTAAGGCCCTTAGCCCTTCCGGTTCCACCCTCCACCAACGCCTGGACCGACAGGTAGCCGACTACCTGGCCTTAAGTGTGGATGTAGACATTGTGAGCAGCGATGAACCCTTGGACTACTGGGTGTGCAGGCTTGACTAGTGTTGGGCGAACAGTGTTCGCCACTGTTCGGGTTCTGCAGAACATCACCCTGTTCGGGTGATGTTCGAGTTCGGCCGAACACCTGACGGTGCTCGGCCAAACCGTTCGGCCACATGGCCGAACTAAGAGCGCATGACCGAACGTTCCCCGAACGTTCGGCTAGCGCTGTGATTGGCCGAACGGGTCACGTGGTTCGGACCCGAACGCGCTCTGATTGGCCGAACGGTCACGTGGTTCGGGTAAATAAATACCCGAACCACGTCATATCTCCGCCATTTGTCTGTGGGTTTAGCTTTGGGTAGGCAGGCAGGGTAGTTCGCGCTCCAGCCACGCTAGCCAGGGTCCCCCCTGTCATTGTGTCACTGCTGGGAACAGTAGTACACCGCTTGCTCAGCCACACTATATAGCATTCTGTTTACTGCCACTCTGTGTACCTCGCTCAGCCACACTATATAGCATTCTGTTTACTGCCACTCTGTGTCTGCTGGGAATAGTAGTACACCGCTTGCTCAGCCACACTATATAGCATTCTGTTTACTGCCACTCTGTGTACCTCGCTCAGCCACACTATATAGCATTCTGTTTACTGCCACTCTGTGTCTGCTGGGAATAGTGGTACACCGCTCGCTCAGCCACACTATATAGCATTCTGTTCACTGTTCTGTGTCTGTTTGGAATAGTGGTACACCGCTCGCTCAGCCACACTATATAGCATTCTGTTTACTGTTCTGTGTCTGCTGGGAATAGTGGTACACCGCTCGCTCAGCCACACTATATAGCATTCTGTTTACTGTTCTGTGTCTGCTGGGAATAGTGGTACACCGCTCGCTCAGCCACACTATATAGCATTCTGTTTACTGTTCTGTGTCTGCTGGGAACAGTAGTACACCGCTCGCTCAGCCAGAGTATATAGCATTGTGTTTACTGCCACTCTGTGTACACCGCTCAGCCAGACTATATACCATTGTTTACTGACACTCTGTGTACACCGCTCAGCCAGACTATATACCATTGTTTACTGACACTCTGTGTACACCGCTCAGCCAGACTATATACCATTGTTTACTGCCACTCTGATTCTGCTGGGAACAGTAGTACACCGCTCGCTCAGCCAGACTATATAGCATTGTGTTTACTGCCACTCTGTGTACACCGCTCAGCCAGACTATATACCATTGTTTACTGACACTCTGTGTACACCGCTCAGCCAGACTATATACCATTGTTTACTGAAACTCTGTGTACACCGCTCAGCCAGACTATATACCATTGTTTACTGCCACTCTGATTCTGCTGGGAACAGTAGTACACCGCTCGCTCAGCCAGACTATATACCATTGTTTACTGACACTATATAGCAGACTATATAGCATTGTGTGTACACCGCTCAGCCAGACTATATACCATTGTTTACTGACACTCTGTGTACACCGCTCAGCCAGACTATATACCATTGTTTACTGCCACTCTGATTCTGCTGGGAACAGTAGTACACCGCTCGCTCAGCCAGACTATATACCATTGTTTACTGACACTCTGTGTACACCGCTCAGCCAGACTATATACCATTGTTTACTGCCACTCTGATTCTGCTGGGAACAGTAGTACACCGCTCGCTCAGCCAGACTATATACCATTGTTTACTGCCACTCTGATTCTGCTGGGAACAGTAGTACACCGCTCGCTCAGCCAGACTATATACCATTGTTTACTGACACTCTGTGTACACCGCTCAGCCAGACTATATACCATTGTTTACTGCCACTCTGATTCTGCTGGGAACAGTAGTACACCGCTCGCTCAGCCAGACTATATAGCATTGTGTTTACTGCCACTCTGTGTACACCGCTCAGCCACACTATATAGCATTGCGTACTCTGCCAGTCAGTGTGTATATTGCTGGGATCAGTAATACTCCACTCACCGTCAACCACTATATGAGCTCAACATGAGTTCCCCAGAGACCTCCGCTGTGAGCAGCACTCCCAACAACAGCAACAGCCAACGCCCCACGCAAGCTATAACATCCACCCCAGCAGCCAGTGGTCAGCAGCAGCCCTCCCCGGAGGAGAACGTTGTGTCCATCAGTCCGTCGCCAGAGCGATTAATGAGGGCTGCCATTGAGGAGATGATGGGGCCTGATGTGGAGGAGGAGGTCTGGCTCAGGCCAGCATCCCAAGTTAATGTTGAGGACGATGAGGGGTCTGTGTCTGGGGATGTTGGGGTGGCAGAGGTGGTGGGTGGGTCAGACTCAGGAGAAGAGTTGTATGATGAGGATGATGATCGGGACCATCTGTATGTGCCTCAGAGTCCGACCCCGGAAAACATGTTGTATCGTGTGTTTAGGTACTAAAATCTTCGTTCCCTCCCAGTAGTGTTGGGCGAACAGTGTTTGCCACTGTTTGGGTTCTGCAGAACATCACCCTGTTCGGGGTGACTATATAGCAGACTATATAGCATTGTGTTTAATGCCACTCTGTGTACACGGCTCAGCCACACTATATAGCATTGTGTTTACTTCCACTCTGTGTCTGCTGGGAACAGTAGTACACCGCTCACCCGCCACTGTATAGCATTGTGCTCTGTGTCACTGCTGACAATAGTGGTACACCGCTCACCCACCACTGTATAGCATTTCTGTACTGCCACTGTACTGCTGCCAGTCAGCGTGTACTTTAAGGATAAGTGAAATGAGGAAGAAATCCGGTGAAAGAGGGAGGGGCAAGGGAAGAGGTGTTTCCCCTGACGGTTCACGTACAGGCCACAGGGGAGCACCCAAGAAAACCCACTCAATACTGCCCATGTTGTCCAGGACAACAACCCTCACAGATCCAAAAGAACAGGACCAGATAATTACTTGGATGACCTCTCAAGCGTCCAGCAGTGGGTTAAGCAGCACCAGCACATCACGCACGAGGTCCGAGTCCTCAGCCAGTTAAAGTCTGGGCTTTCTTTGAAGACTGCACTGAGGATGTTACCATGGCGATTTGCAAGGTGTGCAAGACCCGCCTGAGCAGGGGGAAAAGTATTAACAACCTCTCCACCACCAGCATGAGCCGCCACATTCTATCCAAACATCCCACTCTGTGGGCAAACGCGGCAGGACAGGGTACCACCAGCAACACTGCCTCCCTTGGGTTCACCAGACTCACCACCAGACCCGCCTCAGCAGCAGCAGTAGCCCAGCCATTGCGTGGTTCACAACATTCACAAACATCAGACGATGCTGACACTGTCACTTTCCGGACTAGTGCTCTTGAGGTCTCCCAGTGTTCATCAAACACAACAACCAACAGCCCTTCGGTGTGCAGCGCTACGGTTGAGTTGTCTGTCTCTGAGATGTTTGAGCACAAGAGGAAATTGCCAGCAAATGACCCCCGGGCCGTGGCAGTAACAGCCAGCCAGCATAGCCAAGCTTCTGGCCTGCGAAATGCTGCCATATCGAGTGGTGGAGACAAACAGCTTCAAGGGCATGATGTCAGTGGCCATCCCACGTTACGTGGTTCCCAGCCGCTACCACTTTGCGCGCTCTGCAGTGCCTGAGTTGCATGAGCACGTGGTCAGCTAAATAACCCGAAGCTTGAAGAATGCCGTTGCCTGCAAGGTTCACCTCACCACTGACACCTGGACGAGTGCGTTCGGCCAGGGTCGATACATCTCCCTTACCGCGCACTGGGTGAACCTTGTGGAGCCTGGCAGCGATTCCTCACCTGCTACGGCGCGGGTGTTGCCCACGCCGCAAACAGCTGGATAACAACAGCAGCACCTACCTCTCTGACTCCTTCTCCTCCAACGCATCTCAAAGCTGTACCTCATCCGGAAATGCTAACCCAGCACCAGCAGCAGTAGGATCGTGGAAGCAGTGCAGCACAGCTGTTGGCATGCGTCAGCAAGCGTTGCTGAAGCTGATCTGCCTTGGGGATAAGCAGCACACAGGGGAGGAAATTTGGAGGGGAATAAAGGAACAGACGGATTTGTGGCTGGCACCGCTGGACCTGAAACCGGGCATGAAGCTAGACACCTGGCACGAACTGGCAATGTACGCAATAGAGGTGCTGGCTTGCCCGGCAGCCAGCGTTATGTCGGAACGCTGTTTCAGTGCTGCCGGAGGCATCATCACAGATCGGCGTATCCGCCTCTCCACAGAAAATGCAGACCGTCTGACTCAAATTAAAATGAATCAATCCTGGATTGGAAACGACTACGCAACACTCCTGGACCCCAACCAAGTAACATGACCGATGAACATCTGGGATGGTTTAGCGTTTCCGGTCCCTGTTTATTGAACCTCTCATCTGTATTACATTTATGACTGCATGGCGGCAAAAAGCATTGCTGCTATATCCGCACGCTTTTTGTCCTCATGCAAGGCCTGGGTTGTTGTGTCTCACAAAGCGTGGCCTTCTCCTCCTGCGCCTCCTCCTGTTCCATCACGTGTGCTGCTGCTGCTGCTGCTGCTGCTGGGTTACCGTTGCCGGTCCCTGTTTATGGAACCTCTTATCTTTATTACATTTATGACTACATGGCGGTACAAAGCATGCTATCCGCACGCTTTTTGTCCTCATGCAAGGCCTGGGTTGTTGTGTCTCACAAAGCGTGGCCTTCTCCTCCTGCGCCTCCTCCTGTTCCATCACGTGTGCTGCTGCTGCTGCTGCTGCTGCTGGGTTACCGTTGCCGGTCCCTGTTTATGGAACCTCTTATCTTTATTACATTTATGACTACATGGCGGTACAAAGCATGCTATCCGCACGCTTTTTGTCCTCATGCAAGGCCTGGGTTGTTGTGTCTCACAAAGCGTGGCCTTCTCCTCCTGCGCCACCCTCCTCCTGTTCCATCACGTGTGCTGCTGCTGGGTTAGCATTACCGGTCCCTTTTCCTGGAACCTCTTATATGTATTACATTTATGACTGCATGCCGACAAAAAGCATGTTACCTGTGCAAAGAAAACAGACATTTCCCGCATTTAAAAGACAGTTTTCCCTTTGAAACTTTAAAATCGATTTTCTCAAAAACTATAAGCTCTTTTTGCTAAATTTTTTTTCCTCTTGTACCCACTCCCAAGGTGCACATACCCTGTAAATTTGGGGTATGTAGCATGTAAGGAGGCTTTACAAACCACAAAAGTTCGGGTCCCCATTGACTTCCATTATGTTCGGAGTTCGGGTCGAACACCCGAACATCGCGGCCATGTTCGGCCTGTTCGGCCCGAACCCGAACATCTAGATGTTCGCCCAACACTAGGCTTGACCTGTGGCCAGAGCTGACCAAATTTGCCATCCAACTTCTGTTTTGCCCTGCCTCAAGCGTCCTGTCAGAACGGACCTTCAGCACAGCTGGAGGCATCGTCACTGAGAAGAGAAGCCGCCTAAGTCAAAAAAGTGTTCAGTACCTCACCTTTATCAAAATGAATGAGGCATGGATCCCGGAGGGCTACTGCCCCCCCGAAGACTAAGTCAGTCCCCGCACACAGCATCTCTGCCTGCACGCTGTGTGATTGGCTGCCTGCCCCAAGACTAAGTCGCTCCCCACACAGCATCTCTGCCTGCAGGCCTCTTGACTGCCTTCTCCGCCACCACCAACAGAGTCCAGGACTCCGGGAGGATTCCTGAATTTTTAAGGCCGCAGCGGCTACTATAATAATTTTTCTGGTGCGTGTACATGCCTGCCTAATTTTTCTGGCTGCACTGCAGCTGCAACAACAAAACAAAAGGCATGAACATGTGTCAATTTCCCTTCGTGATTGTTACCTTGCCGCGGTCAAGGGGCTTGCATATCACAATGAAGCAATGACCGACGGCTATATGAGTGTCTCGGGGGGTGGCACACCATAGATAATAAGGTTGTTGCTTCATTGTGGACAGACCAAATTCGATCAGCTGGACAGTCACTATTGTTCTGTCCTTGAGCTCAGCCTGGCGACGATATGGGCTTGAAAACCGATATCGCCTGCATTCTGGCCATGGTGCGCACCAGTCCAGCACGGCTGTCACAACACAAACAGCTGTTTGCGGTGCGTTACACAGTGAGTTTGGTCTGTCAGTGTGAAGCAGTACTCTAATTACACTCCCTGATTGATGTAAACACATGCAAGATGTTTTAAAGCACTTTAGGTCTCCAATTTAGCATGCAATGTGATTTCTGCCCTTAAAATGCTGCTTTGCTTCAAATCCAGATTTTTCCCTGGGACTTTTGGCGTGTATCCCACTCCCCCATGCAAAAACTCAGATGTTAGACCCCTTGAAACATCTTTTCCATCATATTTTTGTGGCCAGCACAAATGTTTCTAGTTTTCAAAGTTCGCCTCCCCATTGAAGTCTATTGCGGTTCGCAAAAGTTTGCATGTTCGAAACGAAAATCGGAGGTGTGGGCCATCTCTATTTGTGTGTGGTGTAATGTGTGTATGTGTTTGTTTGGTGTGTACTGTACAGTGTGTGTGAGTGTGTGTGTGTGTGTGTGTGTGTGTGTGTGTGTGTGTGTGCGTGCGTGCGTGCGTGCGTGCGTGCGCGTGCGTGTGTAACACAAGGACACAAAGAAACAGAGAGAGACACAAAAAGAGCTTCTATTAATAGGGACTATGGAGTCAGATTTTGAAAATCTAGCATATTGATCCATCAGCTTGTGGTGATAAATGTATAAATATGTAAGTGATTGATAATTTACCTTGGGGTAACCTTTATAAACACTGCATCTTTGTAATGATGTTTTCACTTTTTGAAACGGGACCTATGGATTTTGTTGAAATAAGGATTTGAGTGGCTGTAGAAATAATTATATTTTGAAAAAACAAGCGTGCAATCAAATAGTTTCTTGGCTCCTGCTGCTTGATGTCTCCAGACTGACTACAAGTTAAGCATAGGCCAGTCCACTTAAATGACTCCCTTGTGTAAGCCTCCCGTAAATCCTTCTTATTAAATCACGGCTTTGATTGCAATGCCCCCACTTAGCTTAGTATGCAATGCATTCCAAAATCCAGGCTGCGCTTTGTCTAACCTGTTTAGATGATATATGTCTGTCAGCAGAGACATCCTAGATGTACTTATCCATAATAATGCTTGACAGTTGACACTATCTTTTTCAACCAGTCAGTCAAAAAATCAGTGTTTACATTATCCAAGAAAAAGACACCTTTTCCAGGTTGAGTGGCTGTCAAGCCCAAATAGTATACAGTGGCTTGCAAAAGTATTCGGCCCCCTTGAAGTTTTCCACATTTTGTCACATTACTGCCACAAACATGAATCAATTTTATTGGAATTCCATGTGAAAGACCAACACAAAGTGGTGTACACGTGAGAAGTGGAACGAAAATCATACATGATTCCAAACAGTTTTTACAAATCAATAACTGCAAAGTGGGGTGTGCATATTATTCAGCCCCCTTTGGTCTGAGTGCAGTCAGTTGCTCATAGACATTGCTTGATGAGTGCTAATGACAAAATAGAGTGCACCTGTGTGTAATCTAATGTCAGTACAAATACAGCTGCTCTGTGACGGCCTCAGAGGTTGTCTAAGAGAATATTAGGAGCAACAACACCATGAAGTCCACAGAACACACCAGACAGGTCAGGGATAAAGTTATTGAGAAATTTAAAGCAGGTTTAGGTTACAAAAAGATTTCCAAAGCCTTGAACATCCCACGAAGCACTGCTTAAAGGGACACTTAAGTCAAACAAAAAAAATGAGTTTTACTCACCTAGGGCTTCCAATAGCCCCCTGCAGCTCTCCGCTGCCCTCGCCGTCTCCCTCCGATCCTCCTGGCCCCGCCGGCAGCCACTTCCTGTTTCGGTGACAGGAGCTGACAGGCTGGGGACGTGAGTGATTCTTCGCGTTCCCAGACACATTAACACCCTCTATGCTGCTATATGGTATATGATATATGCTATGGCAGCATAGATAGCGCTATTGTGGCCAGGAACGCGAAGAATCACTCACGTCCCCAGCCTGTCAGCTCCTGTCACCGAAACAGGAAGTGGCTGCCGGCAGGGCCAGGAGGATCGGAGGGAGACGGCGAGGGCACCGGACAGCTGCAGGGGGCTATTGGAAGCCCCAGGTGAGTAAAACTCATTTTTTTTTTTTACTTAAGTGTCCCTTTAAGCGATCATTCAGAAATAGGAGTATGGCACAACTGTAAACCACAAATCATGTTTGTGGCAGTAATATGACAAAATGTAGAAACTTCAAGGGGGCCGAATACTTTTGCAAGCCACTGTAAATAGTATGAATAAGTACTCCCACTCATAAGATTCAATAAAAGTGCAATACAAAGTTTATTAGGGACATATCCCTTTAAAAAGAATTAAAAAACAATACAAATAAATCCCTCAAAAAGTCCTGTCAGTTAGCAGACATCCTGCTGCATATAAGACACATAAAAAATAAACTCAATATAATACAATCAGTGTAACACACGGGTTGGTCAGAGATCCAAAGTGCTATGTGCTGTAATCAATCTATTTGTGCAAAAAAAAAAAAAAAAAAAAAAAAAAAATGGAAAAAATGTGTACATAGTGGGAGTACTTATTCATACTATTTATATTATTTGGGCTTGACAGCCACTCAACCTGGAAAAGGTGTCTTTTTCTTGGATAATGTGTATGATGAATTGCCTTATGGTTGTATTATGATTGGATTATTTTGCTCGGGTTTGTTTTGTTTTGCTTAAAAAATCAGTGTATATCCCAGTCTCAGTGAATGAAAGACGTATCCTACACAGTGTGTGGATATTTTATTAAAATAGAGCATATCTGAGCTTTAAACAAATGTGTCATAAATAGTGGTGCTCATAATGGGTCAATCCCGTTTACGCATTATTATTTTTTTTGCACGTAATTGCGATTACGCTATATACAGCAATCTACGTTTGTGAATAATAATTCGCATTCAATGCGTAAAAATATTTACATCTATTCACCAGTGTTCTGCGCATGCGCAGCTATTAAATATTCAATGCGAAAAATTAGTTTATATGGAAAAAAAGTGCGTTCATCAGCCAGTATGCTGCACACACAGCATTTAAATATTCAGTGTGAAAAATCTGTTTGTATGCGTAAAACATTTGCAAAGGAAAGAATTACGCGTAAATTACGCTATTATGCGTAATTATGGTTAGTGATTATGTTTACATGCTACATTTTTTACACGTAATCTGCAAATTTTGCGTTACGATTATGATGCGTAATTGCAAATTATGATGCGTAATTACGCTAAGCCTAATTTCTGCTTACCACTAGTCATAAAATGATAAATGCTTGCTTTCATCAGAGTTCAGAAATCATCTGTGGGGATGTGGGCTGCTTCCTCTCCCCCCATCCCGGATGACTGACTGCAACCTATTCCATTTCCTGTTTGCTGTAAGAGCTTATAGGTAACCTGAAGGGAGAGGGATATGGAGGCTGCCATATCTATTTTCTTTCAAATAAACAATATCACTTGCCTGGAAGTCCTGCCAATTTTACTGGCTTCTGTAGGGTCTGAATCACATACCTGAAACAAGCATGGAACTAATTATGTCGGTCACTCAGAAACATCTAATCAGCATGCCTGTTTAGGGTTTACGGCTACAAGTATTAAAGCGGTATAAAACCTTGGCATAATATTCAATAAAACCATGTTTTCCTACTTTTTATATGCCATATGGTTATCATATTTGCTTGTGCATAAGTATTATTATTATTGTTTAGAAATAACAAGTTCCCAAAGTACAGTTTTTTTGCTCTGAGAGCTGCCTTTGCATTTTATTCATAACTGCTTTATTCATCTTGAATTTTAATCGAAAATGCTTTCTGAGTGCCTCACTGTGTTCAGGAGTGGCCTGTACAGTCAGAGAAGTATTTACTTAATTGTATCAAGTGAGGAATGTAAACACAAGATAACATTTTCTCCAGTTCGGATGCAGCCATCCTTCTTTGCAGGGAACTTGTAAATACTGTGTTTAACTAATTGAATGCTGTTCTAGTAAATAAAAAAAATGGTAGTAGTATATAATATGCTGTAAATAATATTTTAGAGCAAAGAAGAAATGCTGAGTTTCATTCTGCTTTAAGCCTCAAACACATGCTAAACTATAGCCATTTGAAAGGCCCAGTGCACACCAAAACCGCCAGCAGATCCTCAGAACGCTAGAGGTTTTTGAAGCAGATTTTCAGAGCGATTCTAGACATGTGACCAATGTGCGCTCCTCTCTGACCTCACTCCAACTAATTAAACATATAATCATAAAACTGTGTAATATTAAAAATTGAAAATAAAAATAAATATAAAATAATTAATAGCTGACAAGTGGGTCGCTGCACAACTGGGTGGGTATGGCCACCCTATGCAATAGTGAAAGTAATAAGCGCAGCGCTCTACACCTGTCAGCACTACAATGGTCAACCTCAGACCCAATAAGGTGCAACAAGTCCCAATACTGCAGATTAGCACAAAAGTCCATGCATTGATGCCCTAAAAGAGAAAATCCTGTTTGTCCAAAGTCCACTCTTCCGCATCAAATTTGGCATACAAACAGCACACTAGTAGGTATCTCTCTCACCAGATAAGTAGGCTGATTAGTTACAGTCAGCATATAAAGCGTTGTACAGTATTTTGGCCCCACATTCCCGAACTCTTCCTCCTGTGTATAGCTCAGAGACATGAACACATATATAGCGTAATACTGTTAGGGGCTACAAATTCTGAATACTCCACCAGAATGAAAGCACCAGACCATGCCAAACGTGAGCCGCACCACCACTCTGTGTATCCGCAAATAGTAAAACTCAAAGTTCACCAGATGTAATGGCTGACCATGACAGTTCAGCTATAAGCATTTCATCAGACTTCCTTATTCTTAATCCGCAAACTTCTCCCTTCATAAACTCAGATAAGAGGTATCATAGCGTAACTCCATTTATTAAAACACTTAAAACATAGTAGTGCACTCACATTTAAAAGTAGAATCATGCACATGTAAATTGTATAGCAACAGGACGTCCTCACCGCTGCCGTTCTAGCGTCTCCACACTCGCCACGAGGCCACGCCCTACCGGTTTCCTCATATGACTCATCAGGGGCTTGTGTAGAGAGGTTTTCTAAACATGGCTAGCGTTTTCTGGAGCGTTTTTGTATAGCAGATTTCATATATTGTTACAGTAAAGCTGTTACTGAACAGCTACTGTAACAAAAATGCCTGGAAAACCGCTCTGATCTAGCATTTTTCAGAGCGGTTTGCGCTTTTCCTATACTTTACATTGAGGCAGAAACGCTTCTGCAAACCGCAAAAGTGCTGCAGGACCCACGTTTGTGGTTTGCTAAAAACCTCAATCTGCTGGTGTGCACCAGCCCATTGAGATACATTAGCCAAGCATTTTCACAGGTGGAAGTGGTTTGCGAAACGCTTCAAAAACCACTCGGTGTGCACCAGGCCAAAACCAGATTTTGCTGTATTAGATGACAATGTTGCAAAGCACGGTCAGGACAGGTACATTACTTATACAGCAAAGTCGTTCCTTCTTTGGAAGTTTGGTGGTAGCCGTTTTGTCAGGCTCCCACTCCGGACCAGAACCCTGATTCCCCGGCTATTACCCGTGGTCACCATGGTGCAGAAAGTATCAAAGAGAGTTGACCACACAGTTGAATGAATAGCAGACTTGCCCTCTATAACAGATTCCCGTTAAAGTATTTCAAGTGTACTCATCATTATACAGGGCCTCAAAAGAGTCCTGTGTTGTTATTTTTCGTCACTACCTCCCCGAGTCGGGACTTGCGTGCCGTGCCTGCTGCCTTCCTTGGATGTGTTGTGGTAGCCATTTTTCAGGCTCCCACTCCGGACCGGAATCGAACCCTGATTCCTCGGCTGTACCTTTAACAATGGTAGAGAAAGAACCATTGACAGTCTGAGCAGCGGTGAACCCCTGGACTACTGGGTGTGCACGGCAGGCTTGACCTGTTGCCAAAGCTGTCACAATTTACCATCCAACTTCTGGCTTGCCCTGCCTCAAGCGTCCTAGAAAGAACCTTCAGCGCAGCTGGAGGCATTGTCGGTGAGAAGAGAAGTCACCTAGGTAAAAAAAAAGTGTTCAGTACCTCACCTTTATTAAAATGAATGAGGCATGGATCCCGGAGGCTACTGCCTGCCCGAAGACTAAGTCAGTCCCCACACACACAGCATCTCTGCCTGCACGCCGTGTGACTGCCTGCCCCAAGACTAAGTCAGTCCCCACACAGCATTTCTGCCTGCAGGCCGCTTGACTGCCTTCTCCGCCACCACCAACAGGGACCAGGACTCCAGGTGGATTCCTGAACAAAAAGAATAATAACTTTTCTGGTGCGTGTACATGCCTGCCTAATTTTTCTGGATGCAGTGGAGCTTCAACAACAAAACAAAAGGCATGTACATGTGTCAATTCCTCTTCATGATCGTTACCTTGCCGCGGTGAAGGGGCTTGCGTATCACAATGAAGCAATGACCGCCGCCTATATGAGTGTGTTGAGGGGCACACCCAAGATAATAAGGTTGTTGCTTCATTGTGGACAGACCAAATTCGATCAGCTGGACAGTCACTGTTGTTCTATCATTGAGCTGCCTTAGCCCGGTGACCATATGGGCTTGAAAACCGCCATCGCCTACAATCTCGCCATGCTGCGCACCAGTCCAGCACGGCCATCACTACACAAACAGCTGTTTGCGGTGCGTTACACTGTGAGTTTAGTCTTTCAGTGTGAAGCAGTACTCTAATTACACTACCTAATTGATGTATACACATGCAAGATGTTTTAAAGCACTTTAGGCCCAATTTAGCAATGCAATGTGATTTCTGCCCTTAAACCCTGCTGTGCGTCAAATCCTGATTTTTCTCAGGACTTTTGGCATGTATCCCACTCCGCCATGCACCCTACAGGTGTTAGACCCCTTGAAACTTCTTTTCCATCACTTTTGTGGCCACAATTAGTGTTTGTACAGTAGTTTTGAAAGTTCGCCTGCCCATTGAAGTCTATGGCGGTTTGAAAAGTTCACATGTTTGCAAACTTTTTTTGCATGCTCGCATTCGAGATTCGCGAACCTAAAATCGGAGGTTCGAGACAACTCTAGTAGCCAGATGACTTCCTTCCCTTAAGCCCTCCTTTTTTTTCCACCCTCGCACCCTTCAGTATAGGTAGCCAGCTCACCTTCACATCGCAGCAGCCATTAGTGTCACTAATTTCTCTGCTCGACTACTGTGCAGAAGATTCCTATTCCTTTCCGTCTCCAATGCTGACCAAGTCCATAGCCGCCGACCACAATGCAATTGTGCACAGAGAGCAAGGTGGCTGCTGCACAGGCAGCTAGCAGCAGAGTACTGAGGTCAGGCGCTCGCCTGATCTCCCTGCATTGCAGCATTTGCAAGCTTGCAAATGCAGAACCAGTTTAGCCTGCTGCTTTGGTGCCCATGCTTCTGTAGTGCCCTAGGCCATGGCCTAGGCAGCCTTGGCCTAAATCCGGCCCTGTTGATGAAGATGCATATATTGGTGCATGTCTGGTATTTTCTTTATTTTACAAAGAGAATTAAAAAAAAACAATTTTCTAATAAGTGCATGATTGCAAAAATCACACACAAAAAGTGTGTGAGCTCTAAATAGCAACTAAAAAAAAATTACATCGGTATCGACTATAGCAAGGCTAGGACCTAGCAATTTGTTGTAAAAACACAACTCTATCTTTATCCTATCCAATTTTGGCCTATCCGATTTCTTTCTAATTGCTCTAGTAAATCACGGTACATTATGCTCCGACCATTTATATTCAGTAACTGCGCAGGCCTTACATAATGCCTGATTTACCCAGAAATCTCTCATTTCCAGCCGTGTGTGTTTATTGAGAGTTTATCAGATCATCTCGGCGGTAGTCTCTTAATACAGAATTAATGAGGTGCCGTCATGCTTTTCCACGACCATTTCTAGCAAAATTCCATTAGGCAGGACATATAATTGTCATTAAAAATGTTTACACATCTATAAATTATTATCCAACACAAAGCGGAAGGTCACCGATAATCTCATAAGGCCTAAGAGTATGCACAGGAGATTCTTAACTAGATCAAGGAGCCAGCGTCTGATTAATTAGATAGCTCGTTTGTGGAGTATTGACAGGAATGGAACAAAAGGGTCAGGTCTTGGGGCCAGAGACAATTATTTCTAGCTAATGACTGTCCTTCAGGTACCACGGCTAGCCAAATGAGATGTATAGATGCTTGGAGTGTTCATGGCTGTAATTTCCTTCAAGATGCCTTATAAACTCAAGACTCCTTTGTTTCTCTGTGATCTACACTTATGTCCGTCACTAAGGCAGGGCGATTAAGGCCATCGCTGTCGCTTCCAAACCATCAAGGTCACTGAAAATGGAGAAGAGAGTTGGTTTGTATTTGAGACTACAGAAGGTCTAAAACTTACAGAGACAGAAGCTTCAAATTGTGCAAGTACAGTACCCTCACTTTCAAATAAAAGTAACACGTAAGGTTACTCATTCATTTCACCAGTACAATACATACAGCTGATTGATTTGCATTGAGTCCATTTATGTTGCCATATAAAAATAATAAATCCATATGAATCAGAATCAGAATCATTTTTATTCGCCAGGCACGACAAGGTCATGCTCGGAATTGGGTTCGGCACATACAATTTAACAGAGTAGAGATAAAAATTATAGATACAGAGTATAGACAACAGGGGCATAAAATGCAGAAGGGCATAAATACAGAACAAGGCATAAATACAAGCAAACAAAAAGCAAGCAAAAAAAAAAGGGGGCGGCAAAGTGCAGTTCAGAATGCAGTGGTGGAGCGGGTGGAGTGACCTACAGGGAGTTCAGGAGGGTGACAGCTGAGGGAAAGAAAGAGTTCCTGTGCCTTGAGGTTTTGGTGGCGATGGACCGAAACCTACGGCCTAACGGAAGTCTGCAGAAGAACCGCTGGCCCGGGTGAGAGGGGTCACCGGCAATCCTCAGTGCTCTTGAGCGTAGCCTGGAGTTGTGGAGGTGGACAAGCGAAGGGAGAGGTCTGCCGATGATTCTCTCTGATGATCTTATGACCCTCTGAATTTTCTATCTGTCCCTGGTGGTGGAGCCAGCGTACCAGACTAGGATGGAGTTTATCAGAGACCAGCAACAGCTGGTCTCTGTCTGTCCAGTCCAGTCATCTAGAGCTGGCATTCCCTACTGCGGGGTTCCTCCCCTGTCCAGTCCAACTACATCTGATACGTGCAATCAGTTTTATCAACAGGCAGTAAGCCGACACCATCTCCCTTACAGCAGAAGTCGGCTTCCTGCTGTTGCCTAGCAATGCAATGCCACAGCCGTGCCAGTCATCTCTTCCTTGATATTATAGATGCTTTAAATCTGAGGTGTCCAACCTAAAGGTGGCTGCTAATGATACAATTTACTGAATGATCGTTTACAAATTATTATTCTATGAACGTTTAGAAATGATCGTTTGGGCCCACAACTGTAGTCAGATCAGATTGATGGAATCGATACGAAAATCAGATCAATTTCATTAATCTGATCTGATTGGTTAGGAGATTTTTGGCCATTAGTGGTACCAAGCGATCATTTAGATTGTTCATATGACTAATCATTTATAAACGGTCTTTCTGCAAATGGTATCATCATTAATGGCCAACCCGAGGGCTACAACTTGACTCACAATTCATTTTTATGTGTTCCTTTTCTATGAGTTCTCCTCTCACAATTTGCCCAGGTCAATTTGGATTTTAACTAGTTTCTTGTTGTCCCTCTTTTCTTCATATATGTTGCATACTAAGCTTTGTCTAAGGGCCCGTTTCCACTTGAGCAGCGCAGCGGCACTTCCGGGTCTACGGATACGCTGACGAATCCAATCAGCCGTGCCATGCACGGCTATGGGATTCGCACCATTTCGGATGGAAATGCCGGCCGAATCGCTAGCGCAAGTGATTCGGCCGGCCACGCTATTGTTCTCTATGGCAGAGTTTCCCTGCGTGATTTGCCTGTGGGGAAACTCTGCGGATTTGGAGCGAAAACCGCTCAAATGGAAACGGGCCCTTGAAGCCTCAGATTCTTCTATTCTTCTGTCTTCTCCTCTTCTGTCCTTCTAATATCTTGCTAGGACACTGCTACCTGCCACAATACTGAACAGGAATCCCATGGACGGCCCCTGAATTTTCTGCTGGTGCTACCTATGGTATGGTATGGTATGGTTCATGGTGGGATTAAAATACACTTCCCATTTTTTCCTTTGGAAAATTCAATATTTAAATGTGCCACCAAACTTTTCTGTTGGTCAATATGAATATAAAATAAAGGTTTTATAATCTTGAGCCCTCACAATGGATTTATTGATCAAATATTGATTGAAAAATGCCATTATTTTGTCAGATTGACAGGCAGGAAAGGCAGGGACACTGCTCAGTTGTTGTTTCCATAGCCTTTGCACTGCATCAAACAATATAAATCTAATTGAGGCAGTGGTCAGATTGATATTCCATTAGGTTTCTGCTGAAATCTGATGGAATATGAAGTGGTTCCTGGTGGTAACCTAGAAAATGATAAATACCAGTCAGATATCAATTGATATCCAGATCGGAGGGTTACTTACCACTTTCTGTTAGTGTATGATAGCCATAAGACCTAAGGTGCCCATACATCAGACAATGGCCTCAATTCACTAAGCTTATCTCCTGTCTTTAATAACGTTTCAATAGTTATCACCATGGTGATGAGGCATGTCGTATTCAGGAAACATTTTACCTCAGGCAAACCTAAAGTTAACTCTTCTGTCTTTAAGTTAACTCTTCAAACCTTAAAATAACTCCAGAGTTAAAGACAGGGGGCCATATGCAATTCACTTTTTCACTTGAGTTTTCTCCTAGGAGATAATTTTTATCTTCTATTTAAAATAACTTTCCAGCAAATTGTAACTAAAAAAGTACCAAAACGTAAATGAAAAAGTACAATCAAAAATATTTTGAGTATTTTCTTGCTTTCTGGTCGCTTAAAAGGCATTTTATTGACAAGTTTAAAAATATGACCTAGGAGAAAACTCAGGAGAAAAAGTTAATTGCATATGAGCCAGGCTGTTAATTAACTGCACGTGAAAATAACTACAGAGGAGGTAAATTAACTACAGAGGAGGTAACTTAAGGAATGAAGAGATACGATAACTTTCTCACTGGCCCATATGCAATTAACTTTTTCCCCTAGAGTTTTCTCCTAGGTGGTATTTTTAAACTTGTCAATAAAATGACTCTTAAGCCACCAGCAAGCAAGAAAATACTCAACATAATATTGATAGTACTTTTTCATTTACTTTTAGGTATTTTTTTTTTGTTGAAAAGTACTAGGAAGTTATTTTAAATAGAAGATGAAAAATTATCTCCTAGGAGAAAACTCAGGTGAAAAAGTGAATTTCATATGGCCCACAGTGTGGAGGTAAGTTTTCTCTTGCCTTATTATCTCCAGCATGATCTTAGTGAATTGAGGCCAATGGCCTCAAGTCACAAAGCTTATCTCCTGTCTTTAATAACGTTTCTATAGTTATCACCATGGTGATGAGGCATGTCGTATTCAGGAAACTTTTCACCTCAGGCAAACCTAAAGTTAACTCTTCCTTCCTACTGTAGTGTAAAATGAGCCCCCTTGCCCCGTGCATGAATACTTTACCTATTGGCGTCCGCTACTCTTCTCTAAGTTAACTCTTCAATCCTTAAAATAACTCCAGAATTCTAAAGTTAAAGACAGGCTGTTAATTAACTGTGTGTGAAAATAACTACAGAGGAGCTAACTTAACTACAGAGAAGGTAACTTAAAGGAGTTGTCAGGCGAATTTTAATAAAATAAACGCTACTTACGGGGGGCTTCCTCCAGCCCCAAGCTCCCAGGACCTTTGTCGCCGCAGCTCTGCCCGCAACCGTTTGCCGGAGCTCCGACCCGGTCCCCGGCAATGATGTCAGAGCGACCTGGAGGTCGCTCTGTACTGTGCCTGCGCGATCGGCGCTGTCAATCACCGCCACGTGGGCCGGAGCGGACTGCAGGAGCTGTGGCATGAGAGGTCCTGGGAGCTTGGGGCTGGAGGAAGCCCCCGGGAAGTAGCGTTTATTTTATTAAAATTCGCCTGACAACTCCTTTAAGGAATGAAGAGATAAGATAACTCTCTCACAGTGTGGAGGTAAGTTTTCTCTTGCCTTATTATCTCCAGCATGATCTTAGTGAATTGAGGCCAATGTATGGGCAGATCCACCAAGAGACTGACTGATCTCTCTCTGATCGAATCTGAGCAGAGAGAGATATGTTGGGCACCATAAACCACAGGCTACTTCCCAAATTAATTTCAGCATAAAACTTTTTGGGAATCGGCCTAATGATGCCGCTTTGCTGCCCCAGCGCTGTCCCCTCAGTTTAAAATGTCACCCCCGGTGCCTCATGCATGAATGCTTTACCTGTCAGTGTCCGCCGCTGGCCCTGTGCTCTGTCCTCTCTCCACATACAAACACCCCACGTGGTTACCGCAATCACGTGGGGCATGTGTATGTGAAAGGAGGACAGAGCACGGAACCAGTAGCGGACACCAACAGGTAAAGTATTCATGCACGGGGTACCGGAGGGCACATTTTACACTACAGAGGGCAGCACCAGGGGCGACAAGCAGAGCCGGATTAAGGCTAAATGGGGCCCTAAGCAAAGTAACTGATTTGGGCCCCCCATCATGTCGTCATAGAATCAGAAGATGCAGCTGCACAGCAACATGTCGCACACACCGGGGCAGCCGAGCTACTGGTTGCTATGGGCAACAGCCCGCTTTCCTCTGTGGGTGCACAATGCAGGGAATAGCAGCGACAAAATGCAGAGTGAGAGATGAATGGCTGGGATATTTGCACTCAGGGGCTGAGGCACCCCTGTGAAGAGGGCGCCAGATATCACAGCAGCAGCACTTTCCCCTTGCATCTCCAGCCTGGCAATAGCAGAAAGCTCTGGACACCGAAAAACCGGAAGCCGTTCCCCAGACAGAATTACATAACCACCCCCACCACTGAACAACCAATTTCCTCCCAAACTAGACAGCCACCATGCAGCCTCCATCCCAGTGAATACGATAGTCCAGTAGAGAAGGCAGCCGCAGCGGGGGAGAATGACAGCACCAGATGACTCACATTCACCTATTGCGATCCAAGCAATAGAGGTCCCGTCATCCGGAGCCCATCTGTCTCCTCTAGAGTGCTGTCGCTCTGTTACTACTATTACTACTTCCTACTTCCTGTCTGATCTGAGAATCAGGAAGTTCAGAGCGAGTGGCTGCACTGTAGAAGAGACAGATGGGTTTCAGATGATGGGATCTCTATCGCTTGGATCATGGATAGGTGAGTGAGCGTTTGCCATCTGCTGCTATCAGTCTTGCTGCAGCTGTGGTTCTCTGTGGGAAGGGAGGGCGGAGTGGGCAGCGGCAGAGCGCACAGTAGCAGGAGGGGGACCTAGGAGGGGAGAGCCTGGCTCTAAAGACAATCAGCAGCGCACGGCATCATTTGACAAGACAAATAACATTTATATCGCGCTTTTCTCCTGGCGGACTCAAAGCGCCAGAGCTGCAACCACTAGGACGCGCCCTATAGGCAGTAGCAGTGTTAGAGAGACTTGCCTAAGGTCTCCTACTGAATAGGTGCTGGCTTACTGAACAAGCAGAGCCGAGATTCGAACCCTGGTCTCCTGTGTCAGAGGCAGAGCCCTTAAAGGGACTCCGAGCAGTGCCTGTGGGTATGTCTTTAAGCATACCCACAACTAATTAATTACATCCTCACACCTACCAGCATGATGTTTGAAATTATATCCCCCTGGGTTCCTTATATTTCATTGCATTGTGCTGAATCGAGCTGCCGACTTTGGAGAAAAGTCGTCCTGTGGCCGGGATTTCGATTGCGAAAATAGCGAAAACGAAAAGGCATAGGGTGGCCGTTTATATATCATTGGAAAGAGGAGAAAGAGAGCTTTAAAATGATATGCATCTTTCCATAGTTACTGCACTGTTCAGAGTCCCTTTAACCATTATACCATCCAGCCACCGCTGACAGGATGGCGAGGGCTGGTTTATGTGCTGATGGGGCCCCTTTGACTCTGAATGGGGCCCCAAGCGACTGCTTTTGTTGCCTGGTCAGTAATCCGGCCCTGGCGACAAGGCAGCACCACTAGGCTAATTCCTTAAAAATGTCATACTGAGATTGGTCGTGTATCTGCCTGTGGCTTATGGTGCCCATCAGATCTCTCTCTCCGATCAGATTCTATTAGAGAGAGATCTGTTTCTTAATCAATCTGCCCACACGTCGTCTGATGTGTGGGCTCCTTAACCCTCCTGGCGGTATAAAAAAATCTGCCAGGAGGGAGTGCAGCAGTTTTTTTTTTAAATTTGTTTTCCCTATATCATGTAGCGAGCCCAGGGCTCGCTACATGATAGCCGCTGCTCAGCGGCATCCCCCCGCCCTCTTCGAACGCCTTCGGCGATCTCCGATCAGGAAATCCCGTTCAAAGAACGGGATTTCCTGGAGGGCTTCCCCCGTCGCCATGGCGACGGGGCGGGATGACGTCACCGATGTCACTGATGTCGGGACGTCATTGGGAGTCCCGGGCCACCCCTCGGCGCTGCCTGGCACTGATTGGCCAGGCAGCGCACGGGGTCTGGGGGGGGGGGGCGTGCGGCGCGACGGATAGCGGCGATCGTGCGCGGGCCGGCGGCGATCAGTGTTCTGGCGCAGCTAGCAAAGTGCTAGCTGCGTCCAGCAAAAAAAAAATTAAACAAATCGGCCCAGCAGGGCCTGAGCGGCACCCTCCGGCGGCTCCGGCTACGGGATTACCGCCAAGGAGGTTAAAGAAACTGATTGCCCTGAAATAATAAGTAAAATAATACTAAAAGCCTTGTCATTAGAAGGGAATTGTTGATCCTGTGGCCATAGCCTTACTGAGAGATGAGGAGAAGATATTGAAAACTACCGTAACTTCTCAAAAAAAAATGTGCACCATTTTGTTCTGCTGCTGCTGTATTTATAACTATAGAAGTAACTGAATGTCAGCAATGGTCCTGCTTAACCTCTCCCTTCCACCCATCCACCAGGAATACTGTATTTAATAGTTATTTTATCTATTTTCATATATAATAAGTGTAGTATCTAAGGCTTGCCTTTAATTTTAATTTCAGCTCACGTACATCATGGTATGGTAATTTATTAAAAAAAAAAAGCAAAATGTTCTCTCTTTTGCAAAATAAAGAAATAATTAAAAAGTGCATGAGATAAGTCTGTGTATAGCGTTTAATTTTTTTTTTTTTAAGTGCACACACTTCTCTCTCTTGGGGGTAGGTACACCTGCTGTTGGTGTCACTTGCCAGCTGGTTGTTGCAATGCCCAAGGTCCTGCATGGCGTCACTGCGAGATGTGGGATTTGACTGTTCTCAGACACAGCGTCCATTCTCTGGTACAGCCGTACAAGGTTACAGTGTCACTCACCACTGGGGAGCACAATATGGCCACTGATCAAAACATGATACAGCAGATTGTTTTATCAGGAGACAAAATAACTTTCAAGCTCCGCTCCAGAGGAGAACACAAAGCAAAGAGTAATCATTCTTCGCTAATTTAATATTAAAGCAGAACTCTAGGCAAAGTATTATAGATGTGCATATTTAAAACATCGTAATACATTCACTGTGAGTCTACAATTAGGCTAATAATAAAAAAAATGATAAAAGTTACCATCACCATCATTGTTCTGTATGGCGTATTCCCAGGATGCACCTATGCACAGGTGTTCAAGAGAGGACAGGAGAGGACAAAGCATGCGCCGTGGCTGCAACTGATCCCTGTCACAGATTTAAAGGATACCACAACTGACATGTGGCATAATGAGATAGACATGGGTATGTACAGTGCCTAGCACACAAATAACTATGCTGTGTTCCTTTTTTTTCTTTCTCTGCCTGAAAGAGGTAAATATCAGATATGTAAGTGGCTGACTCAGTCCTGACTCAGACAGGAAGTGACTACAGTGTGACCCTCACTGATAAGAATTTCCCCCTTTTTTATCTTTCTTGCTTTCAGAAGCAATTTTCTTCTTGGAAAGTGTTTTATAGTTGGAATTTTCTTATCAGTGAAGGTCACACTGTAGTCACTTCCTGTCTGAGTCAGAACTGAGTCAGCCACTTACATACCTAATATTTACCTCTTTCAGGCAGAGAAAGAAAAAAAGGAACACAGCATAGTTATTTGTGTGCTAGGCACTGTACATACCCATGTCTATCTCATTATGCCACATGTCAGTTGTGGTATCCTTTAAACAAGGGGCGGGGGGGGGTGGATTGTAGTTCCACAGCTGAGTGATGACTGCCAAAGTGGAGAGGCCATGAAGATAATAAGGAGGTTCAAGAAACTCCATATATGGACACACCATGTTTTTTTTTTGTTTTTTTTTTCAGTCCAAGGGAGTTTTAAAAGAAAACCTGTGAGAAAAATAAGACAATCATTTAGATACTTACCGAAGCAGGTTGTTTTGGCGCTCGACGCCGCTATCATACTAGTGCTATACTACGTGCCCCAAGCAAGGTTAATTTGGGGATACAACAAACACTGGTTCACATGACAGCTAGGGGCCCCAGACTCGCTCACTGGCCGGGGTCCCCAAACCACCATGCGATACCTAGAGGGAAGTGCAGGTGGGCCCCGGAGAGTACGGGGCCCCCAGCTGTGGTGTAAACCAGTGTTTGTGGTTTTAAAGGGACTCCGAGCTCTGAATAAAAACAAAATTGCTACTCACCTGGGGCTTTCTGCAGCCCAGTGTAGGTCGGGAGCTCCCACGGCATCCATCTGGCTCTTCTCCCAGGGCCTTGAATTGCGCATGCGCAGGACTGTCATCGTGATGACGCGAGGCGGCCGGCCTGGTGGCGACAGACATGATGTTTCAGGAAGAAGGAGCCCAACACTGGGGCCCAGTGTCGCCGGGAGCCGCCGGGAAACCATTTCTGGCCAGGCCCAGGCCCTGGGAGAAGAACCAGATGGATGCCGTGGGACATCCCGACCTACACGGGGCTGCAGAAAGCCCCAGGTGAGTAGCAATTTTGTTTTTATTTGGAGCTTGGAGTCCCTTTAAATTCTTTTTTTGCAGCTTCCAGGATGCGGGTGACAGGTGAGTGATTAGGGAGGGACCCCTGTGGTAGGGGTGCCTGCATGGGGCAGTCCTGCTAGTGACATAATCTATGATTACGTCTAATTGAAGCTTCCCACCTGAATGCTGCCTAATTTATGCAATTCCTGCTAGATTTGGTACGGCAGGCAAAGGGTGTATTACTGTGCACCTGATTGGCTGACAGGTGCCTGCTGACCAGATAAAGGTAGGAAATTGCTAGAGCTGGGAGTGAGCAATTGTGTAATTCGGGGATACGACGAGATTGCCTGACCTGAACCCAGGTCAACTGCTTGGAAGGCAGCTATGCTCACCACTATACCACCAACGTTACATGCTGAAGCCAGACAGTTCATTCCAGTGGCATAGGTAAGGAGCTGTGGGCCCTGATGCAGGTTTTACAATGGGGCCCCACAAGCACTCTATACATGATAATTAATACGGCGCACCAAAACCTGCCAATGGCAACTATAGTTTCAGAGATGCAAGAAGGGGATGGGGAACAATCTGTTAATGATCACCACTATTCAAAGTATCTATAGAAGTGATTATTATGAGCACAGGACCAATAGAGAGCTAATACTGTGGTTGAGGGAAGGCCCTTCAAGGCCCCTCTGGCCCAAGGGCCCCGATGCGGTCGCTACCTCTGCACTCCCTATTGCTACGCCCCTGGTTCATTCATCTCTTCAACTACAAGAAAGGCCCAGGAGTAGTCTTAGCTACCGTAATATCTATGTTACAGCAGGGCCCTTATTACACTTTCTCTTACAGGGCTATGGAAACCGTTTTGCCCATACGATAAAGCGAGGTGCAAAAATGAAATCATGCCTAGCAGAGGATGGTTTTGATCCATCGACCTCTGGGTTTTGGGCCCAGCACACTTCCGCTGCACCACTCTGCAGTCTGCTTACATTTGTATACAATCTTCCAGCTTACGGGCTGGTCATGATTAGAAAAAGGACCTATGATGGCCCGAAACGCCTGTGCATCATCTAGCACAGACCCACAAGTTTTGTCATGAGATTTTAAAAGAAGTCTAAATAAAGGATACTTTTAGATGGTGCGAATATTATGGAGTGGTCTACATTAGAGGCCTGCGCGGGTCCACTTTTTCATACCCGCACCCGACCTGCACCCGACCCACTTTCTGGTGAATTTGATACCCGCAACCTGACCCGCACCCTCAGAACCGCTACCCGCACCCGACCCGCACCCGCAGCTTAAAACAATTCGGGTACCCGAACCCGACCCGCATTTCGGGTTACCCGCGGGTACCCGACCCGCTGCAGGCCTCTAGTCTACATTGCACTTGTGACTCCAAAGTTAGTTCCAGCACGTCTATCCAACCATCGGTGCAGTAGCAATTACTTATCACTGAATATTAATCCCAGTCACCTAGTGGCCAACTGTGTCCAGTTTGGGTACCCTGCCATTACACAACAGTGTAAGAATGGTTGGAGTTTATATTTTCCCATGTAAAAAAATTGTTTTTTTATTTGTTATTCATGAGCTTTGGGGTCCTTAATATCAATAATTTTTATGAAATTAAACAAATCTGATTGACTGTGGCTCCGCCCTCTTTCTGAATTTGAACCCCAGTCACCCAGTGACCTACTGTACCAGGTTTGAGGCATCTGCTATTAACAGTGTAAAGGTGCGTACACACATGTGACTATAGTCGTTTGAAACGATCGTTCCCCGATCATTCCAAACGACGATCGTTTAAAAAAAGCAACCAACGATCATTAAGTCTAGCGACGGACGAGCTAGATCGTTAAAACCGAACGATCTAGCTTGGCGGATTTTTTCCAACGACGATCGTTTGCAAAAGTAGTACATCGTTGGAAACGGTCGTTCGTACTAGGCTTGACATGCGCATTTCAATATTTCTCCATGAAACTTCTCATTTTTATGCGCAAGCGCAATAGTTGCTTTATGTGATGTAACGTTCGTTCTAACGATCAGATCGTTACACACATTTAAAAACTAACTTTACTCAGGTCGTTCTTTCATCAATTAAAAGTTCGTTCGTGGTTTACAACGAATGATCGTTGTTGCATGTGTGTACGTAGCATTAGAATGGCAGCAATTTAAATATTCCCCTTGAAAATCAACAGGTGAATTTTGATTGGCTGTTGTAGGCTCCACCCATTTTCCTGAATATTAATCCCAGTCACCCAGTGACCACATGTGCAAAGTTTGAGAACCCTGCCAATAACAGTGTAATGGCTGCAGTTTATATTTTCCCAATGAGATTTGTATTTGGCAAAGCCCACTTTTTATAACCTTGACACACATTCACCCAATGACCAAGTTTGTGAGCTTTCAAGGTTCCTGGCATCAAAAATGTGTGAATGGAAGCAGTTTATCCACCAAGGAAATCTGTTTGGCTGTTTGTGGCCCCAACCCTTTAGTGAATTTGGACCCCAGTCACCCAATGACCAACTGTAGCAAGTCTGAAGCCTCTGCCATAAACAGTGTAAGAATGGCAGCAGTTTAAATATTCCCCTTGAAAATCAATAGGTGAATTTTGATTGGCTGTTGTAGGCTCCACCCACTTTCCTGAATCTTAATCTCATTCACCCAGTGACCAAGTGTGGCAAGTTTGAAAACCCTGTGATTAACAGTCTAATAATTGCTGCAGTTTACATTTTCTCATTTAAAATGCATGGCAATTTTTTTTTGGCTGTTCCGCCCACTTTTCACGGATTTGTAACCTCAGTCACCAAGTGACCAACTGTGCCAGGTGTGGGGACTCTGGCTTTATTAGAATGGCAGCCTTTTACATTTTACATACACACACACATACACACATACATACATCCACTTTTATATATAGAGATTAATTAATGTTTACCAATACTTTACTATGTCTTAACCTAACCATACTCTCACCCAGAAGCCTCCTTTTACCAATGCTTAACCTTAAGCCCTCCCTCTACTGATGCCTAATCTCTTTGGAAAAGGAGACTTCTCCTCTCCCCAAAGCCCTTGTCC
Organism: Hyperolius riggenbachi; assembly: GCF_040937935.1. Classification (NCBI taxonomy): domain Eukaryota; kingdom Metazoa; phylum Chordata; class Amphibia; order Anura; family Hyperoliidae; genus Hyperolius; species Hyperolius riggenbachi. Next base: position 73,287,976 of record NC_090656.1, on the reverse strand, counting down.
ATGCCATCCCTTAAAATAGAGGGATCCATTATTTAGTGTAATAACCAGTGGGAAACCTGGCAGCACACTCAAAATACTTTTGCTGGGATTCTCCTTCTAGTACAGTGGCATAGCTTCAGCATTGAGTATGGATATTAGCAGTGTGGTGGGTGCCTGCAGTGGGTGCATATTTCTCCTACCTATTATAAGGGAACATTTCTGGGTACTTATAATGGGGGTACATCTGGCCACCAATATTGTTTGGAGGGCTACATGTGGCTACCTATTCTAAGGGGACACTTGGCTACCTATACTGGGGGCACATCTGTGGGGAGGGGTAGATGCGGCTACCCATACTAAGGGGACATCTGCCTACCTATAATGGGGCACACACTTTCCGAGAATATTTATACCAGGGAAAACTTGAATAAAACACTTAGTCCAAACTGGACAAACCCTTTAGGTATAGAGATAGAGTACGGTCACTCATACATCAAGACCCAAATGGTTAAAAAAGAGTTCCAATTCAGTCACTCTTAGCATTAGATGCGGTATACTGTATTGTAGGTGGAGGTCTTTGCTGATCCCCCACAATGACAATCATTCAGAGTGGTGTAGCTATTCCACATGAAACCGCTTCTAGAGCTCCAGAGGCAGTTGCTATGATCATGCAGAGTCAGGTATTATAGTATCTATGACCTGCAATGATCCCAAATTTGACAAGCAACTGTCACTGCCAATGCTGAGGTGGTTTAGAGCAGTGCTTAAGTGCTATTTACAAAGTGAATGTATATGGTAATCTGACATGTTTCACCCTAACGGCTTTCTCAAAGATTGCTGTACATATATACAATGAAAAAATAAACAAACAAGTGCACCCCCCACCAAAATTCCCCCCAGCAGCAATAGCCCCAGTCAGAGCTGAAGCACCCAGTTCGGTGCTGGTTTATATACTGATGAGGATGTGCAGACCACCCTAACGGGGCGTGTCTGCCATGTATTAGTCATACCTGTTCAGTGGTGGCGCAGTGGGGAGCAATGTGCTCTATGGGTGGCGTGTATATGCCCCCAAACCAGCGCTGTATCTGCCGGGCGGCGAGGTTGGTGACGTTGCCGCACTTCCGGTTAGCGGCGACGTCACTTCCGGTAACGGCGTTCCCATAGTAACTGGGGACGCCGGTCGCATAAACAAAGTGTCCTACTCCTAGGACAACAATCGGAGAAACCGATCGCTCCGCTGCTTAGTACAGGTGGCGCCCCTTGATCTCCCCCGTGCGTGCCAGCCAGGACAGGGCTATTAGCAGTATTGCACGCAAGGGGTTAGTAGCACACACTATGGGGCCGGGGGCGATCCCCCGCAAGTCATATTACACACATAGCAGAAAGATCAGGACTCCACTGCACACATAAGGGGAAAAGGGGAACTACATCAGTCATGATTGATTCTGCATCCATTGTGTTATACTGAGATATGGATTCTGTACGTCTGCAGAAACGGGTAGCAAAATACGCATATATTGTACTATATTCCATCATGAGCACCTGTCGGTGCACATATATCAGTATACATGTCTTAAAAACTATTTACATTATTAGACAGAGTAATCTCCCCATGTGTGCTGCAAGATAAGCATAGTCTAAGGTCCGGCAGGAACCCATATATGATATGGCGTTCAGCATTGCAAGATTGCAAACCACCACACCACTGTGCTTAAACATTATGTTCAGTGCGTACAGGCATGTAAACAAATAAGAAATAGTGTGTGATACACAGACATTGTATTTTAAAGAAAACACGCCAGATTGAAGTCCTCGTTTAGACCGCTTGGAGCGATCGTATCCAAACGGTATATCCACTGGGACTCAATCTGGGTCAATTTTTTGTCCAGATTCCCACCCCTTATACTTTTTTGCCAATGTTGTATCCCCCAAAAGACAATATCAAATCGCGATTGGGGGTGAACCTGATTCATATGTCTAGCCACCGCTGTGTCATTTTTATGTTTAATATCCCCTATATGTTCCAAAACTCTTTCCTTTAATGCTCGAGTGGTCTTGCCTACATACATGAGATCGCATTTGCACCTGGCTGCATAGACCACCGCCTTCGTGTTGCAGGTGATAAATGACCTAATTTCAGAAGTTCTACCATTCCTCGGGGCTATGAATCTCTTCACCGTGGGCATGTACTTACACGCTTTACACTTTCCACAGTGGAAGGACCCATTTGGTCTAGTGGGTAGCCAAGTTTGGGCTGGTTTTGGAGTCTTAGAGAACGTGCTGTGGACCAATAAGTCCTTCAGGTTAGATGCCCTTCTATATGTGATCGAAGGGTTCGGGGTGAGAAATCTGGACAGATCTTTGTCTTTTGTAAGGATTGGCCAATAATGTTTCACTATTTCGAACACTGTGTGTGAGTGTTCGGTAAACGTCCCCACAAGACGTGGCGGTGTACGTTGTGATGCAATATTGGTCCCATCGGAGCGATTCATAACTGAGGTGTTAATCAAGGTATCTTGTCTGGGGGTACGTTTAGCACGATCGTAGGCATTTCTAACAACTGCCTCTGGGAAGCCTCTTTGCAGAAATCTTTCAGTTAATAATAAACTTTCTTTCTCAAATGCTTGTTCGTTGGAACAGTTTCTGCGAGCCCGCAGAAACTGACCAATCGGGATGCTTTTTCTGAGGGACCTCGGATGGGAGCTATCCCATTTAAGTAGGGAGTTTGTTGCAGTAGGTTTGCGATAGATGCATGTCTCTATCTTCCCCTGTGAGTCTTTCCTGATAGCCAGATCCAAAAAATTGATCTGAGTATCACTCACTTCATATGTGAATCGCATCCCAATCTTGTTGGTGTTAAGTATGGTGACAAAATCCGTGAACAGGTCACGGGGGCCCTCCCAGAGGATCAGGATGTCATCAATGAAACGTCCCCAATAGGTGACATGACTTGTATAAGTATTATATTGTATACCTATAATGGGGGAAAGGGGAGGGGGGTTAACTGGACTAAAACTTTGCACACAAAACTTTGTGCGCAATCTGATTGAGAAATCTAGTGCTAACCTACTTAGCACCCTGGTTAGCACGTCTAAAGACTTTGGACGTGCTAAGTGGGTTAGCACCACTTTGTGAATCAAGCCCATTGTGTCCAAAGTCCAACTGCACAACTGGGACATGACAGTTTTCAGCCAAGACACTCCAAAAAATTACGCAGCAATTGTGTTTTGGGTTAAATATAGGTGGTATCAGTGGCCTGTGGCACCCTGGCCTGGCGGTGGGAACTGCACAGGCAGCAGGAGCAGGGCAATGCAGCAGCAGGTGTAACGTGTGCCAGGAGCATGCCGGATATGGCACGTGGCACTTGCCAGGTGTCACGTGGCACTTTGCACGTGGCACTTGCCAAGTGTCACGTGGCACTTTGCACGTGTCACGTGGCACTTGTCAGACAGCAGAGGGGAAGACACTAGTGCACACTAACTGTCACACTGACACTGCTCACAGCACAGCAGTTCTGTAGAAAGCTAACACAGTGGTACTACTACTCTAACAACTACTAGCACTGACTGCTGTACTACAGTACTAACTACACAATAACACAGTAATCCTATTCCCTAATCCCTAAACTGACCTATACCTAAGGCTAATAGCTGGCCAGCAGGCAGCAGCTGGCCTGGTCTGTGCACAGCATACACACAGACACATAGCAGCTGCATGCAGCACACACTGACTGTCACCAGTGGTGCTCACCGCCAGGTCGTGTTCACGCTTACGCGTGGATTCACGACCATTTTGACGCATTCCGCCTCGGACACGAAAATCCGTGAATAGATTTTCAACCACGAAAATCTACTTCGGCTTCGCGTGAATGCGGACAGAAATCCGCATTCACGCTCGTGAAACCCGGTGCTGAAGTCGTGGTTTGTGGAAATGCGTCAAACTATGCGGAAGTGACACATTGCTTGCCAATCAGAGTGCCCCAGCCAGGCCCTAGCAACCAATCACAGGAGGGAGCTATGCCCTCCCCTCCTGAATATAAAGCGGCGGCCATGATGGAAAAGCTCTGTCCTTGTTAGACTGTGGTGCTGAGAGGATTATCTCCAGGCCATTGTTGTTTGAGCAAGTGCATTTATTGTGTTAAAAACAAAGCGTTTTTTTTGCTAACACTGCTCTTATACTGTACACAGTTAGCTAGTCAGTGAGTGATTGCTGTAGTTAGTTGTAGTCAGTAGTGTAGTGGGAGTGTGGGAGTCTAGTGATTATTTAACTGTGTGTAGTGCTGTGCAGGCAGGTTCAGTGCTGCAGTGTAGTGGGAGTGGGGATTATCTGTGTGTAGAGTGCAGGCAGGCAGGTTAGTGCAGCTGCAGTGTTCACTTGTATATTCCAGTGACAGTTATACACTTGTACTATTTGCAGGCAGCCAGTCACACCGCCGGCGCCGCCACTCTCTGCCAGCGCTGTTCATTCATTCTGTCAGTGACCTTGTGCCGTGCCCAGTGCCCACTGCTCGCTCGCTCGCTGGCATATGAGCATCTCATTACACAGTGTGACATCCTTGTGTGCCCACTGCATCCTTCAGTGACCTAGTTGTATATCCAGTGGCCACTGCTGTGCCCACTGCATCCTTCAGTGACCTTGTACTGTGGCCACTGCATCCTTCAGTGACCTAGTTGTATATCCAGTGGCCACTGCTGTGCCCACTGCATCCTTCAGTGACCTTGTACTGTGGCCACTGCATCCTTCAGTGACCTAGTTGTATATCCAGTGCCCACTGCTGTGCCCACTGCATCCTTCAGTGACCTTGTACTGTCCCCACTGCATCCTTCAGTGACCTTGTACTGTGCCCACTGCATCCTTCAGTGACCTTGTACTGTGCCCACTGCATCCTTCAGTGACCTAGTTGTATATCCAGTGCCCACTGCTGTGCCCACTGCATCCTTCAGTGACCTTGTACTGTGGCCACTGCATCCTTCAGTGACCTAGTTGTATATCCAGTGCCCACTGCTGTGCCCACTGCATCCTTCAGTGACCTTGTACTGTCCCCACTGCATCCTTCAGTGACCTTGTACTGTGCCCACTGCATCCTTCAGTGACCTTGTACTGTGCCCACTGCATCCTTCAGTGACCTAGTTGTATATCCAGTGGCCACTGCTGTGCCCACTGCATCCTTCAGTGACCTTGTACTGTGGCCACTGCATCCTTCAGTGACCTAGTTGTATATCCAGTGCCCACTGCTGTGCCCACTGCATCCTTCAGTGACCTTGTACTGTCCCCACTGCATCCTTCAGTGACCTTGTACTGTGCCCACTGCATCCTTCAGTGACCTTGTACTGTGCCCACTGCATCCTTCAGTGACCTAGTTGTATATCCAGTGCCCACTGCTGTGCCCACTGCATCCTTAAGTGACCTTGTACTGTGGCCACTGCATCCTTCAGTGACCTAGTTGTATATCCAGTGCCCACTGCTGTGCCCACTGCATCCTTCAGTGACCTTGTACTGTGGCCACTGCATCCTTCAGTGACCTTGTACTGTGCCCACTGCATCCTTCAGTGACCTTGTACTGTGCCCACTGCATCCAGTGATTCATTACTAGCAACATGTCTGGCAGGGTTTCGCGGGGTGAGAGGAAAGGGAGTTCAATTGCCTCAGCCACTTCTGGGACTGCTCCACGTCCAGGGAGAGGACGCCCAGCTGTACGTGGTCGTGATGCAGCAGAAAAGGGGGCAGCAAAGCCTGGGCCGAGTCAGCGGACGCCATTGTCCAAATATTTTAAAGTTTCTGGTCCCCGTGTGGTGGTTGAGCAAATGGAACCTGACATACTCATGGACATCATGACTTCCTCCCAGACCTCTACTGTGAGCACTTCCTCCCAGACCTCTACTGTGAGCACCACTCCAAGCAGTAGCAGCAGCAGCCAACATCCCACGCTTGTTGTGACATCCACCCCAGCACCCACTGGTCAGCAGCCCTCTCAGGATGACAGCGTTCTGTCCCTCAGTCCGGCATCTGGGAACCTGCTGATGCAAGAAGCTCAGGACTTACTGGGGACTGATGTGGCAGAGATTGAGATCGGGCCACAATCACAAGCGTTGTTGAGTTCTGGTGATGAAGAAGAGGGGTCTGTGTCTGGGGATGTAGGGACAGAAGAGGAGGCGGGGGAGTCAGAGGAAGAGCTGGATTATGATGATGATGCTGCTGATGATGACGACGTTGTGGACCCTAACTATGTGCAGCCTGCTGAGTCCGTGGAAGAATGGTCAGAGCAGGATGATGAGTCACCTCGGCCTAGGCAAGGATATCGCCATATGTCAGGCAGGGGCAGGGGCATCGGCAGCAGTGGGCGTGGAGGAAGTAGACAGGACACTGCTTCAGCCGGCACCACCACCATGCAACCCCCGGCAACTACTACCACACATTGCTCCGCTGCACCCTCTGCTAGTGGGGGCCGCAGTAAATTAAAGTCACCAGTGTGGGATTGCTTTGAGGAATGTACTGATGACAAAAGGTATGCGGTGTGCAGGTTATGCAGCAAAAGATTGAGCCGTGGGAAAAGTCTGAGCAAGATGGGTACCTCATCCCTCCAGGGCCACCTGAGAAGCCGCCACTGCCGCGAGTATGCGGACTTTAAGAGGAAGCAGGCACTGCTGGCAGGGGTTCCTGAGAGCAGAAGGCCCACCAGCGCAGCAGCATCCTCCCTCCCTCAGGGTCGTGAATCCCCCACAGCAGCAGCAGTAGTAGCACGCAAGCGCTCTTCCACCTCGGCTGCTCAGGACACAGACATTGAGGCTGGCAGCCAGTGTTCGTCTCTCTCCTCTGTCTCCCCTGCATCCCAGCGTCGTCAGACCCTGCTGAGCGACACCTTTCAGGGTCTGACCAAGCCTCTGCCTCCAAGCCACAGGCGGATCCGCAAACTAAATGGCTTGCTGGCCCGGGCCATGGCATCACAGCTGCTTCCCTACTCCCTGGTGCAGGAGGGGAGCGCCATGCGGACGCTGCTTCAATTTGGCATCCCCGAGTGGCCAGTCCCCAGTCGCCACTATTTCAGCAGGAGCGCGATCCCAGCACTCCACAAGTTTGCGGCGAAAACGTGGCCCGTTCCCTGGACTACTCTGTGGGCAAGCGGGTCCACGTGACCATGGACTCGTGGAGTAGCAGATTTGGGACAGGTCGCTACCTGTCCTTTACGGCCCACTGGGTGACACTGATGGAAGGGAGGGAGGACAAGAGCGCATCAGCCCAGCTAGTGGTGCCACCACGCGGGATCAGGGGGGATGCAGAAGGGTCCTGTCACGACACCCCCTCATCACCCGGAAAGCAAGCCCGCCTCGGCAGCAGCAGCGCCAAGCCTCGGCACTGCCAAGCCCTTTTAACATTGGTGACCCTGGGGAAGGAGAGGCTTACGGCTACCAACGTCCTGGCCGCCCTCAGGAAGCAGGAGCGGAGGTGGCTGACCCCCAGAGGCCTGGAAGTGGGGTATGTGGCAGCCGATAACGGGGCCAACCTGGTGGCAGCAGTGCAGCAGGGAAACCTCCAGCACATCCCCTGCTTGGCCCACGTGCTCAATCTTGTGGTGCAGCGCTTCTTGCGCACCTACCAGGGGATGAGCGAGCTGCTGCAGGATGCCCGGGCGGTGGTACGCTTTTTCCGCCTGTCAGCCACTGCCTCTGCACTCTTGTCCACCTTACAGCAGCAGTATGGAAGGCCACAACACCGGCTGATCATCGACATGCCAGTTCGCTGGAATTCGACTCTGGCCATGTTGGAGCGGCTGTGTCAGCACAGGCTGGCTCTTAGGGCCTACATGCTAGACCCAAGTGTCCCCAGCAACCAGCAAGTCCCCATGATTACTGCCACTCAGTGGACACTGATGCAGCAAGTATGCCTGGTGCTGAGTCCCTTCCTGGAGGCAACCAAGATGGTCAGTGAGGAGCGGGCCTCTGTGTGCCAGTGGGTGCCCTTGGTTTGTCTACTGGAGCAGGCAATGGACAATTTAATTGAGCGTGGGGATGAAGCCCTGAGGCAGTTGGAAGAACAGGAGCAGATGGCAGCACAGTCCAGCTCAGAGGAGGGCTCACAGCAGGTAGTGGAAGAGTTGGAGGTCCCTAACCTGAATGAGGAGGAGGAGCAGAGTGCAGCAGGCGTTGTACGTGGATGGCGGTTTGAGGAGGACAACGACATGGCACAGGAAGAGGACAGGCATGCGTTATGGGACAATGGCGAGGACGAGGAAGATCTTGCTAGGAGGGCCCACTTGTTTCCCATGGCTGTGCACATGTTGCGCTGCCTTCGCAGGGACCCCCGGGTGATCCAGATGCGTTCAAGGGAGGACATCTGGATTACCTTGATGCTTGATCCCCGTCTGAAGGGGAAGCTGGGAGACTTAATGACGCCATCCACCACCGAGCAACGCACAAGGGAGTTGAAGGAGGCCCTTGTGCGCAGACTACTGGAAGCATTCCCCCAGCCTTCCACCCCCACTGTAACTGCTCTGCCAAGCCAGCAAGAGGTGCCTGCCATTGCCACTAGCAGCACAACAACAACCACCAGCAGCAGCAGCAGCAACTGGCGCCCCGGAGACCTGAAGAGCCTAAGCAAGAGCCTGTATGCAGTGCAGCAGCCCAGAACAGAGGTGCCCGCCACAGCATCCACCACCAACCAGCACAAGCAACGACTGACCACCATGGTGTCTGACTATATGGGGTCATCCAGCGGGCTCAATGACACCGACAGCCCCGTGGACCCCTTGGAGTACTGGGTCAAGAGACTGGACATCTGGAGCGAGCTTTCCCAGTACGCCCTGGAACTCCTATCCTGCCCTCCTTCCAGTGTCCTCTCAGAGAGATGCTTTAGTGCGGCCGGTGGCGTGGTCACAGAGAAGCGCTCTCGGCTCTCCCACGCCTCTGTGGACAAACTCACCTTCCTGAAAATCAACCAGGCTTGGGTGGAAGGTGAGTTCCTGGCCCCTATTGTCGGACACAGGGGGACATGAAGTGGCTGCTGCATGTGCTGTTGTTAACTATGCCTGCCTTTATAAAGACACTTACTACCTGCCTAGTGCCTACCTTGGTTAATTTTTTGGTGTTATGGTACTACTACCAGTAAGTTGCCATGGTCCTCCTTCTGAGCTGCTGAACTGACCGCCCGCTTTGTCCTCCTGACTCAGTCGCTACTACACTCTGCGTTCACACTGCCCGGGTCGCCGGGTGCATTTAATTTTTTGGCCAGCACTATGACGCTGTGCTACTACTACTGTGCTGCTGCTGCTGAACTGACCGCCCGCTTTGTCCTCCTGACTCAGTCGCTACTACACTCTGAGTTCACACTGCCCGGGTCGCCGGGTGCATTTAATTTTTTGGCCAGCACTATGACGCTGTGCTACTACTACTGTGCTGCTGCTGCTGAACTGACCGCCCGCTTTGTCCTCCTGACTCAGTCGCTACTACACTCTGCGTTCACACTGCCCGGGTCGCCGGGTGCATTTAATTTTTTGGCCAGCACTATGACGCTGTGCTACTACTACTGTGCTGCTGCTGCTGAACTGACCGCCCGCTTTGTCCTCCTGACTCAGTCGCTACTACACTCTGAGTTCACACTGCCCGGGTCGCCGGGTGCATTTAATTTTTTGGCCAGCACTATGACGCTGTGCTACTACTACTGTGCTGCTGCTGCTGAACTGACCGCCCGCTTTGTCCTCTTGACTCAGTCGCTACTACACTCTGCGTTCACACTGCCCGGGTCGCCGGGTGCATTTAATTTTTTGGCCAGCACCATGACGCTGTGCTACTACTACTGTGCTGCTGCTGCTGAACTGACCGCCCGCTTTGTCCTCCTGACTCAGTCGCTACTACACTCTGCGTTCACACTGCCCGGGTCGCCGGGTGCATTTAATTTTTTGGCCAGCACTATGACGCTGTGCTGCTACTACTACCACCAGTATGTTGCCGTGGTCCTTCTGTGCTGCTGAACTGACCGCCCGCATAGTCCTTCTCCTGACTCAGTCGCTACCACCACTGCACTCTGCGTTCACACTGCCCGTGTCCACTGACAACTCTGCTGCGATGTCATTGCTAATTGCTGCAAAAAAAACAAAAAAAAAATTACAAAAACCTCTCTGGAGCCTTTTTGCCGTCAGCCACTCATCCTCCTCCAGTGGTACCTTCGCCGCGAAGTGCCATTGGAACTCGCCTTCACCTCTTTGACTGCTTAACGCGTATATCCCTTTTTAAAACCACTTATTACCAATTAATAGCCCCATTTAAAGTGTTGATTTCACTTTAACATCCATTTTCTCTAGAAAAAATTTTTTTGGGGGAATTTTTTATGTTGAAGTTATGTTGCCCCTTATCACCTCGATAATCCATGCTATTTGGGGGACTGTAGCATGTATGGGGGCTTTGTTATTAACGTTAAAAGAAAATCCGCCTCCGGGCGTGAATCCGCGCGTGATTACGCCATTCACGGGAAAAAATCCGTGTGGTTGCGTGGAAGCGGACGAAAAGCCGCATGCGGCGGGGCCGAATGCGGATTTTTTTTTGCAACCACGCGGATTTCCGAATTCGTGGATGAGGCACATCCGAGCATCCCTGACTGTCACACAAATGACATCAAGCTAATTAATGATTTAACAATAGTGTAGTGATAGTGAAGGGGTTAATCACTGAACAGCTTTCGGTTTATCACTGTGTACAGCCCTTCCTAGGCTAGCAGCACTGGAGCACACACTCTAACTGTCACACTATGACATCAATCAAGCTAATTAATGTTTTAACAATGGTGTAGTTATAGTGAAGGGGTTAATCACTGAACAGCTTATCACTGTGTACAGCCCTAGGCTAGCAGCACTGGAGTACACACTCTAACTGTCACACTAGTCTATGACATCAATCAAGCTAAATAACGATTTAACAATACTGTAGTGATAGTAGTGAAGGGGTTAATCACTGAACAGCTTAGGTTTATCACTGTGTACAGACCTTTGTAGGCCACCAGCACTGGAGCATGTCTCTCAGTGAGTATTCAGCAAGAGGATCTGTCTCATCATGGCAGCCCTCCTTATAATACAGGGGGGCTGGCCAGTGCTCCTTTCTGTGATTGGGTGCCAGGGCTTAGGCTGGGAGGCCTCTGATTGACTCAATGAGGTCAGGTGGGGCTGGCCAAGGTTCCCCTCTGTGATTGGTTGCTAGGGCTTCTCCTGGGAGCCCTCTGATTGGCTCCAGGTCGTCATCTCCATAGTTACAGTATTTCGGATCCGGATACCCACAATATCCGCGGATATCCGCGGTATGCGCCCAAATATCCGCAGATAGCTATCCAGATTTCGGCCCAGGTATCCGGAATCTGAATCCGGTCGGATAGCTGAAAAAAGTTTGGCTATCCGGGTTACCCGGATATCCGGAATCCGGATGAGCAGCCCTGTACAAGGTATTTCATAAGTCGGGACCAGGTAAATATGGTCAGAATGGTAGGTGGTAGGGACAGTGTGAATTGGAAAATAAGCAATGAGAATGGGGAAACATTTTTGATTGGCCTGGGAACTCCGTCCGCTATGTCCCCTATTGCTTATGTCCATATTCAAACCGTTCCTATCTTCTACCATTGTGGCAGTATATTTCCCAGTCCTGACTTATGGGATACCCAGTATATTAGAATAGAGGGGGACTGACTGCCACAGATTTATGCAGATGCGCCTCTAGCCATTTTGTCACTCCAGGCGAGAAAACCTGTGGCACCCCCGCAAACCCCCATGAAAATAATCGTAATGCAGCAGGGTTTCACCAGAAAATAATCGTAATGCAGCAGCGTTTCACCAGAAAATAATCGTAATGCAGCAGCATTTCACTAGAAAATTGTAATGCGACAATGTTTCACCAGGAAACAATCGTAATGCGGCAGCATTTCCACCGAAATTACACTTTTTGCGGCAGTGTTTAAACAGAAAAACATGGAATTGAAGGAAGCACATGGAGAAAGGAGGAGGCACAAAGGGGGACAGAAGGAGGCATAAAGGGAGACAGAGGGACAAACCGTGGGTCAGACATGGCACAAGGGACTAAAGGAGGCACAAAAGGGACAAAAGGAGGCACTAAAGGGGAAAAAAAGGATGCACAATGCACAAAGGGACACAGTGGCAGCTGCCTGCAACTTACGTTAAGCAGATGCAGCAGAAGCAAGTAATAGAACACCCACAGGGGGTGGGGCTTAGTCAGGGGTGTGGCTTCCTTCAGGGGACAGGGCTTAATCCAGCAACATGGTGCAACCAGGACCAATGGCACTCCAGGCAATGGCCTGTACTGCCTATGCCTAAAAGCACCCCTGGACTTATGTATACATATTAAGTGTCCATTGTTCTCCCTCCTTACCCTGCCTTCTGAAGGTGCTCCATCTTTCCCAGCACTGCGTCTGTGTCACAGACACATCACATGGTTGTTGCCTAGCGATGTGTCTGTATGGCACTGAGGCCCTGCAGTGTAAACCACAGGATTCAGTTTGATCCTGGCGGGCCACACTAATTCAGGAGCGGAGCTAGGAGGGGTCGGACAAGTGCCCCGGGGCGCCTGGTCCCCAAGGGCGCCCAGCTGAGCTTCGGGTTTTTGCTTTTTTTTTGCGGGGGGTGAGGGGAGCAGCGCAGAGAAGAGGGAGAGCTGTGCGGACGGTGGGGAAGGGGGGCCATCTCCCCCCTCCTTCCCTCACCTTAGGTGCTCTCCCTCCCTCGCTCTCCCCTCCAATGTCCGGGTGGCTGGCAGCGGCGGGCGGAACTCACCTCCGTCTCGCTCCAGCACCGGCCGGAAGTTCGGGTGCGCAGCCGCTGCTCTGGTCTGGACCAGACCAGAGTAGTGGCAGATCCATCCGGCGCTGCGACGAGACGGAGGTAAGTTCCGCCCGCCGCTGCCAGCCACCCAGACATTGGAGGGGAGAGCGAGGGAGGGAGAGCAGCTCTTCCTCTTCTCTGCGCTGCTCCCCTCCTGCTGGGGAGGGGGACACCTGACCTGGCTACCTACTCTGGGCACATATACCCCTGCCTACATATATTGGGCACATATACCCCTAACTACATATACTGGGCATATACCCCTGGCTACCTACTCTGGGCACATATACCCCTGGCTACCTACTCTGGGCACATATACCCCTGCCTACATATATTGGGCACATATACCCCTAACTACATATACTGGGCATATACCCCTGGCTACCTACTCTGGGCACATATACCCCTGGCTACCTACTCTGGGCACATATACCCCTGCCTACATATATTGGGCACATATACCCCTAACTACATATACTGGGCATATACCCCTGGCTACCTACTCTAGGCACATATACCCCTGGCTACCTACTCTGGGCACATATACCCCTGCCTACATATACTGGGCACATATACTCCTGGCTACCTACTCTGGGCACATATACCCCTGGCTATCTACTCTGGGCACATATACCCCTGCCTACATATATTGGGCACATATACCCCTAACTACATATACTGGGCATATACTACTGGCTACCTACTCTGGGCACATATACCCCTGGCTACCTACTCTGGGCACATATACCCCTGACTACATATATTGGGCACATATACCCCTAACTACATATACTGGGCATATACTACTGGCTACCTATTCTGGGCACATATACCCCTGGCTACCTACTCTGGGCACATATACCCCTGCCTACATATACTGGGCACATATACCCCTAACTACATATACTGGGTACATATACCCCTGGCTACATATACTGGGCACATATACCCCTGGCTACATATACTGGGCATATATACCCCTGGCTACATATACTGGGCACATATACCCCTGACTATATATACTGGGCACATATTATACCCCTGGCTACATATACTGGGCACATATAACCCTGACTACATATACTGGGCACATATACCCCTGGCTACATTTACTGGGCACATATACCCCTGGCTATATATACTGGGCACATATACCCCTGACTATATATACTGGGCACATATACCCCTGGCTACATATACTGGGCACATATACCTCTGGCTACATATACTGGGGACACATACCCCTGCCTACATATACTGGGCACATATACCCCTGGCTACCTGTTCTGTGGACATCTCTACCCCTGGCTACCTGTTCTGGGGACATCTATACTGCTGGCCACCTATTCTGGGGACACCTATAGACCTGGGGCTACCTATTTTTGGGGAAGCACTGCTGTCAGATTGAGTGTATTTTAGGGAACTGCTGCCAGGTGAGAGGTGTCTACCATATTAAGGGGGCATTCTGCCTATTTATGTGAAATGCTGTCTATTTATGTGCCTCGTGATTGCTGAATTTGTCTTATTGGGGGCCTCATGGTTACTGAATTTGTCTTGTTGGGACCTCAAGATCGCTGAATTTTTCTTGTTAGGGGCCTCATGATTGCTGAATTTGTCTTGTTAGGGGCCTCATGATTGCTGAATTTGTCTTGTTGGGGGCCTCAGGATTGCTAAATTTGTCTTGTTGGGGGCCTCATGATTGCTGAGTTGGTCATGTTGGAGGCCTCATGGTTGCTCATGATTGCGGAATTTGTCTTGATGGGGGGGGCTCATGATTGCTGAATTTGTCTTGGAACATGCTGGAAGGTACATACTGAGGGAGGGTGGGTGAGCATGAGCCTGCTAACCTCCATGTACATTTGAAGGGGCGTGACCAAATGTGGAGCACCCATAACCACGCCCACATTTGGTCATGACCCTTCACCTTAGGGGGCGCATTAATAGTCTTTGTCCCCGGGCGCTGAAAACCCTAGCTACGCCTCTGCACTAATTGAGTAGAAATCGGGCACTTTTATGCACTTTTACTGTTTAATAGCAAAATCTTACTCCATTGCTGCTGCAGTCTGAAAAGAAAAATGCATTTTTAATCACTTCTAATGATAAAATGAACAGTGTGTTTTTTTTATAAAGATGTCATTATAAACAACAGAGTTGCTCTTAAAATATCATAGCACAATCCCACAATCCTCTGCTTTCAGATGTAAGATGGGAATACTAAGGAAGCACCGAGGGACATAAGACAGGCACAATACGATTTTCTATTCTCTCCTTGCATAATTCCTCTCGCTAAACAAGGACATGTAATAAATAGCAACTCATTTAGCGTGAATCATATTATCCTACTCGGGGAGCAGTTGTGTCTGTGCGCTGCATTATCCACACTACAAAGGCAACATTGTTAGCTCTTCATTAAGTTGTTGATGCGGAATTTTCAAGGACTCATCACTTGGGAATAATATCTTTGCCAAAATGGTCATATTGCCGGAGTCCTAATCATTGTTGTAATCATTTGTCCAAAACGCTACTGCGGCAATGCTTCCAGTCTCGTATCGAATGAGGGAATAAAGGACGTCTTTGTTAGGCTATCGCGGATACCGTTTCTGCTTACAAATTAGAGATTTTTGGAGCCAGGAGAGGTCTGACTCTAAATAATCTTTTGCCGGGGCTTAGAGAAGCCTACATCTGAGCAGTCAGTGTCATTGAAATATGAACTCCCAATAAAATAATTAGTAATAATCATAATGGTTGATTTTAAAATATGTTTTTTAATCTTTACTTGAACAGGATCAGGCAAGAATTTTACATTTGAGGGCGCCGTGCAGACAGTTCTAGCCAGATGATTCTTGTGAGAAAAATATTCCTGTTCACAGTAAGTCACTTATGATGGCTGATGCCAACAGCATCCCACTCCCTCCTTCCTCCCTAACTTCTCCATTGACAAAACAAGTACAGTATACTGCAGGCATTGTGCTGAAGCCAGATTCCTTCCTTTGCTTTCATCGCTACCATTTCTCTACACACAACTTATGAGATCCAAAGACCTCAGATTATAAAACTCTAAAGGCCTGTACGTATTGGAAGATGGATTGGGGAATGCACATTGTCGTGATGCCACGAACGAGCACTTCCCGATGCATCTTCCTACCTGCAGGAACATGCAATATCACACGATGGCACACAACGGACGCAAACAAGAGTTCAAAGGATTGCAGCACTTTGCATGGGAGTCATCGGGGATGTTAACCATTTCCCCTCCCTCGGGACGAGTAACTACGCCCCTGCAAAATGCCACAACTCTTTGCAGGGGCGTAGGTACTACGTCCCTCCCGCTTCACTTTTATTTCCAAATAAAATATTGGCGTCATACATTGTACTAGGGAAAAATTTTAAACGCTGCAATAACCGATACAAATGGGAAAATAAAATGTGTGAGTTTTAACTACAGTAGCATGTTTTATTTTGAAACTATAAGGCTACTTGCACACCAAGACGTTGCGTTAGGTGCTACGTTAAGGTCGCATAACGTGCACCTAACACAACGTATGGTGCTGCAAGTGAGGACGGTAGAGTGAGCCGCGTTAGGCGGCTCGATTCCTATAATGTCTCCCAGAGTGGCGCTGATTGGCCAGCGGGACCACGTGATGCGGAGCGAGACACTCCGCATCACGTGGTCCCGCCGGCCAATCAGCGGCCGCCAGTGCAGTGAATATTAAGTAGCCATGTGCGCGGCTACTGTAGCTGGCTCTCCCCGCCTCCTCTCCGCCCCCCACTGCGCATGTGCAAACAGTCTAACGCGGCTATAGCCGCTGTAACGCTGTAGCATGCTGCACTTTCCGGAGAACGTGCAGCGTTACATGTAACGCAACGTGGGCTGTGTGAACAGCCCACTTGTGTTACATTGCTGTGCGTAGGGGGAGCGTTACAGGCGCACTAACGTGCGCCTGTAACGTCTTAGTGTGTAAGCAGCCTAATGGCCGAAAACTGAGGAATAATGATTTTTCTTATTATTCCCATTAAAACGGAGTTAGAATAAAATAATTCTTAGCAAAAAGTACCCCCCCCCCCCCCAAAGAAAGCCTAATCAGGGGCAAAAAAACAAGATATAGATTGTTTTGTTGTGATAAGTAGTAATAAAGTTATAGGTGAATGAATGGAAGGAGTGCTGACGGGTGAAAATTGCTCTGGTTTTTTAAGAAGAAAAACCCTTTGAGGTGAAGAGGTTAAAGTTCTGATCAGCCATGATGACTGTAATCACTGCACATCACAAAATGTAATCGCACAAGCGTGTCTACACAGAAACATTCACTCATCACTAACCTGCCTAGCGTTCTGGACGAGCTGAGGTCGTCCAAAGAAAACTTGCTAGAAATGTTCTGGACGAGCTCAGCTCGTCCTGCACTTTCCCCTCACGCTGTGATCTGCAGCACTGCAGCAGCCTTTGCAGGCTGCTGCATGCTTCTCCCTAGGGAGAGAATGTGCTAGGGCGGGCAGGTGGGGGTATCCTCCTTCTGTGCGGCTGTATTTTGGGCTGGGGGATGCCCCTCTGCAGGTAGGGGTTTCCCCTTCTGTGCGGAGGTATCTCGGGCTGGGGGATCCCCCTCTGCCAGCGGGGGGATCCCCCTTCTGTGCGGACGTATCTCGGGCTGGGGGATCTCCCTCTGCCAGCAGGGGGATCCCCCTTCTGTGCGGAGGTATTTCTGGCTGGGGGATCCCCCTCTGTGAGCGGGGGGGTCCCCCTTCTGTGCAGCGTGCGGGTGGCCTCTACCCCTCCCCCCATCCTCGCTTCCCCCCATCCCCCCCCTCCCTGTCTAAGCCCTTGAGCAAATCGAACTACTCACCCAGGGGCCCTCTCCAGCGCAGCACTTCTTTCTCCATCGCAAAGTCCCGTCTCTTTACAGTTACATTACGAGACTTGGTGACGTCACCAAGTCTCGTAATGTAACTGTAAAGAAACGGGACTTTGCGATGGAGAGGGGGATCCCCCAGCCCAAAAGTGGGGGGGGATCGGGAGGGAGGGGACACCTGGCACCCTATACTCCTGGCTACACCTGGCACCCTATACTCCTGGCTACACCTGGCACCCTATATACCTGGCTACACACTTGGCTACCCATAACTGGCTACACTCCTGGCCACCCTGACATCTGGCTACACTCCTGGCTACCCTGACATCTGGCTACACTCCTGGCTACTCTGACATCTGGCTACACTCCTGGCTACTCTGACATCTGGCTACACTCCTGTTTACTCTGACATCTGGCTACACTCCTGACTACCCTGACATCTGGCTACACTCCTGGCTACTCTGACATCTGACTACACTCCTGGCTACCCTGACATCTGGCTACATGTGGCTCCCTATACACCTGGCTTCACATCTGGGTCTTATACTTACAATTGGCGTGCTGATCCCTCGTCGCGTACCTCTGATTGCTTCCCCAGTGCCGTCTTCCATGTCCATGTACGGATTTTGCTTCTCCCTCAGCGATGACATGTCCCCCGCCGATCGACGTTGATGACAACATCTCACTGCAAACATTTTTTTTTCAGTTGAATTCAGTACAATAACCTGTATTGAATTCAATATTTAAAAAAAATTTATTGCAAAAAAAAAAAAAAAGGTTGCAAATTATTGGAAATTAATTGAACCACTTTTTGCACGGAAATCCTGGGGAATCAGAACGCCAGGGAGGCTACAAAATTGCCAGTTGTGGGAAAAAATTGCTGCAAAAATTGCAACAGTGGTATGTAGCTTTAGGTCTCTTTCAAATGGACAGCTGAACTGAGCACTTGTTGAAAAGTTCAGCACCTGTCTGAGTCAGGACTGAGTCAGCCACTTACATACCTGATATTTAACTCTTTCAGGCAGAGAAAGAAAAAAAAGGAACACAGCATAGTTATTTGTGTGCTAGGCACTGTACATGCCCATGTATGACATTGTCATGTCACATGTCACTTCGGGTAACCTTTAAAACACTCATGTTGATTAGCGTAGGTTCTAAATATTACATGTGGAACATTTAGAACAGAACTTTTTCATTTCAAAAGTCCATTCCAGACTTAGGACGACTAACCTAACCTGCTTCCTGTGAAATGCAAGACTGTATCTTCACATAACACGCATTTTTTTAATGTAATGCAGGGATGCAGGGACATGTAGCTTGGCAACCATTGTGCATCCTGCTTTGGGTGTCCCATGGTAACAGAGGCACCTTAACCTACAGACCACCCAGGCGGTGGCTTGGAGCGGCTTTGATGGGAAAAGGCGCAATAAATTACTGTTAGTCTAAGGGGGAAAAATGTCCTGTCCTGAAAGACCGTTGTAAGGCACTGGAGAGAAATAGCCTTCTGCTCTCTTCTCAAATAGCCTTCTGCTAAGTCTCTGATAAAGAATCATTCAGAGTTCAGATTTATAGACACTCCCTAAGAAGAAGGTGTCTGGTTTATAGCTGTTCTCTGCCCCTCCATCCTGAGCCTGAATGACTGACAACTAAGGGTATGTAGAGAAAAAGTTTTCTCCTCTCACAAGTGACTAATGAATGCATCTGATAAGGATCTGATAGAAAGATATGAGACAGTCCCTCACTATTCATTGTACAGCACCCTACAACCTAAATGCTGCAGAGTCTGCAGAGGGAGACAAACAAACAGTAAACTTTGCAGACAGCCCTGTGCTCTACTAGAATGTCCGGCGGCATGTCTAGGTGTCATCAGGACGATTACTATGATAAGCTATGGAGCAATAGGATCATCTGATCCTCTCCCCTCTCCGGGACACACAGGCTGCACCTGTAGTGTCCTCAATAGTACCTCAAGTCACAAGGACAGTGTTTGAAATGCGAAATGGGCACAGAGGGGGATGAAGGTTTTGTCTTTCATCGTGAGTGAGTGAATAGGAGGGCAAGCATCTAAAGCTCAAACAATGCTAGTGGACATATAAACAGACAAACTGAGAGCCCAATATAGTGTAGTAGGTATTAACCCAGGGTGAAAGAAATGACAAGTAAGTATTATACTTACAAACACAGGTTACCACTCAGGCAACCACTGTATAGGCAGGTGGGGAGAATAAACCTGTCCCCACTCAGGATTAAGATGTCGCTCTCTGTGAAAGAAGAAGGAGGGTGTATCACCCTTCCACCAAGGGTGGATCGCTGGATAAGTAGATGTACAGAGGCGCCAATAGGATAAAAGGTACTAAAATGTTTAAAATCTCTAGGTGGTGGTGGTGGACCAACCAACCTAAAACAGACACGATGCTGTCGATTGTAGATAACGAAAATTTATTCACATACTCCAAGGAACACTGCGACGCGTTTCACGGGTACAGATCCCGCTTCTTCAGGCATTAAACAATAGGAGTATCACACTAGGAAATGACAGAGACAAATACCATATCAGGGAGCTGCGACTGTGTGTTACAGGATGGTGAACAGAAATGTAAACATGAGTGTAAATTTGTGACAAGGGAAGAAAACGTATGGGGTAATCTGGTCTGTGATATATTGCGCATTGTGTGGGTGGTGAGAGCTGAGGTGATAGTGACCACTATTTAGAGTAGATGGGGAAAATGACACGAAAAGGCCGGAGGTGGATGGGGTCGGGGGGAAAAAGGAGACGGAGGGAGCGGGGGGCAATGTAGCGGTGAGATAATAGTGAGAGGGAGGAAAGGTATAGAGTGTATGATTGGGGAAGGAAAGTAAAAGTGAGGAGGGTTACCCCTATAGACATGTCAGAAAAATATGGTAATACAGTATAAAATGTATAGACAGATGTCTCTTACCAGCTCTGAGTCCAGGGACGGCTTGGCACCTCTGTGCTTACAAGCACGCTCTGGACCTTTAAATAGAAGGAAGTGGTGTGCACGAGGCATTTGCGAGGACGTGTCCGGAGGGGGAGGGCGTGGTGTTGCTGAATTGATTAGCCAATAGGGCAAAAGAAGGGGTGGGAACAAGGGAGTGATGTGGATAGATGCAAATGGGGAGGAAGTTATGACGGAGAAGGCGGAGCGGTGCGACAGGTGCGTCTTACCGCTTGCCGCTAGTGCGCACGCGTGGGTTGGGAAACATGCCACGTATACTGCGCATTAATGGGAAGTGCTGGGTGTAGGGGGACGCATGCGCAGGAGGCTAGTGCGGCCATATTTGTAGTGGACATGTAAGCAATGTGTGTACTTACATCCATCACTACTTATAATTGAGGCTGGCATAATAATGTATTTCCAGTAATACTGTCTGTTGCCCTCTCTCTGATGCTATGTACCCACCTCACAATTTTTACAAAAATTTTACCGGCATCCATCGATTTTTTTTTGAGCGACGAGTGGTCATTTATGTGACATGAGTACAGGTGCATGATCACGTAAACATCGCTTAGTGTTGCGTGGTGATAAATGAACGTCCCTGTGGATCGGATCTTTAGATCCCTGATGACACCCCGTAAAGTACCTCGGTCGCTTGACTTCTTGTTCGTGCCCATCCAGTAATGTCACGTGATGTCACGCATACCCGCTGGCAGGAAGATGAATCGCTGGACACTTGTCATGAGGGACACCTCGCTGGATCCATCTCCCTGGGTCGTTGCGGTCACTGTGGTGAGTATGTAGCTTAACTTTCTCTGTTTGCCCTCACCCTTTGCTCATGGTCCCTCTCCCACTGTCTCTCTGACCAATCCTGCTACTTGGGGAACAATGTGCACAACTATGTACACTACTCTGAGCACACTACAGGGGAACCAGTAGCATTTGGAACTATTATTATGTATTTATGTAGCACTGACTTCTTCAGCACTTTACAGAGTACATAGTTATGTCACTGACTGTGCTCACTGGAGTTCACAATCTAATCTCTACCATAGTCATAGCATAGCTCCCAATTGTCCCTCTTTTGCAGGGACAGTCCCTCTTTGGGAGCCCAGTCCCTCTTTCCCTCTTTCCTCCTCATTTGTCCCTCTTTCAGGACTTTGTCCCTCTTTCTATTTAAATATAAATATATTTCTCTACTAAAAATGAGTTTAAATGACTCTAAACTTTATTCCTATCCTTTAAATTGGTCATTTTTATAATTTTAAAATGTTAATATGAAGAAAAATGAACCATATACGAAGGACCAGTGTGGTTTGAGTTATAAAACAACATATTTTTCTTATGACATCTTTATGGTATGCATGCCTAGGGATGGGAGGGGGCGTGATCAGGGGTGTGGCAGGGGTGTGGCTTAAGTATCCCTCTTTCTCATCTCAAAAAGTTGGGAGATATGGTCATAGTTTAATGTCCATATTATTGTTATTATTATTATTATTATTATGTATATATATATATATATATATATACAGCAGACTTCTTCTGCAGCCCATTACAGAGTACTTTGTTATGTCACTGACTGTCCTCAGAGGAGCTCACAATCTAATCCCTACCACAGTTGTAGTCTAATATTTTTAATACAGGATTGTTTTGGGGTAAACCAGTTGACTTATTAGTATGTTTTCAGTATGTAGGAGTGTAATGATCCGCTCAGCTGTCTGCACAGACAGACAGCTGTTTGACCATTCCTTAAGTCTGAGGGCTGCAGGTCTCTGGAAAAGAGACCTGTCTTTTCTTTGCAAGTTTCAGACCTGCTCTGCTGCTGAGGAATTTGCATACATTTGTTATGCAAATTGCCTAGCTGCCTCCTTTGAAGGCTGGCAGTATAAATACCATGTTCTCCCAGAATCCTTTGCTGGTCATTTTCATGGTTTGTTACTGAAAAACTCTCCTAGAGTATCAGCCCTGTTTGTTTGTCAAAGTTTACCTTAGAGTAATTCCTTGGGACTGCACTAGGCAGCTCTTCTAGTGCAGTTTAAAGTTTATCTGTTTTGCCTGTGTTGTCTCTGCTGCAATTGTCCTGTCGCCAGCGGCGGTCGACAGGAAGTCGTTCTGTCTGTCTGGGAGTGTAGGCCAGAGCTGCGGTTGCTACTGGCTGCTCCATCTGTCTGGATTGCACTAGCCCAAGTGGTAGTGGCAGTGCCTCCTTCTGTATTCTGTCTGGGGGTGCCAACCAGAGCAGCGGTTGCTACAGGTAGCTCCTTCTGTTTATCTGTCTGGATCGCACTTGCCCTAGTGGTAGTGGCAGTGCCTCCTTCTGTATCTCTGCCTTAGGGGTGCTAGCCAGAGCAGCGGTTGCTACTGGCAGCCCCACCTGTCTGTCTGTCTTGTCTGATACGAACACTTGCGGTAGGCTCGGTGAGGTAACCGTTTAGCAAGCGTTCGCGTTCTCTATTTCGTGTTTGTCTGTCATTGGTTAGTTAGGGTGGCACGCTTATCACTGGGTGCCTAACGCGCGGTGATCGTGCAGAAATGCGTTCGCTGTTGCGAATGAGTGCGGTGTTCGCGTTTAGTTAGAGTTTGTTATTTTCTTTATTTGTTCTGATTCTTGTTTGCTGTGCCTTTGCTACTCTCGTGCTCTGTTCTGTTCAGCCTTGTGTCACTTCGGGCAATCGCCTCTCTCTTGCGATTGCGTTCCCGCTTTGTTTCTTTGAATGTGTGCTCACCGTCGCTGGGGGGGCGACTAGATTGGGGAACACACATTCTGTCTGTCCCTGTGCTATTTCTCTTTGAGGGCTATTCAGCCCTGCTTGATCCTACTCGTACAATTCCCCCATGGCATCTGTGGCAGTGCAGAGGCAGGGCTCGTCTGCACTCCACAGCTCCATCTGCCGGT
Organism: Hyperolius riggenbachi; assembly: GCF_040937935.1. Taxonomy (NCBI): domain Eukaryota; kingdom Metazoa; phylum Chordata; class Amphibia; order Anura; family Hyperoliidae; genus Hyperolius; species Hyperolius riggenbachi. Next base: position 73,264,492 of record NC_090656.1, on the reverse strand, counting down.
GGGAATTGCCCTCTACCCTGCACCTAACCTGGGTTCTCCCAATTACACGGTTGTGGAGGATTTCGCAGCGTCAGCGCACGTCTGGTGCGCTGACCACGGAAACGCTTCCGCAATCGTTACAAGGAGATTATTAAGTGTCTGAAAACAGAAACTTCATGCAGATTTTGCCCTGGCCTATGTTCAAACCTAGGACTCAGCACTAAAATACAATAGTGCTATCCACTATGCCTCTATTCTGCTCATAGATATCTGCTCATCCATGTCATCAATTCTGACCCTCTACTACCCTTCCTCCCTCCATTCTGCTTCTCTTCTCTTTTCTCACTCACACTACAAACACACTGTGCTTATCTCCAGAATGGGTTATCAATCAAACTTTTAAACCATCTCACTATGTCAGCTCTTCAATGTCCTGATATACGCACTCCAGTCCTACCCTAACAGGGGGTAACATATTTGCATATCTCATAATGTTTGTGAAAATTATTCTGAAATGAAGAATGTCTTGTTTGATCATCTGATCCTGCAATGTGACTGAAATTGGAACTTGTAGTGCTGGTGCTGTTTTTATTTGAGGTGCATAGTGGCAGCATGTGCTGTATGACATACAATGCTGATCATCCACAAGGCAACCTAGGACCTGGAGAGAGGCTAGGGGCCTGGTAGATGCAAGCCCCCACCAAATCTAACAAAATAAGCCAGGTGACCATCAGTGGAGGCCAAAAAGTGTTATCTTGCCCAGGGCCCCATTTCATAGTTATCCTTTTCTGATGGCTTATATCATATGCAAAGTGTTGTATAATGTATGTGATTTTTTTTTATTTTGTATTGTGTGTGGATGTGTGTGTGGATGTGTATGTCCAGCAGGACTATGCTTCTGATGGGAAGCCGGAGGGTCCCAAATGGGTCTCTTCATGTAGCGCTGAGCTCTGATGGGGGCTGAGGGGCTAAGTGGCTTAGGAGGCTGTGATCTTCTGGTGCATTGCCATCTGGATGAGGAAGCAGCCTGCCAGGGCCCCTGAACCATAGAACCGAGTTGATCCTGCACCCAGCGGGCACCATAGTTGAATGAACCTGACAACCATACCTTGTCAAGTAGCCCAGACTAGTCATCCATGATGATGTCAATGCAGAGGAGGAACTGAGATGCTGCCAAGCTTGTACCCTCCAAAGAATAGTGAGCTCCATCCTCACCCAGATCATATAGTATCAATTACCGCCACGCCCCTTGACGCTCCTTCCTGTGACTAGAAATCCCTAAATTTTGTTTATTTAAAGAAAAAAATCTCTGTGCACCGAGGTAATGCCACTGCAGCTCTGGCTCTGTGTGTCTCATCACAGAGCAAAGAGGGCAGAGCTGGCCATTTAGAGCTGGGGATGAGGAAGGGGTGTTCCTAATTCCGGGGGGGGGGGGGTGAATGCACCCTAGGATTGAGCCTTCCCCTTCCCCTTCTTCTGTTTACTTTCAGGATAACTCAGGCTGCTGTTTGAATGTCTCATTTGCATAGCACCATTTTTTAAACATTGCAGAGCAAAAACTTAGAAAGGGACCTTGGACCAGTTGTTTGCAGGACTAAACTAGAACTATTTGTGCCCATGTCGTACCTGAGCTGACGTGGGCTCCATGTTTGCTTACAGACAACATAACCAACAGGTTTGACTCCGCAAAAAGCTAGTTTGGCATCATTCACCTTAAAGCGGGATTAAATTCTGCATATGAGGAATTTTAAAAAATGTATTATTTGGCACCCTCACAATAAATGTAGTGTACCTGTCACACCTTTTCCTCTGTCCAAAGCCTGGCACCATGGTAAATACTTTTCTTTATATTCAATCCGGGAGAGCATCCATCTTGAGCTCCGAAATCGAATTGCACCAAAATCACATTGCAATTGCCTTTGCTCACCCAGCTATGGATGCTTTTCTTTCAGTACATCTCAATGGGAGATCTGGGGATGGGAGTTGAGGGAAGTTGAGGTACATGCTAATCAGGTATATAAGACAGAGGGAGTAGTGTACCTTTGTGACCTACTTTGTAAGCAGGTATGCAAGCTGATATTTGGTGTCAGAAAGCATAGCTGATGTCTGCAGCACCTTTAAGACCATTACAGTGTAAGCTAATTACATAAATTACATGTAATACTTAACTTTTGGATTTCAGCCGAGCTATATTACAAGCTGTGCATCATGAATTTTATGAATGGACTATGCTTTAAAACATGATCTATTTGTATTTGACTGAAAGGAAAATCATACTTTAAAATCTTTCATCTGCACTAACTCAGTTTCCTGTCTAGACATTCTGAATCCAAGCCTTAACTTTGGCAAGGCCTTCATGCAAATCCTAAAGTTTTACCCCAAAACAAGTTGGGAAAAAAGACAATTAGAAAAAGAAAAAGCCATGCTTGCTAGGCTAAGTAATGATAAAACTAACAAAAGCTTTGTGACTTTATCTTGTGACCCAGTTCCCTGCATATGCAAAATATATTCCCAGTGCTGATTCGGGAATTCTCCTCCAAATAGAAAATGTGTGATTTGGCAATAGGCTTGAAGTCTGCCTTCACTTCCAATCTGGACTTTTCTTTATCATAGCCGCACAGCGAAAGGCTTGTTGTAATATTTATAAATGTCAAAAGAAAACAGCAAACGTTCCCTCCTTCTGGAAGGTGTCAGAGAACTCAATAGCTTTGATTATGTGGTCTATGAAAACTGCTATGGGCAGCATGGTGGCTATATGGCTAACATATCGTATTACTCCCAGGTTCATTTTCCGACACAACACTGTCTGTATGGACATCTTACAAATACCCTACATTGATTACTGCATGATATAAATATCCTTTGGTTGCAGAGAAGCTTGTGGAAGGTGTGGTGTGATTCTCCCAATTTTTGTATTTACTAAGAATAAGCAGAGACTGTCCTGTCTAGGGGTGTACAGGGACATGTACAGGGGTGCGATCTGTGGCATAAGGTGTTAACTTACCTATATTTCCACATCTAGCTGTAGCGCTGCATGCTGCTCTCCATCTTGCTGACATGTCCGCCTTCACAGCCAAACTTCTGAAGGCAAAGGTGTTGAGAAGATGGAGAGCAGTGTGCTGCACATCGACTACAGGCGGTAATATAGGTAAGTTAACCCGTTCTGCTGCACACCTCTCCCCTGTACATATCAGCCTGAAATCAACAACATGTTTTAGGTATTGTCCCATAAGGGGCATATTTTCCAGGAGATACTTTTTTTCTGAGGGTTCTTTCTTTCTTTCTTTTTTCATTCAGGTTTGCTTGAAGCTGGCTACAGTGGCTATGTAATATACAAAAATCCAGTTTGTGGGTTAAGGAGCCATTTCCCTCCAATCCCCTTCCTTAAAGTGGACCCAAACCAAAAATACAAAATTTCAAAAATAAAATCTATTTTCAAAATTATAATAAAATGATGCCAAATATAAAATATTTTACATTTATTGGAGAAACTCCTCTCTTCCTTTCATATTGCCGGGACAGAATCCGGCAGACTGGTGGAGTAGGAGGTGTCCAGCAAAGGAGGAATTGCTAAAGGCTGCCACCTGTATAACCCTACTTATGCAAAGAGACTGGTGAAAAGCATGCATTGAAATGCTCATAGGCTTGAAGGAGTGTTTATTTATCTTTGTATATGTCAGAGTGGTGCAACTAAATATTTTGAATTAAAAAAATGTTTGGTTTGGGTGCGCTTTAAAAGCCTCTTCATTTCTACATCATCTATCACACGCACAAACAAGAATGGTGAAAGCGCATTTCCCCAGTGTACTCCCCTAGCGGAATGAGATTGCAGTAATTCTGAATTCTGTCTACCTTTGCACATCCAGTAGGGGACCCCTTGGCACCTTATCAAGTGCTTTTTTCCGTTGTATTTCTTCCCAGTACTCAATAGCTTATTTGATAGCTGTCTTATTCTTAAGATGTGGTCCTGTGTGCTTCTGTTGGCGCAGAAGGCACATTGCTCTTCCTTAATTAGATATTAATTAGATATTCTGTCTGAACTCTTAATCTGCCTTCTAAAATTCCTCAATATATTTTGGCAGGAACAATGAGCAGAGATATGCCACAATGAGTTTGGCACTCCCTATAATTAGTGTTGTTATTTGGATTCAGGTTAAAGGCAAATTCTACATAAATAGCGGCCGTTCATTCAGTTTTGTCAGAAAAAAACTGTACCAATATTCAACAGATTTCAGGAGGCGATGCCACAATACCTCGGTCCACCAATTAGTAGCTGGAGATGAGTAGAGGACTCTAGGGGTGGCTGGCATCTTATTGTAAATAAGCTGCACCCTGGAGGTATAAAAAGAGTAATAGAGTATTATTATTTACTTTATTTTTACATGCAAAATTGTAAAAAAAAAAAAGAACTCACTTGTCAAAAAAAAAAAAAAAACCCTAGATAAAAAAAAATAAAAAAATAACAAAATAAATTCTGGAAATTGAAGTGGAACTTTAACCAAGGATTGAACTTCATAATACCCCCTTTCCCACAGGAAATCTTTACCTTTCTCAAATAGATCATCAGGGGAGTCTGTATGTCTGATTTTGTGGTGAAACTCCTCCCACAGTGTGATGTCATGACCGCGGACCTGATAGTTTGCTATCTTTAACCTCTTTGCATTGTGGGAAATAATGGCTTTTAAAAAATGCCACGCAAGCAGTATCTCCCTGTAAGAAACGAGGCAGCTGCGGCGAACAGCACCGCTGCAGCAGCTCCATGCGTCCAGGACGCCAAGGACGGAATGTTCTCCCGTGCAGGGGGTTGCCTTAGCGCGCGGGTGCGCGCACAGACGGGACCTTTATGCGGGGAGGAAGCCCGTCAGCTGACCTGCTGGTCGGCTGATGTCAGAGGAGTCCCACGGCACCCAGGATTGGCTGATCCAGGAGGGGCGTGCCAGTGGGGTCTCCTCTGCTTCTTAAGCCTCCGGGCTTCAGTCTGCAGTTGTCTGTTGTCGTGAATACTTGCGTGTTAGCGCTCAGACCTTAGATTAGAAGGATTTCACACCTAGACTAGGATATTGCTACCTTGTTATTGTTATTTGCTTAGACTAGTTCCCGGATGTTGATGCCAAGGACTTCACACCCAGACTAGGATATTGCTTACTGTTTGATCTCCTGTGTATGACTCTTTGCAATTACCCTGACTCTGATCCTGCTTTCCGATCCTGTACTTGTCGCTTATCTGCCTACCTGTTGCTGAACCTCTGCCTGATTACCGATCACTCATTACTCACCTCTGCCAATGCCCGAGGAACCTTGGACTCACGTGTCCATGGATTTTGTGGGCGAATTGCCTTCCTCTGAGGGTAAAATGGTCATTTGGGTGGTAGTCGTCGTCGACAGGTTTAGTAAGATGGCCCACTTCATCCCCTTGAAAGGACTCCCCTCGGCACAGGAATTGGCAGAACTGTTCGTTCTCCACATCTTCAGGCTGCATGGGATTCCCCAGGATGTGGTGTCAGATAGGGGAGTCCAGTTCACTTCTCGTTTCTGGAAAGCGTTTTGTCAGCATATGGGAATGAAGTTATCGTTTTCCTCCGGCTACCACCCACAGACCAATGGTCAGACCGAGAGGGTAAACCAAGCTCTTGAGCAGTTCCTCAGGTGCTATGTAGCCGATGCCCAGACGGATTGGGTCAGATTTTTACCGTATGCCGAGTTTGCCCACAATAATTTGAGGTCTGCTTCATCAGGATTCTCCCCGTTCCAGGTTGTTACGGGAAGATCACCCAAGTTTTCACCCCTGCCAGTGGTAGCTTCACCTTTTCCTGCTTTAGAAAACTGGTCAGAGAGAATAGGAGGCATCTGGGATAAGGTGAAGCAAAATTTGAAAAGAGCCTTTTTGACTCAAAAAAGGCACGCTGATAAGAGACGGTCGGTGGAATGGAAATTTGCACCTGGAGATTTGGTGTGGATTTCCATGCGACACTTATCTCTAAGGCAGCCCTCTGTAAAATTGGGTCCCAAGTTCATAGGGCCCTATCCTATTCCTAATAAGGTGAATAATGTTACCTATGTGGTGTCGCTTCCCTCCAATTTCAGGGGTGGTATGACGTTCAACGTTTCGCTTTTGAAGCCTGCTGTGTATGTGGATGCCACTCCCCCCCCTCCCCCCTGTGGTGATTGATGGAGAACCAGAATATGAAATAGAGAAGATTTTGGATTCCCGGTACGCAAATCTTTGCAGTATCTGGTCCACTGGCGAGGGTATGGTCCTGAAGAGAGATCCTGGGTACCACTCTCTCGCATGCATGCAGAAGAACTCAGAATGGAGTTCCATAGATTGCATCCTGATAGGCCTGGTGGTGCGTGTCCGGAGTCCACGCCTAGAGGGGGGGTACTGTAAGAAAAGAGGCAGCTGCAGCGAACAGCACCACCGCTGCAGCTGCCTCCATGCGGCCATCTGTCCGTTCGGCGTCCAGGACGCCGAGGACGGAACATTCTCCCATGCAGGGGGTTGCCTTAGCGGGGAGGAAGCCCGTCAGCTGACCTGCTGGTCAGCTGACGTCAGAGGAGTCCCACGGCGCCCAGGGTTGGCTGATCCAGGAGGGGCATGCCAGTGGGGTCTCCTCTGCTTCTTAAGCCTCCGGGCTTCAGTCTGCAGTTGTCTGTTGTCGTGAATAATTGCGTGTTAGCGCTCAGACCTTAGGCTAGTTCCCTGGTGTTGATGCTAAGGATTTCACACCTAGTCTAGGATATTGCTACCTTGTTATTGTTATTTGCTTAGACTAGTTCCCGGGTGTTGATGCCAAGGACTTCACACCCAGACTAGGATATTGCTTACTGTTTGATCTCCTGTGTATGACTCTTTGCAATTACCCTGACTCTGATCCTGCTTTCCGATCCTGTACTTTCGCTTATCTGCCTACCTGTTGCTGAACCTCTGCCTGATTACCGATTACTCTCTTGTCTCACGATTCTGTACCGACACGTACCTTCCTGTTGCTGAACCTCTGCCTGATTACCGATTACTCTCTTGTCTCACGTTCCTGTACTGATACTTACCTCTCTGTTGCCGAACCTTGCCTGCCTGCTCCGCTGGTGAAGCAGTTCTGCTAGGCTTTAGTTCAGCCTTAATTACCTGCTCGTTAGGTACCTGTCATTGTAGTATTACTGTGTCTCGCAGGCTGCAGTACAGTCTGTCTCACCCGCCCCTCGGATGTTCATTTGCCTGCAGTATATTCTGAATCACCCGCTCCTCGAGAGATTCAGCCTCTTCAAATTGTTCCTCCAGCTTGCTGGAGGTTGTACATTAGTGCACGGTCAGTGTACTGTTTGTACCTCACCAGCCCCTCTGGTGAGGTCTCATTAAACATTAAAGTTACGGTTGCACCAAATCACTACACTATCTGCTCCTTGTCTGCTATACTAGTATTATTGGTGATTCTGCAGATTACCATATAATCAGACATCTGAGCTACTACACCCAACCGTTACACTCCCTCTGTGTATAGAACTCTCAGTAATGAGCATTGTGTACAGATCACCTGGCAGAACTAAAGATGTCGCCCACTGTGATAAATTTAAAAATGTAAATCAGGAAGAGGAAAGATTTTACAATGGGCAAACTATAAATGAATATTGTAAAAAATAAGCAATTTTATTAATAATTGTATATTATATTTTCACTACAGTTCTACTAGTTCCAAGGCCTGCAAGCCTGCTTAAGTTTACACATTCATGATGAGGGTACTCTTCCCCTGAACTCTAAAGACTCTTCATGTTTTTATTGTTTTACTCTGTCGAGTTCTTCTTTTCATAGGGCTCATTCACACTACAGAGCGCATACACGAACTCGATTTCATGTATTCGTTGCCATTGTGCGGCCAATGCACAGAATACACGTTGTGGTGTGCTAGGAGCGCAGACGTTGGCAGCCAACTAATCAGGAGAATGTGTGCGTTGTACGATTAGATGTTCCCAGAAGCGTTACATCGTATTACATCGTAACGCATGGGAACGCACATCTGTTATGTGAATGGTAACATGAAAGTCTATAGACCAATTGGTGTTAGCCGGTCCTGGGGCTGCCGCCGCGGTCACGGCCATTGGCGTGACGTGGTCGCTAGGTAGTTAAAGGGAACCTGAAGTGTTAGGGGTATGGGCCATATTTTTTTCCTTAATAAATAAGGACAATACCAGTTGCCTGGCTGTCCTGTTGATCCTCTGACTCTAATACTTTTATCCATAGACCTGACACAAGCATGCAAATCAAATGTTTCTGACAAAAATGTAAAGATTTTCCATTTGCGTCAGGTGTGTGATTCAGACACTACTGAAGCCAAACATCAGCAGGACTGTCCGGGAACTGGTATACTTTTAAAGGAAATAAATATGGCAGCCTCCATATACCTCTAGCTTCAGGTTACCTTTAAATTTGTGGTAGTGTTCCTCTAAAATAAGCCAGAAAGTGGTAAAGCTTAAGCAAAGAGGCTGCTGCTTCTGCCATAAATTTCTCTAGGGAATAAACAAGCATAAAACTTATGCAGAAAGAGATAATAGACCAGGTGGTGAGAGAAGAAGGGATGGAGAACTTAGGTCATTAACAGTGGCTGCCCAGCTATACTGTCTGACAGCTTGAGTTGTAAAGTGGAGCTGATATTCACATGAATGTGTACTGTGCAGAAAAAACTTCTTACCAGATCAGGGATCCTGCTCTCTACAAGCTTGGCACTAATTACTGAAGTTTGTATGCCACGGGATTATCAGGACACAACATATGCAGCAGAGCACGCTGTGACTGTCTCATCACACACCAGGAAGTAAGGGAGTACCAGGGAACTCTGGAATTCAGGCTGTGTGTGCAGAGCAAAGCATGGTGGCTGTGGACCAGGATAGAAGATTTACTTTGACATGTGGCCTCTTATCTTTCGCAAATCCTGCCACCCTTATGCTTTTTCCACCCAAGGCCATGGCCTTTGTGGCCTTCCCAGAAATCCGGCCTTGTCTGCTTCCCATGAAAATTAAAACAGAAAGCAGAATGGAACATGATCACATCATGAATATCCATTTGGATAGTAAACCTATGTATAGCTGCTACATGGAACTTGGCCAAGGCTGCTCTTCGGGCTGACTCAGCTGAGAATCTAGCATGTGTATAAGTGTCTTACAGGGTGTTCCTGGATCTTTAAGCAACAGTGACAGCCAAGCCTTTGTAGCCAACCATAGGACTGGTTCACATGAGCTTCTGCTCAGCGTCTTGTTCAAATGCCGTGCTTTTTTTTTTACAAGAATGCCAGTATTTAACAGCAAATATGTGTATGTCTTTTGAAGGTTTTTAATGGCTTTCAGGCGAGTGTTGCATTTTCTGGGCTTTTGCAGGAAGTGGGTGTATGGAAAGGGCTGGGATTTGGGCTTTTGTTGGCTTTCAGTGGCTTTTGCTGGCATTCAAACATAATGCCAGCAACGGAAAACAACTTCTAGAAGCTGCATGTTGCTTTTGAGATGAGACGAGATGCCAGGATCTACTGACAGGCTTTCATGAAAGCCTACAAAAGCTTGTACTAAATGCTCCCATTCACTTGCATGGGACGGCAGTAGATCCCTAAAAACTTCTGAATTCTGTGTTTGATGCCAGCAAATCGTCTGTATGAACCACCTCTTACTCCACCCACTGGCAGCCACTTCATAGTGTCACCCCTCCTCGCCATAGCAACAGTATGAAGTGCTTGTTCCCTGCGGTGTGTTGCCTGCAGATTGAGTTTGAGCCTACCAGGTACAAGTAGTATGTATATATACATATCAGTGATGGTATGAAATAAATAATGTACATTTTCATGATTTATCCCCATGCATTTTTTTTAAAGCAATCATATCTACACATCACACCCACCTGGGTTAGAGAACATGTGCTGGAGAGTTAATCCAAAAAAATATATTTAAAAATAACTTCTTTAGTAAAAAGAATTGAAGGCTGCAGACTTGCAGAGTAACTTGTTCGTTTGTGGATATTCAAGATGCTTTAAATCAATCTGTTTGGATTCTATGATGTTTAGAAAGGTACATTCATTAGCATGCAAATGCATCTATTTAAATGCACTCTTACAAATATAGATTTCCATTTGCCAAAGACAAAAAACATGCTGTTTTACATGTCTATGGATCTAAGTGTTACAGTAGTCACATCTGTTGCAGAGGTGTATCTTACAAGGAGCCATTGTTCATTGCAGACTCGGGCTAATTCCTTAATATATCTCAGATGTGGCTGTTTCCTGGTAGAGAACACAGATTTACCTGGCAGCACACCAAACTAAATACTTTCCTGCCTCAAATAAACTTCGGAAATAGTTGGCTAAAGATTTAAAATGTGGTTAGCAGATCATTGTATTCAACCTTTACCCTGCTCCTAGCTCTATGTATTAAAGTACAGATTTAAAAAAAAAAAAAAAAGACCACTGCATGAAATAGCCCATAGTTGTGAGATCTTTCTGTGATTTCAGCCACCTCTCTCTGTATTTCTCTTGCTCGTTATCCCTTACTTTGCCAACTCACTGTCTCTGTCTCTCTCTATTTGATTCTCTGCCTCTTTGCCACTGCTCTCTCTCTCTGTCTATTACATCAGCGGCTAGAATCCTAGAAGATCTGGGGGCACCTTGTAAAAGGAGAGAGTGTGCAAGATGAAGCGCGGTATAGCAAAAAACTGGCATGACCATAACATGATGTGGGCAGAGCCAACTGTAATATAATAGTGAAATTCAAAGGCAGTGGGCCCTGAGTTTTCTCCCAAAACACAGATAGACAAAGTGACCCTGAAGGTAGACAATGTTTCTCCTCCCCCAAAACAACCCCCACACATAAGGTAGTGCTCCCCCTCTCAAAAAACAAAAACAAAAAACAACATGATACAGCAGAGTTCCCCCATGAACTGGTGAAACGGTAGATTTGCATTATGGATGTACAGCCGATATATCTGCTAAAACTGTGTGATGCTATTTAGTCAGTATGGTACAAACTCTGTGAAGAATGCCACGCAAAATTAAGGCAGTTCTTCTGAAGACAAATGGGACCCAACTAAGTACTAGCAAGGTGTACCTAATAAAAAGACCAATAAAATATATCAATGTTCTTGTTGTGTTTCTTTTGTTTCATATACAGTGGCTTGCAAAAGTATTCGGCCCCCTTGAAGTTTTCCACATTTTGTCACATTACTGCCACAAACATGAATCCATTTTACTGGAATTCCACATGAAAAACCAATAGAAAGTGGTGTACACATGAGAAGTGGAACGAAAATCATACATGATTCCAAACATTTTTTACAAATAAATAATTGCAAAGTGGGGTGTCTGAGTGCAGTCAGTTGCCCATAGACATTGCCTGATGAGTGCTAATGGCTAAATAGAGTGCACCTGTGTGTAATCTAATGTCAGTACAAATACAGCTGCTCTGTGACTACCTCAGAGGTTGTCTAAGATAATATTGGGAGCAACAACACCATGAAGTCCAAAGAACACACCAGACAGGTCAGGAATAAAGTTATTGAGAAATTTAAAGCAGGCTTAGACTGCAAAAATATTTCCAAAGCTTTGAACATCCCATGGAGCACTGTTCAAGCGATCATTCAGAAATGGAAGGAGTATGGCACAACTGTAAACCTACCAAGACAAGGCCGTCCACCTAAACTTACAGGCCGAAAAAGGAGAGCGCTGATCAGAAATGCAGTCAAGAGGCCCTTGGTGTCTCTGGACGACCTGCAGAGATCTACGGCTCAGGTGGGGGAATCTGTCCATAGGACAACTGTTAGTCGTGTACTGCACAAAATTGGCCTTTATGGAAAAGTGGCAAGAAGAAAGCCATTGTTAACAGAAAAGCATAAGAAGTCCTGTTTGCAGTTTGCCACAAGCCATGTGGGGGACACATCAAACATGTGGAAGAAGGTGCTCTGGTCACATGAGACCAAAACTTAACTTTTTGGCCAAAATGCAAAATGCTATGTGTGGCGGAAAACTAACACTGCACATCACTCTGAACACACCATCCCCACTGTCAAATATGGTGGTGGCAGTGTCATGTTCTAGGGGTGCTTCTCTTCAGCAGGGACAGGGAAGCTGGTCAGAGTTGATGGGAAGATGGATGGAGGCAAATACAGGGCAATCTTTGAAGACAACCTCTTGGAGTCTGCAAAAGACTTGAGACTGGGGAGGAGGTTTACCTTCCAGCAGGACAATGACCCTAAACATAAAGCCAGGGCAACCATGGAATGGTTTAAAACAAAACATATCCATGTGTTAGAATGGCCCATTCAAAGTCCAGATCTAAATCCAATTTGAAAATCTGTGGCAAGATCTGAAAACTGCTGTTCACAAACCCTGTCCATCTAATCTGACTGAGCTGGAGCTTTTTTGCAAAGAAGTATAGGCAAGGATTTCAGTCTCTAGATGTGTAAAGCTGGTAGAGACATACCCTAAAAGACTGGCAGCTGTAATTGCAACAAAAGGTGGTTCTACAAAGTATTGACTCAGGGGGCTGAATAATTACGCACACCCCACTTTGCAGTTAGTTATTTGTAAAAAATCTTTGGAATCATGTATGATTTTCGTTCCACTTCTCACGTGTACACCACTTTGTATTGGTCTTTCACATGGAATTCCAATAAAATTGATTCATGTTTGTTGCAGTAATGTGACAAAATGTGGAAAACCTTCAAGGGGGCCGAATACTTTTGCAAGCCACTGTATAAGCATACCATTACAATACAATATTCATGAGCCCCCAGCAATTCCAAATGCTATAATAACCTCAAAATATTAAATGCAGCTATTATGAACCTTTAATAACAAATGCAGCAAATGTTTACCTCCAGCATGTGAAATGCAGCCAACATCACTGCTGACATGTGAGATGCAGCATGCGCTACCTCCGACACATGAAATGCAGCCAACGTTACCTCCCACATATTAAATGTGACAAATGTTACCTCAGATACATGAAATGCTGCAAATATTACCTTCTTCAAATTCACTTTTTCACCTAAGTTTTCTCCTAGGAGATAATTTTTCATTTTTAATTTAAAATACCTTTCCAGCACTTTTCAACTAAAAAGTACCAAAAAGTAAGTGAAAAGGGACTAATAAAATTATTTTGAGCATTTTCTTGCTTTCTGGTGGGTGCCCTCGGTGCTGCGCTGGCTCCCCCGTTCGCGTCCGCCGCCGCAGGGACTTTGGAGGTCTTCGGGAGCACTCGGGCTTCCGAAGACGGGCCTCTCCATACTACGTACGCGTGAGTGCGTCATAGAGGGCGCTCGCGCATGCGTAGTATGGAGCAGCCCCATCCTCGGGAGCCCGAGTGCTCCCGAAGGCTTCCGAAACATCCCTTCGGCTGCGGAAGTGGCAGTATTTGACCAAACTGGTCGAATACTGCCACGGGGGATCCTGCGCGGGACCTGGCATCGGGAGAGGAGAGGGAAGGCTCATTAGGACCGAGCCTTCCCTCTCCTTAGGTGAGTATCTGACTTTTTTTTTTTAAACGGTAAACATTCACTTTAAAAGGCATTTTATTGACAAGTTTAAAAATGTCAACTTGGAGAAAACTAAGGAGGAAAAGTGAATTGCATATTGGCCCACATCTCTCTCCTTTTTTCTCTTGCTTTTTTGTCTTCTTTTTTCGACCTCAAGGGTTTTGAAATAAAAAAAACAAAACAAAAAACACCAAGAGGTCCCTCCCTGGTGCAGGAGGTGAGGGTGATCTTGATAGAGGTTCTAACAGTACTTTCCTTCCAACAGTACAAAAAACAGTTGTGTTTGTTGCTGTTTGCGTTCCTGTCGGAGAAAAATACCCACTCTTTCTTGAGAGGATAATTAAGGAATGAATGCTCCTAGATTGGAACAGTAACAAACCTGCAGAAGTTCAAAACCTTTTGAACACTTAATCTTTATTTTTATTTTTTTAAATAGCACTTTATCTTTGTTTTATTTTTGGCTAGTGTTATTGTTTTAGTAGTTTTTCAACTAATTTGAAGAAATGATTCAGATGTTCAGATCCCCTAAGCACTTAAGATCAACTCAGGGCCGGTGCTGACAGAGAGGCAAAAGGTGCAATTTCCCCAGGGCCCCCGACCTCTGTAGGGATCCCGCACCGACGACCCTGAAAAAATCCTGCTTTCCTCAATTGTTCTGCTTCCTGGGGCCATGCCTGTGAAGTTGCAGGAGTAATTACTCACCTGTATTGGCAGGCAGCGGCGGTACAGTCCGGACACTCTTCCCATGCTGTTCTCCTTCTCTATGACCCGGCGTGGGTTTTATGTGTAAACACACACTGGGTCACAGAGAAGGAGGAGAACAGCGTGACAAGAGTGCCTGGACTACACCATGTCGCCCGCCAAGACAGGTGAGTAATTACTCCTGCAACTTCACAGGCATGGCCCCGGGGAGCAGAGCGGTATCGGTGGGAGGGGGTATTTGAGGGGTCTGAAAGTTCTTCGGGCATGGCCCCCCTCCTTCAGTTTATCCCAGGGCCCCTGAGCCCGTTACTCCAGCCCTGTAACAACTGTAAGCGTATAATGACTATTTTACAATGCAGATAATCATATCCTAATGCTCAGGAAACATTTTCTGGGCACATTTTGAAGGGAAACAAATGACAAAACACACTTTTCTCCTGGCGGACTCAAATCCTTTTGGGGCTGCAGCCTCTTAGGGCATACTCTACGGGTAACCAGAAGCCTTATGGAGCCTTGTCCAAAGACTCCATACTGTTTTATGTGCTGGCTTGAGCCAGGTTTTGAATCCTGGTCAAAGGCCCAAACCCTACATCAAAGGTATGCTATTCAGCTGATATAGATACAAAACAAGTTATTAAGATGAAAGGAAATCAGTAGTATACAGTAGAGTCTTATTTACCTGGCACAGGAGGGGATTGCCTGATGCGTGTCTTTGCCGGTCAAAAACTGGCGTTAAAAGTAACACTAACCTCCCCCAACCTCCTACCAACAGATTAACTGCACACTGGTGCACATCAGAAACTGCTTACGAATCCTCCGGTGCCATCATTTTGTCCTGGAACCCACTACAAAGCTATATCGCTAATCGCTAGCATTTAGGGAAATTGTTAGCGTTTTGAAAACTTCCCTAAACGCTCAAAAGATCGCTCTAGTGGGTTCCAGCCCTTTCATTGCTTTTCAGCTCCCAGCAGCTTTGCAGGTTCCTCTTTGGACGGACCAGTTGTCTCACACGGAGTAATCCTTTATGCGCACAAACTGCTGTGCGTGGCAAATCGCATGATAACTGCTATGATAGCAGTTCCCAAGCTTTTGTGAATCAAGCCCATAGAGTTAATGATGCACTATGAAGGGAATCCCCCCTCTCCTCATGGCTGAGTCTGCCATCAGAATTTCAGCAGATTGCCAAAAGTGTGAAAGGGATTAGATAACAGTAAACAGAGAGATAAGGAATCAGATGTATACACCAACACTTAGCAGCACTTCCCAAACATTTCCTATCTCAATTGAAAAAAACATGTCAACCGTTAGTGTCCCTTTAACTAACTTAAATGACAGAAATAACAAAAAAATTACATTCTGCAGAAATCGGAAAGACATTAATCAAAGACTGTAAATTCATCGGAATCGGAACTCAGCATTTCTGACCATCTCTGGTAATGAGTGGAGTTTATGTTTCCATCTCATTGCTCCACTAATGAAGTGATGAGATAAGCATCCCTCCTCTGGTCAATAAGTACAGAGAATTTTTTTTTTTATTGTATTTTTTTAACAAACATCTGACAATAATTAATAACACACATATGAAGGCACATTAGCCATAACACAGAATAATGGAGGAGATATTTGCACAGCCAGGCTGGTACATAGTGGAAATAAACACATCATGCTGACATCTATTACATCCTACGATTGCTATGTCACTTAGTAACAACAAACTCAAACTGTAAACAACTTGTATCGCTTCAGTGTTAACTCATTCTCCCTTATTGTAAGTGGTACTGTATACCCGCTCTTAGCCATTCTTATGACGGATTTATACGCCTCTGCAATTTCAGTGGCTCTTCAAGATTGCCACTTTAATTTTCTCTTATATCTAGAAGGCTATCTTGGTGCAGTTATAAACTGACTGTAATTTTAAGTACTAAAAGAGATGAATCCTAGTTAGAATACCCCTCCCCCCTGTTTTTAGGTATGGCTGCTCAAGCTGCGATTAATACAGGCAGATGCAGACCACTACTTAAAGGGTACCTAAAGTGAGCAAAAAAAAAATGTCAGTTTAACTTACCTGGGACTTCTTCCAGCCCCCTGAAGTATTCCTAGTCACGTACTGCTCCGTTCAGCAGCAGTACGCTTCTGGAAGCTGGCCAATGCGGCCAGTCACAGGTTATTGCTCATTATCTTTTTATGTACTACACCTGTGCAGAATGCTCCCATCCATGGGAGCGTGATCAGGAGGCGTGTGGCCCAAGGCCATGCATCCAACTGTCAGAAGGGAGCTGCAGCTGAACAGTAAAGTGCAAAATGATGACGACGGCAAATAAGGACTGCAGGGGACTGGAAAAAGCCCCCGGTAAGCAAAAGTGGTAACTTTTATTCCACTTAAAACAGGTTTAAGGGGCTTGTTTATTCTTTATTTATTTAAGTATAGCGCCAACATATTACACAGCACTGTACAGAGTATATTGTCTTGTCACTAACTGTCCCTCAGAGGGGCTCACAGTCATATGTCTATGTATGTATTGTGTAGTGAATGTATCATAGTCTTGGGCCAATTTTTAGGGGAAAGCCAATTAACGTATCTGTATGTTTTTGGGGGGTATGGGAGGAAGCCAGGAAGCCCGGAAGAAGTCCACACGCTAACCACTACGCCGCCGTGCTGCCCGGCAAAATGAAAGATAAATTTGTAATACAATACATACTGGTATGCATACATATATGATTTACTGTGCAATTCTGGATGTCGACATACAAAAGGCATCTCCAGCTTTGTGCCATATGAAAGAAACCAGTTTTCTGTGGCAAACTTTTGCAATGTATGAATGAGGAGTGGGCCAAATTTCCCCAGTCCAAGATCACAGAACTCATTGGTTCCATGCCTGTGCCAAGATTTAGCAGAAAGCTGGAGGTGGATCAATGAAAGGTTCATACAGTGGCGTAGCAATAGGGGTTGCAGAGGTAGCGACCACATCGGGGCCCTTGGGTCAGAGCGGCTCCGAAGGGCCCTCCCTCAAGCACAATATTAGCTCTCTATTGGCCCTGTGCTGGTATTAACCTCTTGAGGAGTCGGTCTGCAGTGTTAAACCCCCCTAGTGACCAGGCCATTTTATGTAAAATGGGCCACTGCAGCTGTAAGGCCAAGCTGCATGGCCGCACAACACAGCACACAAATTATCCCCCCCCCTTTTTCTCCCCACCAACAGAGCTCTCTGTTCGTGGGGTTCGATCGCTCCCCCAGTGTTTGTTTGTTTTTTAATCAATATTTATGTTTATTTTTTTATATTAAAAATGTGTCTTTTTTATTTTTATAAGCCTACGCCGTCCTCCCTCCCCCCACCAGCCAATCCCTGTGATCGGCTGTCATAGGCTTCAGCCTATGACAGCTGATCACTGCTGAGGCAATGGAGGGGATAGGCGTGTCACACGGCTGTCCCCAGTACAGCGCTGCTGTAGATCGCCGCGCTGTACATGTAAATAAACGGCGGTTTCGCCGTCTAACAGTCTCCCAAGCGACGATTGCCGCTCGGAGACTGAAGGAGGGGCGTAGCCTGCGCGCGATCTCCTGCAAACTGCTGCCCCAGGACTTTACGCTGATCGGCGTTATGCGGTCCTGGGGCTGTCGCCGCGGCCACGCCCTTCGGCGTGACGCGGTTCGCAAGCAATTAATCACTTCTATAGATGCTTTAAATAGTAGTAATCATTAAAAAAACTGTTTCCCATCCCCTACTTGCACCTCTGACACTTTGGAAATCCTTGGCAGGTTTTGGTGCCCTGTATCAATTGTTATGTATTCAGTGCTTGGGGGGCCCCATGTAAAACTTGCACCGGGGCCCACAGCTCCTTAGCTACCCCACTGCTTTCATACAATGGGCTTGATTCACAAAGCGGTGATAACTCAGTTATCACGCCTAAAAGACTTTAGGCGTGATAAGCGGTGCAAAGCTGAGTTATCACCGATTTGTGCTGCTCTTCGCGCGAAGCTCCCGCGCGCAAAGTCCCATAGGGCTCAATGGACGCTGCGCGTGAAGCACGGCACACTGCAAAAAGTTTGCGCGCGGGAGATCGCGCGAGTTTCTTCTTATCACGCCTAAACTGAGTTTAGGCGTGATAAAGGGCTTTTCACAGGCGTGCAAACACTTTGCACCGCTTTGTGAATCAAGCCCAATCAAGTATTTGGTTTCTGTATCAAGCGGATACTATAATAAACATAGAACTATGTGCAGATCAGGTTGTCTAATTATTTATGAGATGTCTCTGTAGTTACCACAGTTTATACAATGCTGTAACGTGGCAACAGAAATATGACATACTAAAAGCAGAAAAGTACATTTTGTAGAAGTTTGTATATATGTTTATTTGAATATAATATTTGCCAGATCCACCAACTGGAAGGTATAAAAGGGCATAAAGAGACAAAACACCTTATATTAAAAGCAATGCTTAATGCAATTGTGCCTTCTTAATACAGCGGGTATTTGCAATAATTCAGCTGTAAGTGAGCAGCTGTAGTTTCCCATGATGCATAACTCTGAATATTCAAGTCATCTCTTTATGCCCCTGAAAGCCATGCTGCACATACAGAATTGCTGATGTATTGTGAGCCTGCAGCTAATAAAGTTTACAGAGCCACACCAATCCAGCATACATACAGCCTGTTTTCTGGTCAAAGGCTATATTTACTGAATGTACTAAAATCTTTCTTTGTTTATTTACTCACCTTGCTTGAGTTGTACTACTTCAGTAACTGAAGTAGTTTTAACACATTTGTCAGGCCTCCAGTGTGGTTGCAAGAACAATGTTTTAGGCAGGTAATTGCCAATTTTTCAGGCCTCACATACTGTGGCTACAATTTAAAGGAACCCTGAGCAGAGTCATAAATTGAAAATCTGGACTTACCTGGGGCTTCCTCCAGCCCCCCTGTAGCCCGCAAAGTCCCCTGGCATCCTCTTGGTCCCTTACGTGGTCCCACTGGTGGCTCTGGTAATCCGGCAACTTCGGCTGAAGTCGCGAATGTGCGGCCCGTGTACACACCCAGCGCGCCATCACGGCAGTTGCCGTAAGCGTCCTGCACATGCACGGTTCTCAAAAGGCTGAACCGTGGATGCAAAAGATGCTTACGGTGACCAACGTGATGAAGCGTTGAGTACGCGCACGGACCACGTATGCACGACTTCAGCCGAAGTTGCCAGATTACCGGAGCTGCCAGCGGGACCACAAAATAAAGCAAGAGGATGCTGGAGGACCTCACTATTTATGGGGGGCTGGAGGAAGCCTCCGCTAAGTCCAGAGTTTCAATGTATGCCTCTGCTTAGGGTCCCTTTAAAATAGTTTTGAGAAGATGCTGGAGTAGATGCTGTGTATGGAATCATTTAAATTGGGTGCCCACTAACTATACTGATTTGGAGACTGGTCACAAAGCCTTGGAGGGGTTTCCAGGGGTTTGGCCGTTGTATAGCCGGGCTTTAGATATCAAATTGGGTAATTTAATGGGTGTTGAGGTTCGGATCTATACAGCCAAGTTTTGGATTTCTGTGCTGGGGATTGGCTATTATATAAGAGGGGTTTGGTTTATAAAAGGGTCAAAAGCCTCATGGGAAAGGGAGGTGGACCGTAGAAAAGTCCCCATATAGGGCCATGACAGTCCAAACAGTTCCAGACTGTCCAATAACCCACTCAAAACTTTTCACTATTGACTTCATTGCCCCAAGTGCAATTAACTTTTTCTCCTGAGTTTTCTACTAGGCGACTTTTTCACAACTTGTATGCCACCACCAAGTAGGAACATGCGCAAAATAATCTTGAGAGTACTTTTTCATTTCCAAAGTGCTGAAAGAAAGATAAAAAGTATCTCCTAGGAGAAAACTCAGGAGAAAAAAAATGTATATGGGCAATTGTATATTGTATTATATACAATTGTTGCCCTGTTCAGCCAGAAAATTTGAATTAGGATACATGTAAAAACCAGGACATTTCAAAGCCACTCATCATGTTATGCTGCTGGTCCCAGTATTCCTAAAAGTACAGTACCTATACCTAGCACTGTTACACATATGCCAAGGCCAAATTTTTCTATAGGCGCCTGATGATGGAAAAGTATCTCCCTCCCCCCCATCCCCAAGTCCCCCCTCTTTCCCTTTGCAGAGTCCCAAGCAGAGCGTAAATGAGAGGTTACTCACTCGGCTCTCGGCATTCCACTGAGTATCAGTCAGGGGCACCTCTAGCTACCTAATACTGGAGGCACTTCTAGCTATCTAATACATTGGGACACCAATAGCTACATAATAATGAAGGTACCTCTGGCTACCTAACACCAGGGGTGTAGCAATAGGGGCTGCAGAGGTTGTGACTGCATTGGGGCCCTTGGGCCAGAGGAGCCGAAGGGCCCTCCTTCAACTACAATATTAGCTCTCTACTGGTCCTGTGCTCATAATGATCACTTCTATAGATACTTTGAATAGTGGTAATCATTAACAAATTGCTCCCCATTCCCTTCTTGCACCTCTGACACTGTAGTTGCCATTGGCAGGTTTTGGTGTGCCATATGAATTGTTATGTATAGAGTGCTTGGGGGGCCCCAATGTAAAACTAGCATCGGGGCCCATAGCTCCTTAGCTACGCCACTGCCTAACACTAAAGGAAACTTGTGGTTACCTACCCAGGCAGGGCAAGTGAGGGAGAAGTGACCGCTAGGACAGCCAGCACACTTGCTGTGCGGTTCGGTGGGAAGTTGTGGTTTTGTTGATGGCAAAGTCTAGGGTGCCAGGACCTCCGTGCCTACAGGCTACTGTGATGTAAATCCAGGAATGACAATTACAAAATGCTTTATATTTAATGATAACTCCTGTGGACAAGGCTGTTGACCAGCTGCAGGTTTTTATTGTCTCCAGAAAAGTAAAGTGATGAAGGCAGTAATGCTATGCTTGGCAAAATAAAGATTCATTTTCTGTTGCAAAAATTAAAGAAAAATTAATAAAAAAAAGCACACAGCTGAATAGAGTGGGGAGTGGGAGTGAATGTACAGCATAGATGTAAAATCACTGAGGGCTCCCTGTCTTCTGCAGCCTGCACACACGCTGGGATGCTGAGCTGAAACGCCTGCAAATCATTCTTCACTTCACCTATGTGTGTATGTGTCCTGCCTCTTCCTGGCACCCAGCGTGAGGTTTCAGAGAACATGATTCACAGTCTGATCATCCGACTCCAACTCTCCACCGCCAACTGAACCTGACAATCTGTAATCCCACTCTGTACTTTACCTCCCACTCTTCTTCTCCTCTGCTTTCCTTCCTCCATCCGGAGAGTTATTAATTATGTGTGAGCGTTGCCAGCATCTTCTGTGTCTAGATATTTTACAGCACTATTTGAAAAGGGAATGATTTATCTTATTTCCTCTCATCCCTTCTTCAAGTAGCACAGCGCCAGTGTATTGCATAGGAGAATGCAAAGCACCTAAGACCATTCGCATCAGCCTCTGCTTGTAACATGGCAGAGTCGCCTAAGGTGGCCAAACACTTATAGATGGCCACTAGGCTAAATCATCAGATGTCTATCAGATCAAATCTGACCTGAAAGGGATCCAGGGACATAACAACAGCCCATAAGGCCCCAGCGGCGTATCCGGGTAATATAGAGCCTTTGGCACACACTGAAATTGTGCCCCCCAGTCAGAGCCCCCATTCCCCTCTACAAACAGCCTCCTTTTCTTCGTACATGTGTTATGGTTGCCTGTGTTTTTTGGCTCGGGACATTGCTGAGGTAACTTTTTTGTTTTTTTGGAAATATCTCTTAATTCCCTCTCTGTTCTCTTTTCTAATACTAATGCTGGGAATACACAGTGCGTTTTTGCGTCTCGATTCTGCCTCCCGATCGATTCTCCGCTTGATTTTGCGGGCAATTCTATTATCTTCCGCTCATTTTCCGTATCTTTTTCCATTGTCCCCCATGCGGAATCGAGCGCGGAATTGATCGGGCGGGTGATCGGACATGTAGGAAATTATCAATCGAGCCATCTAAATGGTTCAATCAAGCGGCAAAAACGTACCGTGTATTCCCAGCATAAGCCAAGTGAGCTCTACATACATAAATTAAATAGCCATGTTCCCTACTATAACAGAATTAATCTGATCTGAGTGATGGGGAGACACAGGGACAGGCATGGCGGTGCTGCACAGGAGGAGACATGGTGCCCATGTTGCTGTGGCGTCCTTGTGCCATGCCTGCACCCCTCTCGATACGCCTCTGTGAGGCCCACCCTGAAAATTTGTTGTGGGGCCCCCTGGAATACAAAAGTCTCCCCATGTAACTGATCCCTCCCCCCACACACACCTTGCCTACGCAAACAGAGTAGTGCAGGGACCAAAGTAATATTTACCTGCTCCAGTGCTGTGAGTCTCTTCAATGCATCACAGCCGCATACTCTTGGCTGCAATTTGCCGGTTCCCGTTCACATGACTCACATAGGTTATGTGATTGGAAGCCTGCAAATGGCAGCAGAAAGTATGCTGCTGTGATGCATGAAGGAGACCCACGGTGCTGGAGCAGGCAAACATTACTCCACTACCTGTGCTAGTCTGCATGTTGGTAGGCAGAAGGAGAAGGAATGGGCCCCCCAGGGGTTGCAGGGATCGCACACAGGGGCTATTGTTATGCCCCTGGAGGCATCTATCACAGCAACACACTAAGTATAGATTTTGAATAGGTTTCAGCATGAAATCTATTGAAAATCTATCTAACCACTATCTATCTAACCACAGCGTTACACAGTTCAATACAGTGCAATGCTATGGGCTGTCGCCACCCGCCATGGATCAATATGTTCTGTTCTGCTTGATTGACCAATTTGATCAATCTCATCTTAAAATCAATCGGATGATAGCCACAGCATCAATTTCTAGCAGATTTGATCCGTGTGATCGAATCGGGCAGGTATCGATAAGAAAAATCGCAAAAAGTGTATGGTCACCTTAAGTGACGAGCATTCTCGCGTTCCCAGGCTGTGGGAGTCACCAGTTGGTGGGGGGTGGTTGGTGTAAATATTGGGAGGACCTGTCAAACTCTCTGGGGAAGGGGGGGGGCAATAATTCTAGTTATGCCACTTCTCTTCCAGTTACTGCATCAAATCTATATGGGCTTTAAATAGTGGTTATTATTAACAGACTTTTTACCCTCCTCATGCTTCACACTCCTCCAGCCATCTCCAGCTATATCTTATTTGTCAATTCACAAAATTTTTGGGTAAAGTTGTTGTCTGCAGGCAGCACTTGGAAATTTTATTAATACTTAGACAAGGTACATAAAGCATTGTGCAAATAGTGCAACTAACGTTACCTAGGTTATACACATATAGCTAACGTTGTGCTACCTGTGTTACACTAGGAAACACCCGTTTCTTGAAGGTGTGCTTACCTTCAGGGTTGCTCGTAAACTACGCCGGTGCAAATCTACACGTCGAAGTCCGCAACTACGCATCGTAGTTCATAGACGGAGTTTAAAAACATCGCGTACGTATTTATGCGTAGTTGAAGTACCGCTATGCGAAGCTTTGCCTGCTACGCGTAGTTGACGTATGTATTGCGAAGTCAACTACGAGTGCGGTAACTGCGTCTATACGGATGACTGCGCACGCGCAGAAATATTATTGTCCTTCTATACGTATACAATTCCGCATTGGAAGGTGGAATGTACGTATATATTAGTTCACCCAAAGTTAGCAGGTTATTGCGGAAATTTTTCTGCATAAGGGCATAAGCGTCCGCATACACTACGCTTCGCACTACGCAAAGCTTTTCGTCTTTTAACGCGTAGTCTACGAAGTGCAAACGTAGCGAAGCTTCTGATTTTGTAGCCGTAGTTTGAGAAGCGTAATTGCGTAGAACTATGCGTAGTTACAACGTAGCGCAGTTGGCTGACTACGACCATCCCTACTTCCCTTAAAAGAAATAAGAATTTCAAAAACTTGCTGATAAAGATATTATCCACAGTCTCTTTACAGTCTTTATTCTTTATACAGGATGATCCAGAACCTGGTGGAACAGTTTTCTGATATACCCCTCAAAGTCAAGTAGAGAAACAGGTCATAGTACAATTTTGTTGCTTAAAACTGATGACAACTCCTACCACCGAGAGTCTTAACGAATTCACACCAGTGTCACACACTACGGGACACCACCTTCCACCATGTCTTTGACCCTCTTCACAAATGGGGTTCACACCCTTCACAAATGGGGTTCACACCCTCTATGTTTGCTGCCCACACCAACAGACAGCCATCAGGTCATGACCTCTGTGATCTCTGTTTCTCTGATTGACTGTGATGGGGATTTATGAAAATTGTGCCACCGTGATCTGGAGATCTGTATTATCCTGCGTGAAGAATTAAGTCTGTGAAGAGACTGTGGATAGCATCCTAATCAGGAAGTTTTTGAGACATTTGAAGTAGGGACTAGATTGTGAGCCCCTTTGAGGGACAGTTAGTGACAAGACAATACACTCTGTACATCGCTGCGTAATATGTCGGCGCTATATAAATATATAAAAACTGAAATACATAAATAAAGTAAGTGCACCTTCAAAAAAACTCTGTCTGTCCTATTGTCTGGGTGTTGTGTGACCATTGTGAGGGTGCGGCAAAGTAGAAAGTCATTATAAATATTCTGATATTAGCGTTAGGCCCGGTTCACATTAGTGTTTTTTTTCCGGAATGCAACCGGAACATATACTGTACAAACAGATGTGAATGGATCCAATGTTAACCTATGAATCCATTCACATGCATCCATTGGTACGGATACGTCGTTCCGTGCACTCCAGTCCTCGGGCCTAAAAATTGTTGCAGGCTCTAATTTTCCGGACCGTTCTGCTTAGCGGAACGGATTTGGCCAAAAATGCAGCAGCATTGGGGCAATGGGAAATGGAACGTTTCTTCACACTAGTGAAGAAACGGACCGTTCCACGGATGATGGGGGCAAGGGTCGACGCAAATCTAGCGACGGGAGAGTGAGGGAGGGTGCAGCAGCTGGGCGGGTGGGCTAGGGAGGGATTATACATACCGAATCTTCCGTAGCAGCCGGCGATAGAGGCTTCCGTCTTCTTCCGCAACATGTGACTACATGACACGTCATGTGACTACATGACGCATCATGTGACTAGTCACATGATGCGCTGTGTAGTCATAGCAGAATAAGAGGAAGCCTCTACCGCTGGCTGTTACGGAAGATTAGGTATGTATTTGCTGAGTGAAAACGGATCCAATCAATCATTGATCAGATCCGTTTTCATATGTGAACCGGGCCACGGACTGAGCCATCCGGATCCGGGGAAGTGGAGACCGGATCCGCTCACCGGATCCTTTTGGCTCATTTAGCAGATGTGAACCGGGCCTAAGAGTATGGCCGTTGGCCGGGTTGTGAGTACCGCGGTGCACTCACAACCCGGCCAAATGCCATACTCTTAGGCCCGGTTGGGAGTGGGGAGTGTTTACTGGTCAATTGTGTCAATTATTATCCTTTTTATATTTTTTATATTATTATATTAATTATTATACTATTATACTTTTTATATAGTGTCAGCGTCTTCCATAGTATTTCACTAGCTTTACATACATTTAGTGAATCAACCCACTATATACATAAATGCATGCACACATTTCAGCACCATTGCATGTTTGTAATTATTTATTTCATACATTTATTTCAGAGCCATTGCAAATGTTTATATGTATTTATGTTGTATGATAACGCACTTACTGCATTGGATATCTAGCCCTTGATAGTACAACATGCAGCACTTTTTTTTGTGGTAAAAAGTACTTTTTATTTCAGACCATTTGTTTAGAAGTGATGAGCTTCTAAGTATTTAGAGGATTATTATTCCCCTTGGTGCTTGCCCTTTGTTTTGAGAACAAGGAGTGCCTTTCTGTCCATCACTCGACATTATTTGGCTGACCTTCACTGGGACAGGTCAGGGTTGACCTTTTTTTAATTATTATTATTTATTATTATTATTGTGCAACTTCCATGTTGTTTAAATATTGTTATCAATAAAGCATATTTATGCATGTTTTGGTCGGATTGACATTTTTTTCGTATAGGGAGTCTGTTCTCTTATTTTCATTTATCATCCTTGAACACATGCTATATGGTTCTTGGCAGAGGCAGTGAGTTGGGGCTGACTCTGTTGAGAAACTAGTGTGTGTATATGGCAGTCCTGACCCATCACCACAAGATCCAGACTGCTAGATTGTCTCAGCCAAGCATAGGTCAAGCACATTGTTCTGCTACCCACAGGCTGCTCCATCATGTGCACACTGTTTTCTCTCCTCCCACTTCCATAGCAACAGAATGTGTAGCAAATTGTCTGTACAGCACTTGGCCCAGAACTGTCTCCTGAGGGTCTGAATTCTGATCCCTGCGGATGACAACGATTATGCAAATGTACGCACATTAATAATACTCTAAATGTATATGGTCTCTATGGACTTGTGTCAATAAGCAATTCCTGTCATTCTTGTCTGATAAAATATTTCAGCTACACAACAGGTTGAGGTCTCCCATTGTATTTAAATGAGGTTCTACTTGCAGTGTGTAATTGTGTTTTAAAGCACACCTGCATTAGAACAAGTAAGTCGTCTTTCAGATCTTTCTATGTCCTCTTAGCAGGGCTGGATTTCTGGAAAGGCCACAAAGGCCCAGGTCTTGGGCGGCTGCAGTCCAAGGGGACACCTGAACATGAAAGAGGGATTGCTACATATAAAAGAGGAAGCTGAAAATGGGGAACGACACATGAAAAAAAGGGAAGTTGATGCCCAAAGGAGCTGTTCATGGAAGAAAGGGGCTAAAGAAAGTACATGAATAATGGTGCTGAACATGGAAAGGAAGGGGTGATGCAGCACATAATGAAAGGGGAGCCTCAACATACTCGGCACAAAATCTATAAATCTAGCCTTTGCCTCCTGGTCCCCTCCATTGGGCCTTTGCCCGCTCCTAAACAGAGGCGCTTCTAAGTACAGACAGTCCAGCAAATTGCCTAGGGCGCTGAACAGTCTGGGAAGCTCCAGTCCAGGGGAAAAAAAAGTTTATTTTACTGAAAAATAAGGGTGTGGAGATAAACTTTCTATTCAGTGCACAAGGGTTCTGATGACTGCAACTGCTGACTGAGCCACTGATAAGGAGTTTTGTAGACAGATTTGCAGCAAGTCCCTTTTCATTGTTATCTGGTGATCTCCTGCTCTGTGCACTTCTACTGCCCCGCCCCTCCCTGTGCCAGAGAGGAAAAGAAAACACAGCAGAAGAGAATGCCTGTTGGAGGAGGTAACAAGGCATGCAATACATGCCAGGAGTGCAGAGCTCCAAGCTAGAGATCAATTCCCACACAGTTACGTTACTTGGCACTGACCGTCTCCCCTGCCATGCTGTTTGTCCTTTGCAGCACTAGGGACATTTGTATTTCCTCACCAGACCCCGATCACCTCTTGAATGTGATGGCTTCCAGACTCCTCTGATAAGGTGCTGTGTAAATAGCAGGCGCACTAGCTAAATTAAAAGCTGAAGTCACTGATTCAGCACACAAAAGGTTAAATTCTGGCTGCAGCTCAGGGAGGGGGGAGGACAGGGAGACCAGGTCATCAGGATGTGAGTAGAGTGTCTTGCTGTAGGTGTTGCTCAGGCTGCCCACAGATTGTTCTTCAACTGTCAATTATCCCTTGACCAAATCATAGACTGCACACTGGGGAACTACAGGTACCATCATGTCCTCCTGTGATCATGTATGTGTCATGTATGGAATTATAGTTCCTCTTCACAAATAAATGCTGGTAATTATAGATCTCCCAGTGGTTTATAAGGTTCTTACAAAGGTACAATAATGGATAATTGTTCATATACAAGTGATGATTATTAATTATTTCTATAGCACTGACATATCCTGCAGCAATAACAGAGTACACAGTCATGTCACTGACTGTCCTCAGAGGAGCTCACAATTTAATCCTATCATAGTCATAGCCTTATATGTCCTACCATATTATTATGTAGTTATATAGCACTGACATCTTCTGCAGCACTTTGCAGAGAACATAGTCATGTCACTGACTGTCCTCAGAGGAGCTCACAATCTAACCCTCCCATAGTCATAGCCTTATGTCCTACCATATTATTATTATGTATTTATATAGCACTGACATCTTCTGCATCACTTTACAGAGTACATAGTCATGTCACTGACTGTCCTCAGAGGAGCCCACACTCTAATCCTACCATAGTAATAGTCTAATGTCCAACCATATTATTATTATGCATTTATATAGTGCTGACATCTTCTGCAGCACTTTACAGAGTAAATAGTTATGTCACTGACTGTCCTCAGAGGAGTTCACAATCTAATCCTACCATAGTCATAGTCTAATGTCCTACCATATTATGATTATGTATTTATATAGCACTGACATCTTCTGCAGCACTTTACAGAGTACATAGTCATGTCACAGTGTCCTCAGAGGAGCTCACAATCTAATCCCTACCATCATTAAAGTAGAATATTTTCAATATAGGATTTTTTTGGGGAAACCAGTTGACTTATTAGTATGTTTTAGGGATGTTGGGGAATATGAAGTGCCTAAATGAACTCTGGGGGAAAATAGTAGTAACTCCATGCAGATTTTGCCCTGGCCAATGCTCAAACCTAGGACTCAGCACTATAATACTGTACAATAGTGCTATCCAGTATGCCTATATTCTGCTTATATCTATCTGCTCATGCATGTCATCAATTCTGACCCTCTTCCACCCTTCCTCCATCCATTCTACTTCTCTTATCTTGTCTCACTTACACTACATACACACTGTGCTTATTTCCAGAATGGGTTATGAATTGCTAAACTATTAATCCATCTGACTATGTCAACCGTTTAGGCCCCGTTCAGATTACAACCGCGGACGGCCATGAGTGCGGAACGCAACGCATGCAAACGCATGCCATCCGCGTTTGTATGCGTTGCGTGGCTGATCTCATCACTGAAAAGTTAATGGGACAGCCGCGCAAAAAATGCGTGCAGCATGCGTTCCCGGACCGCACAGGTCTGGAACGCATGCAGTGTGAACATCAGACAGAGCACTCTATGCACTGTCTGATGTTGTGCGTGTCGGCCTCCCGCACGCGTTTCCAAAATGCGGCTGGAAACGCGTGCAGTGTGAACGGGGCCTTAATGTCATGATGTACCCACTTCAGTACTATCCTAACAGGCGGTAACATATCTGCATATCCCATAATGTTTGTGAAAAAGTATGCTGGAATCAGGAGCGCCTGATCCACAAGGCCATACAGGCGGTCACCTGGAGCGATGTGCGGGGGGGAGGGGGGGCTGGGCCACCCCCCAGCCAGATAGTGTGTCCCCCCAGTTGGTAAACTGGCTTGCACCATCTGATAGACGCAGCACCAGTTCACCAGCCACAGCCCGCAGCTCACCTTCAGCCTGCGGAGTCTTTGGCAGGCAGAACAGGGCAGGCAGCCTCATCACAATTATTTTGATGAGGAGGCACCACAGGGGCGGTGGGGAGCGTGTCGGGCCGCCACGGGGAGGGGGGGGCACCACAGGTTTTCTCAAGTGGAGTGACAAGATGGCTAGAGGCGCCCCTGCTCCTAAAGATCCAGTCACAGCTACTGCACAAGTGGGATTTTTAAAAGAATTGTACTGTACTGTCGTGCGAACCAGTGTTTGTGATTTGCAGAATGCTACCAACATCGAGGAGGAACACAGATGGGACCATGCATGCACATTATCCATGACTGGAGTTCCAGTCACAGATCTTTCAAAAGAGACAGTTGCAAAACAGAGAGGACCCAGAGGAAGCCGAGGGACCTGCAAGACTACAGGGGGCTAGAAGAAGCCCCAGGTATGATAAAATCTACTTTACCTTTGTTTCAATTCAGGTGTTCTTTTAAGAGTACTTTTTAATATAAAGTTCTAAGTACCAGCTGCAAGCATCAATGGGTGACAGTTGCAGTAAGTCACCTGCAGCTTTAGGGTTGGGGACTGAGTTTCAGAGCTCTAATAATTTATGGTGGGTGAGTTACTGCAGCTGACACCCACCAGTCTGTGCAGCTCTGAGATAGAATGTTACATTAAAGGATTTCAAAATTATTTTAAAAAATGACTCTTTGAAGATAAACAGTAACCAAGAATTGAACTTCACCCCAATCAGTAGCTGATACTTCCTTTCCCATGAGAAATCTTTTCCTTTTCACAAACAGATTATCAGGGGGCTCTGTATGGCTGATATTGTGGTGAAACCCCTCCTACAGTGTGATGTCAGGACCATGGTTCTGACATCACACTGTGGGAGCCTTGTTGCATTGTGGGACATAACAGCTGAAAAAAATGCAAGCAGCATCTCCTTCCAGTGACATCACCTGCCAGCAATAAAAATGTCACTATGTGATAAATGTCAGAATGTAAATCAGGGAGAGGAAATATTTGACAATGAGCAAACACTGACTAAATCATTTATACATAATTATTGTAAAAATTAAGCACTTTTTTTATTACATTATTTTCCCTGGAGTTCCTCTTTAAGTTGTGGAAGTGGGGGCATGTTCCCTAGGAAATGTGTCCTAATAGAGCCTTGATTAATCAAGTTACTCATCTAGAAGGCATCTGATCCTTTACATTTAGACATGAGAAATTATATTATTTCAGGACAACCTAGATCTTGGAAGATAGATGGCAAGTGCATGTTTGGACAAAGTTTATAGCTAAGCGCCGCTTCCTCCTACTAGTGGAGCTTCCATTGCTAGCGGACTTCTATAGCTGATTCTATACTCACTGTTTGTCATCCAGCACTGCCTGTTAGTCCCCGGCCATAACAGGGACATAGACCTGCAAGCTGGGATCCATATGTTTAAACACCCAGTCAAAGAACCAGGTGAGATTACTTCACATGAAAGAAATCCACTGTACATAAAATCTATACTTACTGATTATTTTTCCTTCTTCTTTCCATTGACTGAATAAGGCCAAGGGCACACTAGAAAGTGCATAGTGCAATTGCAATCACCAGCCCTTTGTGTAAGCATTTTGTTGGCAAATTGTTCTGCGTTTTCCAGCAATTAACGTAACTCATTTATGCATTGGAGCCCAAACACTCACAAAATACTGTATGCCCTGCATTTGTGATTTCAAGTGCCCTAGTGGGCTCAACAACATTGACTTACACTAGCAAAATGTTTTTGAAAGTGCCTGCAATTGTCGGGGCTTCAAAAACACACCCAAAATGACTCTAGTGTGCCCCAGCCCATTAGATTGTGTGTCCTGCTGTGGGCCAGTAACTGATTTTTTTTTTAATATCCTGTGTAGACAGCTTTGGTAATGTAACATAAGTGTAATATATTGGTGTTATATAAACAAAGGAATTAATAATAAAACAATGAATTGCATTATCTTACCAAGCCAACACGTGTGTCTATATTGTACCAAACCCTAATTAACTATAATAAAACACTGATTTGATAAAATCAACAGGCAAAACACTTCAAACGCTCAGATAAATACCAACAACAGACGGATCTATTTGGGACGCTCCGGGATAAGTTACCACAATATGCTACATTCCCCTCTGGCATCAAAAACAAGTTCTGTGAATTTCATAATCGCTGTGTATAATAACAGACATTGGGATTAAATTGAGAAAGAGAGAAATAACTTTTATCTCCACAGAAAGCATTAGTGCAGCTTCATCTTCATATGCAGCACCGTTTTGGAGAGCATTTTAAAGGACAAGTGAAGTGAGAGGGATATAGAGGCTGCCATATTTATTTCCTTTTAAAAAAATACCAGTTGTGTGGAATCCTGCTGATCTTTCATGTATCAGTAGTGTCTGAATTACATACCGTTACATGTGCTTGCCGCCGGCTGCACTTAAGGACCAGGGGATTTTGCTGTGATCTGTACTGCGTGGGCTCTCCAGCCCACAGCACAGATAACTTTGCAGCCAGGGTGACGAGACTTCCCCCCTTTTTTCCCCACTAGGGGGATGTCCTGCTGGGTGGGTCTGATCGCCGCTGGCTATCTGCGTTTTGCGGGGGGGGGGCTCCTCAAAGCCCCCCTCTGCAGCGATTTCCGCCTTCTCTTCCCTCCCTCTCCCTTTCGCTATGGGCAGTGCAGGACGGAGATCCGTCCTGCGCCGCCCAAAATAGGCTTCAGCCTATCAGATGCCGGTGATCCCCGGCCAATCAGAGGCCGGGGATCGTCGATCTTCTTTACAGCGCTGCCGTATGTTGTAAACAGCAGGGATTTCTTTCGTGTTTACATTTCGCCTGCAAGCCGCAATCGGAGGCGAGGCCTCCGATCGCGGCTCGCAGGCTTTTCACGGAGACACCCTTCGTGAACTGACATGGAAAGGCCGTTTCCATGTAATACCACTTACGACCTGCCGACGCCTATTGACGTTAGGTGGTCGTTAAGTGGTTAAGCAAAGAAAAATAAAAACACAATACTCACTGAACCTCCAGTGACGTACTGCAGCTCCTGGCGGCTTTCCATCATCCTGCGTATATGGCTCCTGGCATGTCACCTGACCCACGTCTGGTCAAGTGACATGCTGGGAGCTGTGCACGGATGACAGAATACCCCTAGGAGCCTGCTAGGAGTAGTGTTGGGCGAACAGTGTTCGCCACTGTTCGGGTTCTGCAGAACATCACCCTGTTTGGGTGATGTTCGAGTTCGGCCGAACACCTGATGGTGTTCGGCCTTTTTAGTTCGGGTTCGCCCGAACTATTCAATGCCCGCCGAACAGGGCCCCTGTTCGGCCGAACAGGGCCCTGTTCGCCCGAACATGCCGCAATACGGCCCCCCTATGGGGTCGCAAGCATCGCGGGGGGGGGGTCGGAAATTCCCCCCACCCCCTCCGCTAGCGCTCCCCCCTCTGCCCGCTTCCACATAAAAAAAGTTTCAGGCAAGTTAAATAGTACCTGGTGGCTGGCACTGGCAGTGGAGTGAGGAGGAGGAGGAGTCCAAGTAGCAGAGTGACGCGTTGAGGCCGGGCAGCGGGCGGTTCAGCGGTAGTACCCTTGTGGTACTTCCGCCCTTTCTCTGACCTCACGTCCTCTACGTGATGACGCATACGAGGGTACGCGTGACGCGTACCCTCGTATGCAGAGGACGTGAGGTCAGAGAAAGGGCGGAAGTACCACAAGGGTACTACCGCTGAACCGCCCGTTGCCCGGCCTCAACGCGTCACTCTGCTACTCGGACTCCTCCTCCTCCTCACTCCACTGCCAGTGCCAGCCACCAGGTACTATTTAACTTGCCTGAAACTTTTTTTATGGGGAAGCGGGCAGAGGGGGGAGCGCTAGCGGAGGGGGTGGGGGGAATTTCCGACCCCCCCGCGATCGGGGCATGCTCCCCCCTTATGCCTGCGACCCCATAGGGCCCCCAAAATGGGCATGTTCGGGGGTCCCATTGACTTCCATTGAGTTCGGTGTTCGGGCCGAACATGCCGAACATCTGGCCCATGTTCGGCCGGTTCGGCCCGAACCCGAACATCCAGGTGTTCGCCCAACACTAGCTAGGAGCTGCAAGATGTCACTGGAGGCCCAAAAGAACCCCCAAAAACAGTCCCTGTTATCCCCTCAGGCAAGCTGGTTAGTTGCTGAACCTGAAAAAAGCAGGAGGCAAATCCAGTTCGATTTCAGTTATAAACATCTTACTTGCATGCTTGTTTAGGGTCTATGACTAAAAGTATTACAGGCAGAAGATCAACAGGACTGTCAGGTGGTAAGAATGATTCATTTTAGGTCCAGGTAAAAAATAATGCTGCCCATAAATGTCCTTCCTCTGCCCTTCTCCCTGTAGAGGACAGCATCTACCATGGTGTGAGTAGGATGGAGGCACTGCAATGGAAGGACTATAAGCAAGCCATTATAATAAAGGCAAATTGAACAATGGGGTATAACTGGGGGCTGTACCAGTACATATTTCCTCAGCACTACCCTACGTGCCCATGTGTCCGGGATTGTTTTCCATACATCCAGAATCTTTTAGCCCTTTGTATAAAGAAACAGAGAAAGTGTCAGGATCCTGTTGATATCAGCACCGGTGATTGATGCGGGCACTCCCGGGGTGTGGAGTCTAAGTGACGTGAGCACAGGTCTTCACCAGCACACTCTGCAAGGGATGATGGGCCATCACTCCTAGTGGGTGATGGACTACTTTTCTGCCTGGTGCACACCAGGTCATGACCCCTAGGACTGCCCCACCAAAGATGAAAATAATAAGAGGGGTTAACCCCTTGCCATAAGGGAAGGAGGATGAGGACCGATGAGACAGGACTGACTGACATAACTGGCGTGACAAGACTGACTGCGACGACCGATGGGGCAGGCATGATTGAATTGATGACAGGATTGATGTGACGGGACTGACCAACAGGACTAGTGTGACTGGATGGAATGGCAGGACTGAAGGACAGGACTGACCGACAGGAATGGCAGAACAGGACTGGTGTGATAGGACTGATTTTACAGACTGGCATGACAGGTCTGGTGTGGCAATCAGTGATGGTCATAATCAGCAAATTACGATTACGCAAAATTTCACATAGATTTTCGCATTTACGCTTATACATAATCACGATTTGTTAATGCAAATGATTTCATATAGTGATTTGTAATTTCACCTAAAATGTCGCGTAATTTTCATGTAATTTCGTGCTGACCTTGGCAGTGAATAGCAAAGACCCCATACATGGTAGTGGCACCAAAATTGCTACAGATGTTAAGGAGAATAGTGGTTACAAGTCAAAAAAAGACCTTGTAGTTTTTGAGAAAATCGATTTTAGAATATGCAAAGAAAAAATGTTTTTTAAACAAAAAAATAGCAGTTTAAAAACCATTCTTATTTGCATATTTAAAATCAATTTTTTCAAAAACGACAATGTTTTCTTTGAAAAATTATTTTTTTAACTTACCCAATATTCTCCTTAATGTATGTAGCAATTTTGGTAGTAATAGCATCTATTGGGGCTATTCACCGCTAAAGTCTGCACAAAATTTCACAAAATTGTCCAAAAATTACGCTGAAAATTACAAGAAATTATGAAATATTACTATTACATATGAAATTAATTTACGATGTTCACTGAAATTTCGCATTACAATTACGATGCGTAAATGCGAATTTCGATGCAAAATTTTGCATATGCAATATTTTGGCCCACCACTGGTGGCGATAAAGGTGGCCATGCATGGGTTATTATTTCAGTGGACAGTTATTTTGATCAAATCTGCCAATAGTCTATTGACCTTAATGTATCATATTGATAAACTTGTAATGATTTTGTACTATTTGTGGATAAAAAGGATGACTGGGATAGACGGAAAGGACAAATTTCAAGTCTGCTGAAATTTTGAGTGAAATTCTGAATGAATTCCAAATTTCACATATTTAGAGTTTGCATTATTAAAATGCAAAATTGTAATTTATTGTGAGTATATTTTCTGCACTAAGGTTAATTATGGTTACTGTGAATATTCGGAAATATGTTTACAATAGGTTAAAATTTTGCTTTGAATCTTCACTTTTTCATTTCAAATTTTCACATTTTTGCTTATAATTTTCACATCCATGACCCTCGAGCATGCTCAGAAGACATTTTATGTTATTTATACAAAGAAACAAATATTTGTGCATTACACAAATGTAACTTTGTGTAGCTTTTGTGAATTCCAAATACCAACTTCAAACTCTAAATTGCTAAATCGGAATACCAGGATATCTGTGTGCTCATCCCTATTGGCTATTCACACACAGTAGCCAACTGTGAACTGAGGCCGACATTAATAGATTGGCAGACTAAGTTGTTTGGAAGAATTTAGAGTAATGCCAACCCACTCTAAAGGTGGCCATACAGTTAATTATATTTTCCCATCAGTATCTGGCAGATTTGATCACGACGATCAAATCTGCTAGAAATCGATGCAGTGGGCAGCCCGATCGCTCAATCATTCAACTGATTTTTTGCAGAAATCGGTTGACCAATGACTAGATTGATTGATCCAGATGGAAGAACTAGGTTAATTGGCAGCAAATTGTCAACCCATAGCATTGCATTAGATCAAACAGTGAAATAATGTGGTTCAATAGTTTTTTTTTATAATTTTAATAGATTTCATTCTGTTGAAAATCTGCTTCTAGAGCGTGGTACGCATCAGAAAGATCCTGTAACAATTGTGGCAGCTGCGGCGAACAGCTGCCGCAGCTGCCTCCGACTTCCTGCCCTCTGCCGCTTCCGTGCCTCGGGCACGAGGACGGGTATTACGGTCACACTCCGGGCCGCATTGACGCATGCGCGCGCGCACCGTCATGATATTTATGCGGCCAGGAGACGCATCAGCTGGTGTGTCCGCCGTTACTGATTGGCTGGCGGCAGGGGGGGCGTGTCTCAGGATCTCCTCGGGCTCTTAAGCCCAGAGGAGTCAGTAGTCCCCTGTCTGCTGTCGTGAATACCTCGTGTGTCAGCGCTCAGACCTTAGACTAGATCCCAGGTGTTGAAACCACGGACTTCACACCTAGACTAGGATATTGTTTATATTGTACTGATTTCCTGTGTATGACTCTTGGCTAAACTCTGACTCCGATCTCGCTTTCTGATTCTGTACTTCTGCCTTTCTGCCTTAAAGTTGCTGAACCTCTGCCTGATTACCGATTACTCTCCTGCCTCACGATTCTGTACCGATACTTACCTCTCTGTTGCCGAACCTTGCTTGTCAGACCATCCTACTCACCAGTGGGCCCTCGCCACTGGTGAGGTGCTAGCTTCACCAGCTCCTCTGGTGAAGTTATTCTTTAGTGCAGTACTGTGTGCGTTTTCTGCTCCTAGGCTACAGTACAGTCTGAGTCACCCGCTCCTCGGGTGATCACTCGGCTGCAGTACACTCTGAATCACCCGCTCCTCGGGAGATTCGGTCTCTTCAGTATTGTATCTCCAGCTTGCTGGAGCTTGTACCCTATTACACGGTCAGTGTACCGATAGTACCTCACCAGCCCCTCTGGTGAGGTCTCATAAAACTATTAAAATTACGGTTGCACCAAACACTACACACTCCGCTCTTTGTGTTGCTATACTGGTATTATTGGTGATTCTGCAGATCACACATAATCAAGTATAGCGTCTGCATTATTGGTGATTCTGCAGATCACCAAATAATCAGACATCTGAGTTGCGACACCCAACCGTTACAGAACAGCATACCATACTTATCATGGATACACTGGGCGCTCATGTGGAGGGCTTACTGGCGACTGTTAGCAGATTGGCTCTTAGGGTCAGTACTCAACAGACTCAGATTCTCCAACTATCTGAGGCCTTACAGAAGGCTACCACACTAACTGCACCAGTGTTATCCTCTTTTGTTTCAGTACCCAGACATCCTCCTCCTGAGAGGTTTTCTGGGCAGAGGGCTGATTTTTTGAATTTTAAACATCGATGCCTCGCGTATTTTTAATTATGTCCTAGCACTTCAGGGTCAGAGAGTCAGAGAGTTGTTTTACTGAAAACTTTATTGTCAGGAGACTCGCAGTCTTGGGCGTATAGTCTTCTAGATGACCATGAGGCTTTGGCATCTGTACAAGACTTGTTCAAAGCAATGGCAGTGATATACGGGGATCCCGATTTGGCAATAACATCAGAAAGAAAATTAAGATCTCTCCGACAGGGGCACAATTCCACTGAGACTTACGCAGCTGAGTTCAGGAGATGGGCAGTGTCAGCCAGGTGGGGGCAATATGAATTACTTGATTGTTTTCTGTCAGGGTTGTCGGACTGAGTGGCTGATTTGATGTTAGGTCATCCCGAACCTAGATCTCTAGACGAGGCCATAACTCTTGCTATAAGGATTGACCGCTGAGTTCGGTTTCAGCAATAGACTCGGGGTAAGCTCCGGCAGTCTAGGAAGACGCTACCACCTTTGTGCAGTGTCTCGGGTCAAACATTAGTGTCCGAACCAACGAAACTGAAGGGTTTGGGTTCCTTGTCAGAATTCAAATCCACGAGTTTAGATTCTTCACCAAATACGGACCGGTTATACCGCTCGTTGCGTATAGGCAGTACTATGGTGGGTGAATCAGTCGTTCCCATAGAGGATGATAGAATATTGTTGCCGTGTGTGATCAGTTGGCGAGACCAAGTCCAAGAGACACAGGCATTTTTGGACTCCGGGTCTGCTGCCAACTTTATGAATTATGATTTTGCACTTCAGCTGGGCATTCCTCTCCAGTCTTTAGGTCAAAGTCTGATAATCACTGCAGTCGATAATTCCCCACTGCAGAACAAACGGTCTCCTTCACAGACTCCTGTACTATCATGTCAGATTGGGGCCCTTCACAAAGAGAATATTCAGTTCCTTGTTATTAAGATGACAACCACCTCAATGATCTTGGGTATGCCATGGCTTGAAACGCACTCTCCTCATATTGAGTTATTGAGTTGGTCCCCTTATTGTCAAAAGCACTGTCTAGAGAAGGTCACGGCCTGTACTACCAAGGTCCAGGTAGAGGGGTTAACCAGTCAGTATTCCGAATTTGCGGATGTATTTTGCCCTCGGGCTGCTGACAAACTTCCACCACACCGGAGCTTCGACTGCCCCATAGATTTAAGATCAGGTTTTTTTCCCCCCTAGGGGTCATTTGTATAATTTGTCAGGACCGGTGAAACTTGCGATGAAAGAGTATATTACGGACAACTTGGCCAAAGGCTTTATACGGCCGTCTAAGTCCCCGGCTGGGGCTGGGTTCTTTTTTGTCAAAAAGAAAGACGGCGGACTCAGACCGTGTATCGATTATATGGGTCTGAACAAGATTACGGTGAAGAATCGTTATCCGTTGCCCCTTATCGAAGATTTATTCTCGCAAGTTACCGATGCGGGTGTGTTCACCAAGCTTGACCTTAGAGGGGCGTACAACCTGGTCCGTATAAGGGAAGGTGACGAGTGGAAGACGGTGTTCAACATGCCTGACGGGCATTACGAATATCTTGTGATGCCCTTCGGGCTGCGTAACGCACCAACCGTCTTCCAGGAGCTCATTAAGGAGGTCTTCAGGGAGGTCTTGGGACGTTTCGTCTTAGTTTATTTAGACGACATCCTCATTTTTTCTCGTACACTGTCCGAACATAGAGACCATGTGAAATATGTCTTGAACAAATTGCGTCATAATTCTCTCTTTGCCAAGATTGAAAAATGCCTCTTTGAGGTCTCCAGAGTCCCCTTTCTTGGGTATATCATTTCCACTAAAGGGTTAGAAATGGACCTCGATAAGCTAGCTGCTGTGTTGGAGTGGCCATAGCCGGTTGGGTTGAAGGCACTCCAATGATTTTTGGGCTTTTCCAATTATTACAGGAGATTCATCAAAGGATTTTCTTCTATAGTTGCGCCTCTCACGGATCTTACCAAGAAGGGGGCAGACACCTATAAATGGTCATTAGACGCGCAGACTGCTTTCTCTTCGCTCAAACAGTTGTTCTGTTCCGCCCCCATCTTGAAGCATGTGGATGTGTCCCTTCCTTTTGTGGTGGAGGTAGATGCCTCGGAGATGGGGGTGGGGGCTGTACTATCCCAGCATTCCGGCCGGAGGGGTGAATTGCATCCATGCGCATATTTTTCCAAAAAAATGTTCTCTGGCCGAAAGAAATTATGATATAGGGAATCGTGAGCTCTTGGCCATCAAGCTTGAATCTGAGGAGTGGCATCACTGACTAGAGGGGGCTCAGCACACGATTACAGTTTTTACAGACCACAAAAACTTAGAGTATATTGAAGGGGCCAAGCGCCTCACGCCTAGACAAGCTCGGTGGTCCCTATTTTTCAATCATTTTAATTTCATTATTACCTATAGGCCAGGCAGCAAAAATGGAAAAGCGGATGCACTCTCAAGATGTTTTGAGCCGGAGTCGGTACAGCCATTCACCCCTCTTAGTATTATTCCTGAGAAAATAGTCATTGCAACTTTGGGACTCCAGGGTGAGCAGACTTCCGGTACAGGCTTTCCTTTGATAGATAGTGAAGAACAAGTGATGGTTTGGAAAGTCATTCCGGCAGACAGTGTTTGGGCTCTGCCAATCAGGCCCAGGAGATTAAGGTGCATTTCGACCTACCATTCTGGGCTTCTCAACCAGGGGGATTACTCTCCCTCCCACCCTGTGATGGTTAGGGTAAATACATTAAGGGAAAAGACTCAGGAAGCGTGTCCGGAGTCCACGCCTAGAGGGGGGGGGGAGTACTGTAACAATTGTGGCAGCTGCGGCGAACGGCACCGCCGCCGCAGCTGCCTCCGGCTTCCTACCCTCTGCCGCTTCCGTGCCTCGGGCGTCTAGCACGCCGAGGACGGATATTACGGTCGCACTCCGGGCCGCATTGACGCGTGCGCGCGCGCTCCGTCATGATATTTATGTGGCCAGGAGACGCATCAGCTGACCTCCGGGTCGGCTGATGTCGCAGTGGCGGCAGGGGGGCGTGTCTCAGGATCTCCTCGGGCTCTTAAGCCCAGAGGAGTCAGTAGTCCCCTGTCTGCTGTTGTGAATACCTTGTGTGTCAGCGCTCAGACCTTAGACTAGATCCCAGGTATTGAAACCACGGACTTCACACCTAGACTAGGATATTGTTTATATTGTACTGATTTCCTGTGTATGACTCTTGGCTAAACTCTGACTCCGATCTCGCTTTTTGATTCTGTACTTCTGCCATTCTGCCTTAAAGTTGCTGAACCTCTGCCTGATTACCGATTACTCTCCTGCCTCACGATTCTGTACCGATACTTACCTCTCTGTTGCCGAACCTTGCCTGTCAGACCATCCTACTCACCAGTGGGCCCTCGCCACTGGTTAAGTTCTAGCTTCACCAGCTCCTCTGGTGAAGTTATTCTTTAGTGCAGTACTGTGTGCGTTTTCTGCTCCTAGGCTGCAGTACAGTCTGAATCACCTGCTTCTCAGGAGATCATTAGTGCAGTACTGTTTGTATCTCCTGCTCTTAGGCTACAGTACAGTCTGAGTAACCCGCTCCTCGGGTGATCACTCGGCTGCAGTACACTCTGAATCACCCGCTCCTCAGGAGATTCGGTCTCTTCAGTATTGTATCTCCAGCTTGCTGGAGCTTGAACCCTATTACACGGTCAGTGTACCGATAGTACCTCACCAGCCCCTCTGATGAGGTCTCATAAAACTATTAAAGTTACGGTTGCACCAAACACTACACACTCCGCTCTTTGTGTTGCTATACTGGTATTATTGGTGATTCTGCAGATCACACATAATCAAGTATAGCGTCTGCATTATTGGTGATTCTGCAGATCACCAAATAATCAGACATCTGAGTTGCGACACCCAACCGTTACAGATCCCTGTCAGATTTGATCTGATGATTAAATCTGGTGGCCATCTATAAGTGTATGGCTACCTTAAGACTGAGGTTTTATCAACCTCACTATTTCATGACTTTATATACTTTTTATTTTAATACAAAAAAAAGTCATACCAAAAGCTGTAATTCTCAGAGGAGGTAGATGAGCTGCAAGAGGCACTTATAGCTTTGTTTTATATGAGAACCCCATGTTTGTATAAGCCATAAATCACTGTATATTTAGTTTGATTTAACAACAGTAATAGCCTTCTGCCATATATCGTTATACTACAGACTATGAGACTGCAGACTATTTTAGTCGGGCCTTGCCCTGCTTCAGCCCTGGTATAATGATTGTTACTGTGGTCATTAAGGACACTATGCTAATAGATTCAACATCTGGCCAATTTCTTTCTCGTGCTGTTATGATGATAAAGTACTTTATACTGATTATTTATTATGTGTAGTTTTATTACAATTAAATAAAGTGATGTTTTTATGAGACAATGTGTATTTTTCTAATTGTTTACGATGTTCGAAAAAATTCAATTGATTCTTCCCCTAATCCTTATTGTGAACTGCTCACCTATGTACCGATATCTGCCTGTCTGTCTAAAAAGGCAGCTGTTTTGGCTAATCATTACAAGGATCCTATTTGACAAAAGAAAAACCTAGGGTGAAGGCATCTGTGTAAAAATTCCAATTGGTAATTTGCCATTATTTGAATAGCGCAAATAATATTCAAATAACGGGTTAGCACCAGAAATTTGTGTGGTACTATTACCCTCACTTAGAACTAGCACTAACCTCCTCCTACCTTTACCTAGCACTGACCTCCCCTTACCTACACCTAACACTAACTCCTCCTACCTACACCTAACACTAACCTCCTCCTAACTACATCTAGCACTGATCTCCTCCTACCTACACCTAACATTAACCTCCTTCCATCCTTCACCTAGCAATAAACTCCTCCTATCTACACCTAACACTAATCTCCTCCTACCTACCCCTAGCACTAACCTTCTCCTACCTACACCAAGCACTTACCTACACCTACCTACACCTACCTACACCTAGCACTAACCTGATCCTACCTACACCTAGCATTAACCTCTGCCTATCTACACTTAGCACTAACCTTATCCTACCTACACCTAGCATTAACCTCCTCCTACCTACACTTAGCACTAATCTTCTCCTACCTACACCTAGAATTAAACCCTTCTTACCTACACATATCACTAACCTCCTTCTACCTACACCTAGCACTAACCTCTTATCTACACCTAACATGAAGCCACCCTACTCACACCTAACACTATACCAGAGCAGTGCACTGATACCTCTATGCCACAGCCTATAGTGGTAGTCGGTCATATAGCTGATATAATTTGGCTATACATGTGCCATAATGATCCCAGAGTTAGAC
This sequence comes from Hyperolius riggenbachi, assembly GCF_040937935.1. Classification (NCBI taxonomy): domain Eukaryota; kingdom Metazoa; phylum Chordata; class Amphibia; order Anura; family Hyperoliidae; genus Hyperolius; species Hyperolius riggenbachi. The sequence continues at coordinate 73,221,506 of NC_090656.1, read as the reverse complement.
TATACAATAGCTAAACGATAGCCAGACTCCAGTGTTATAGCTGCAAGCCATGTGTTCAGGCAGGTGAAATTAGGGCCTTTATGCTCATGCTACTTATTTCCTGTCTTTGCTGCAGATAGAACAATAAGCATGGTTGTTACAGCCACTTTCCTCCCAACCAGCATATCCATGTATGGGGTGTGTGGCCTTCATGGGCGACATGAAAAGGTTTCATGCCGATGTAGGAGCAGGGTGGAATTTTCTGGGTAGCAGTGTGGGGGATCATAGGAGGAGTAGGGACAGTGGTGGAGCTGACGTGTCCCTGAGGGACTATGAGAGTCATGGCTGTCAGACTGCATGGTGGGGTTAAGTTGAGGACCCCATAAATGGGTATGGGGGGATTTTGAATTTGAATGATGGGGGTTATGCCATTATGTTAGGTGGGGAATTGGTAAGTTAGAAAAACAACACTGTGGAGTATGCATATAAAACACAATCACTTAACACAGTCCCTAACAAAGACTGTGTGATACAGGATTGTCCAAGTTTGCTGATAGGGATGGTCAATGGGATGCAAATTGTTCTGAATTCATACAGGCTTATTAGAAACTATGCAACTGTATGCAGCTTAAAATGGAACAATTAAATCTTGCCAAGGTAAAATTGGATTGGACTATTTTCAAGCCACACACATTAGCACTGGAAATTTGCATTATCCTGTATGAACTTGGACATGATGGGAGCGCGAACACAGTTCCCCCCTGACCGGCTGAATTACCAGGCCGCCTAGCGTAGGCAAAGGTGTAGCTATGGTGTTCAGTGTCCGGTGACAAAGACAATTTTTGTGCCCCCGCCCAGACAAAATGGTCGTGGACACACATCAGAATGTGGGCATGGTCATGGGTGGAGACAGATGGACAAATGCTGTTTAGATAGCCACATGTGCCCCCTTCCCTCATAGATAGATGTGCCCCCTTTCCCCTTTTAGATAGCCAGATGTGCCCCCTTTAAATAACCAAATGTGCCCCACTTCCTCCTGTTTATATAGCCAGATTTGCTCCCCATCCTCCCATTTATATATACAGATTTGTCCGTTTTTTCTGCTGCTTTAACATTTCTGCACTCCACTGCAGAGGGATGAAGAGAAGCAGGGGTACTTCAAGCAGCCAGCAAGCTGCTTCTAACGTGCGTGGGGGTGCAGCAGCTGTGCTGAGTGCCCTCACAGTGCTGCGCCCGAGCACATATGTCCCCCCTTGCCACCCATAGCTACGCCTCTAAACGTCGGATTCCAGTGGCCTGGGAGGACGGCGAGGAAGCAATCAACCTGAAGGGGCTGGAGGAAGCTCCAGGTATATATATTTATCTCAGGTTTCCATTGAGCCTCTATGTACCTCCTTGTAGTATTTTTCCTGGCTAGAGCTCTGTTACAGCCATGATACCTCTCTATAGCCGTCTACCATTTTCAGGAAGTGAGCAATACAGTCTATCAGCTACTAATCACAGCCAGAGCCCTGTGTGTGGGAGATGATCATGCATAGCAGGTTGATTTAACTGGCCAATAATTAAATGTGAAGACTGTCCAGCTCCCAGCAGCACTTTTAGTTGATTGGACAGTTATTCTGCAATTGAGAAACAGGTGAGCCAGCTTATCAGCCTGAACAGGACTGTCTGTAATCCATCTCTTCTTGTCTGTGCATTGATCAGACCTGATATGTAGATAGCTGATCAAAAATAAGTAAGCTTTGAAACCCAATGTAGGGCAGAGTAAAGGGCAAAGAGAGAAAGGGAGGGCGCTGGCAGAAAACACAGCAATCCTTTTAATATGGTGTACAGCCTTATAACAATGGATAAGTGATTGTAAAAATAAATGATAAACGTCTTATACTGTAGATTTAAAATGCACTATAAATTACTTTTCCAAACTTGTTGTCACTTATATGTAGTACTAACTGATGACCCGGTGTTGCCCGGGTATGTAGTCGGTTGTTGTTGGCTCTGTCCACTTTTTCTAACCTTGCCCCATAGCCACTCAATGACCAAGTTTGGGAGCTTTGGGGTTCCTGACATCAATACAGTAAGGGATGGACACAGGGCTGCAGGCATTAGGGATTCCCTGTAGGTTGGGTCTAAGTGTAGGGAGGTTTAAGATTGGCTGAGGGATAGGAGAAGTGGCTTGTGGGTAGGAGAACTGGCCATTCAAGCAGACAGCCTCAGCAAGCGAAAGTCCCGCCCTCCCTCCCTCTTTGTTGAGTTAGTAAAGGTTAATAAGGAGTTTTATGCATAGCATTATTTGTTTGTATTGTCATTGCAGCTGGGCGGGGTGAGGTCTCCGGAGGTCAGGTGATGGTGCTTGTGGTGAGGGTTTTGCCGCGGGGCAAAACACCTATTGTAAACAAAATGGGTCTGCCGTTGCAGAAAGCGCGGAAGGGCATGCAGTTGTCTCTGAGCCGGTGACCACGGCTGGGGCCGGATAGGCTGCATGCCAAAATCAATCCGGTGTTTATAGTAGGCCTCCGGATCCTCACCTCAATTTATTGTATTTTTTATTCATGTTTTTGGAAATATTGTTAATGGTTATAAAGAAGGGCTGCTTTGGCCTATTTATCCAATTGAGTTGAGCAGTCTGCGTTTGATTGTAAGTATGTGGGTGTGGTAAGTTGTGTAAAGAGGGGCCTGTCCTGGAAGCGCATAGGCATTGCCCATTATCATGTGCGGAAGTAAGACAAAAGATAAGAAACTATTAACAATTTTACAGGGAAAAAAATCATAAGCCCTGAAATATTCAAAAAAGAGTATTCGGCTAGCTAACTTGTGCAGCTAAAGCTCTGAAAATTCTGAGATATGCTTTGTTGTCGCTTTCAAAAGAAAATGAGCAGAGCTTAAGAGCACAATCTGAAAATACATTTTCTTTTATTGAATTTTATGATATTGTTTTCTACTCTTAGCTTTTGTTTTATATGCCTGTTCTGTCTAGTCTACTACAGCGTATAACAAATGTTTCTACTTTCCTCCTTGGCCTTTTCGTTGTAACTAATGTCCAAAAAGTTATTTATTTTAACATTAGAATATTCAAGTGCTCAAGCGAAAGTCAAAGCCGCCTCCTCAATCTTTCTGCATGAAATAATAGTGGGTGCAGCAACATTACTGGCAATGCGGTCTGATTTGTCAAGCAAAGCATGTAAAACAAACTTCACTGCGGCGAGTAAAAGCAAGATTTACGTTATTTTTTAGAACAATTATATACGTGATATAATATTTATCTTATGACTTCCTAAACCGTGTAATGGCTGAAGATAAAGATTAGAATTAGGTACACGCTGTGCCCTCAATATAGGCAGAGCAGCGCAGGGAGAGGGATAAGTTGCCTGCTTGGTCAATTTCATTGTCCTTTCTCCACCGCACAGCCTGGCAGGCCCGGATTTACATTACAGGAGCCTATAGGCACAGATGTCCTGGCACCCTGAACATCGCCCTCCATGAACCTACAAACCCCCCACTGAACTGCACCACAAGTGTGATGACTAGCCCAGTTTTACTCGTCATGGCAAGAGGTGTCCCTTAGCATTAGGTAGCCAGAGAAACCCTACTTATTAAGTAGCTAATGGTGTCCTTGACTGAAAGGAGATCTCATCAGTGGAATGTCGAGAGCTGGATAAGTAACCTCTCATTTATTCTCTGCTGAGGACTCTGCATAAGGAAGAAGGGAGGGAGGCACCAGGGGAGGAGTGAGCCGCCTTTTCCTCTTCAGGCGCCTGTAGGCACGTGCCTACAGTGCCTTATGGTAAATTCGGCCCTGCAGCCTGGTGTTATAGTAGACCTGAACTCTTGCATAGGGCACAAGCAAATAGAGAGACATGCATCCTGTGTGTTTTTAGAGAGAAGAGCCTGTCTTCAAGTAATCACACGTGTAATTGGATCTTTCAGCTGTGACTGCATTGAAATTTGGCAGTCCTTGGCAGACACAGCTAATATGTAAACACAGGATGTTAGCTCTCTGCCTGCTTCCACGAAAGCATAAAGTATATACACTACAGATTTATTGCAGGATTTATTGCAGGAAATGTTTTTCTTTTAAGGTTATTATGCTGTTGCTTATCTTTTAGAGCAAAGAGGAAGTTCTGAGTTCAAGTCCACTTTAAGCTGCATATTTTCATATGGTTCTGGCATGTGACTTGCAGGAGCATGCAGGGCCCACACAGAATCACAAGCCTAAACAGTGGGCCCCAGCTGTGATACCATGAATCTTTCATTCCCTTATTGGACCCCGCTACCCAAGAACTTGCCATGCTGCCACTTTTTATCTCTTCCACAGCAGACCAGCGTAGCTTGTGTTATATAATTCTCGACTGACTCCAGGAAGGAAGTCCTCTGATCTCCGCACTTTCCTGCAGCTCTCCGACCCTTTATCTCTGATAATGGTCAAAAAAACTGCAAAAGAAAGCTTAGAAAAGAGGACCCCAACGCTATAAATAGGAAGAAAGAGGGCAGGCTGTCAAGTTCTGAGGGAGTGGGGGCTCTAATGGGGAAGAGGGGGAAAAAAGTCTGGACCCTCTCCACAATGGAAATTCAATGGGGGGGGGGATTAAGGAGGAGCACTGATCGATTTTCTTTGCGTGTAAGCATTGAGGGAGGGGAGATGAGACACTGTGTAATTATGTATGTTTGTGTGGGAAACTCTGGCCAATTTGGTGGGGAACACATGATTAGGGCCAATGCACACTTGTGCATTGCATTGCTGATTCAGCAACAAAACACATGCTGAGATCTGCAGGGCCACTGTCTGGTGTCCACACTTGTGCGCTGTGCAGCAGTATGTACTGACGATGCACTGCTGCATGCACTAGAGTGAGTTGGGCAGCCGCAGTGCTATGGTATCATCAACAGCTAGAAATGGAGGAGCCATGCAGCCCCCTGCTAGGAAATGCAATAGTGTAGATGGGGTCTTTGTGCTCAGGGTAGCAAAGCAGGGGGCTGCACCATGCATGCCACGTCTGTTACTGGCAGTTGTGGGGATGACCCTGAGGACGAGGACAAAGGACGAGATGGCTACTTTTTTTTTGCATGGTTGCTAATTTTGTGGGGGCAGAGGGAAATGAGGGGGCCCAACTGATTTGCCCAGTATGGAGCCCAGAAATTTCTGATGGCATCCCTGGTTGTCTTACCCACCTCACCCGCTCCGTGGCCATCACGTGGCTTGTACCATTAGCCTTCCTTCATAGCAACAGAATGTATCACTGGCCTGCAGGTTAGTGACTTGTCTGTCCAGAACTCAACCCCAAACTTTTGCCAAAGGGATTGATTGACAGTCTTCACACATGGGTATACGCTATACTGCTTGTTTATTAATCCGCCATGATGACCACTTCTCCCATGCTTTTTGTTCAAGTGTCGCCATCTGGGGGGTCAACACCTGTATCTGTTTCAAGCTTGGAATGGGGTGTGCTGCTCTGCATGCTGTTTATCAAAACACTGTCCTCTGAGTGGAGCTGTTTAGCACCGGTTCATAAGGAACCACCCACTGCTATCCAGACACTCAGCTCCCATCATGCTCTGAAGTGTAACAACAGTAGGACTTGAGGACTCTGCAGTAAATTCTGAAAGCTGTACATTGGTAACAAAAGTATGATAATAAGGGCCGGATTTCTGGAAAGCCCACAAAGGCCAGGGCCTTGAGTGGCTGCAGCCCAAGTGGGCACCTCCAAATGAAAGAGGGGTTGCTACATATGAAAGATGAGGCTGAAAATGGGGAGCAACACATAAAAAAGGGAGCTCTTCATTAAAAAGAAGGGCTGCTGTACATGTATGATACACTTGAAAGAGGGGGCTGCACATGGAATGGCAGTGCTGCTATACATGGAGGTTACACGTGGACGAGGGGCTTGCTGTACATGAATGATACACATGGAAGAGGGGGCTGCACATGGGATGGGGATTTGCTAAATATTTATGATACACTTGGAAGAGGGGGCTGCACATGGGATGGGGAGCTGCTATACATGGATGATACACATGTAAGAGTGGCTGCACATGGAATGGGAATCACGCTGTTGTACATGGATGATACACATGGAAGAGGGGGCTGCACATGGAATGGAAGGGGCTGCTGTACATGGATGATACACATGGAAGAAAGTGCTGCACATGAAATGGAAGGGGTGCTGTTGCCCATGAAAGGCAAGCCACAGCATACTTGGACTATGGACAGACAAAGCATAAATCCGACCTCGATAATAATGTTGTTTATGTAAAAGATGAGGCATTGGAGGACCTTTCAAAAAGTCTAATATAGGACTTTATAAGTCAAAAAAAGACGCGTACATGGCACTTTGCCACCTGGTCACTTTGGCGCAGGGTGAGCCGAATGATGGCTCACCCTGCTGCCGGTGAAATTTCGGGAGGCATTAATTAATATTCCCTTGAGCTGTAGCAACTTGGCGGAAGAAGTAATCATGCATGCATGCACACAACGACTGTAGTAAAGACAGTCAATATATTTTATTTATGAACTCCAAATATGCAACGCGTTTCGCAGGTTTGATCCCGCTTCATCAGGCAATAACAACGGAGCAATAGCATATGTGGTCAGTAGAAGAGCCAGGCAGGCAGTAACAACGGAGCAATAGCATATGTGGTCAGTAGAAGAGCCAGGCACCTCTGTGGCTCTTCTACTGACCACATATGCTATTGCTCCGTTGTTATTGCCTGATGAAGCGGGATCAAACCTGCGAAACGCTCACAGGTCATGACCTGTGAGCATTTCGCAGGTTTGATCCCGCTTCATCAGGCAATAACAACGGAGCAATAGCATATGTGGTCAGTAGAAGAGCCACAGAGGTGCCTGTCTCTTCTACTGACCACATATGCTATTGCTCCGTTGTTACTGCCTGCCTGGCTCTTCAACTGACCACATATGCTATTGCTCCGTTGTTATTGCCTGATGAAGTGGGATCAAACCTGCGAAACGTGTTGCATATTTGGAGTTCATAAATAAAATATATTGACTGTCTTTACTACAGTCGTTGTGTGTCTACTTGGAGGAGGTAAGTCCACCACTACCTCCTCTATTTACCAAGAATTTGGTTTTTAAGCTCATTTAGCATCCTTTTATCCTTTTGGCGTCTCAGTTCTCCTGCATAATATTGAGTCCACCCTTAGTGGAGGGTTGAACCCCATTTTTCTCATCTACAGAGAGTGACTTCTTATTCCTGAGTGGGGTCAAGAAAATCTCCCCACCTGCCTTTACAGTGGTTGCCTAATGGTAACCCTGGTTTGTGAGTATTAATATTTACTCTATCAAGTAACCATTTACCAGTACATACTGTATTACACTATTGGGGCTCTTGGTGTTCCTTGTTTTTATTTTTGAGAGCAACACATGTATGTGTCATATTCTACGTTTTTTGCTTTCTTCTTGGATGTTTACATGTTTCAATGTTGATGGGAGCTCTTCTACAGACTCTTGTTGGTATATCTGTGTTATTGCCACTGCTGTCTACCTTGTCACATATAATACAGAGGTGTACTATGAGCATAACCAAGATTCACATTAATCCTCAAAATTATTATTTTTTTTCTCTTGCTTGTCAGCTCAAAATACAGTCTGATTGCTTGGCTGACAGCTCAAGGGCGGTGTTCACATTCCAGAGAAAAGATTGCTTTGATTTTGCCAGAGTTGGCAAGCTACTTTCCCGCAAAGTGGGCGCTCTCCAAAATATCAGCCTTACCTCAAAGCACCGAAATAATATTCCACCCTTCAGAAGTGCAGCAGTCAGCAGCACTGAAAAAGGGCGGTGAGATAAAAATAAGGCCATGTGCGGGAATTGGGCACTTTCAGAGATCTGTGGATTATATATCTGTTCATTCAGATGAAAGACTTTGAATATTCCATTCCATTTCAGGTGGTGTTTATTTTAAGTGATGTGCTTTGTATTTTTCTGTCACATATCACAATTTATGCGCTTCGAGGACATCACTGGAGTGTGAAAGAATCTCTGAAGCTAAAATATAGGTTGGTGTTCAGTAAAAAGAATATAGTGTGATATATACAAAAAGTCTGCAAATCATGATTTCTTTTCCGTATAAATATTGCTGACACATGTAAAGGTTCCCTGTATTTACCGGCTGTCCCGGACAGGAGATAATATATCAGCAGATTGATAGCGCTACTATTTTTCCAGTACATTTGTTCAGTTGGCTGAATAGATACTTGGGGTAGATTGGCATTAAACCCATAAGTTGTCGATACATATGTCGATATTTCTGCCAGATCCCATCACTTTGAACGTGACTGATCTGTTGACCCCAATATGTCTGATTATTAAACTTGATGGGCTCTACCCTGTGGGTGATGCTGCAGGGAACGAGTCATGTACAAACATGTTGGTCGAGTATAGCCAAGCAGAGATGGATCATCCACAAGGCAAATCTAGGCACGTCATTTGGTAGGCAGGGGTGTGGCGTGTACCATGAAGTTGGCTGTCGGTGGGGTTATTTTGTTCCACTGGGTGGATTGAGCGCTGATTGGGGGCTGTCGTACATGCGCTTGATTATCAGCTGAGGCAGTTGTTATTGGCCATCTCAGCCAACTTTAGTCAAGCGTATGTTCAAACCTTTACATGCCCGCCAAAGCTGACAATCAATTCAACCAATCCCAACCAGAGGAACAATGTACTCGCCATTATTGTAATTGGATTTGCCGGCAATCATTGTGTGATGGCCAGATGATGAGTAGCTTGCACACTCAAGCTACTTATCACCTGGAATAGCATATGGCCCACTGTATTTTCTGATTATTTCTCTACATATTCATCTCCTCTATTTAAACAAGTATATCTTTTTACAATGTTTTCAATCCCTTTGTTGTACTAGCATCACACTCCTTACCTAGGAGTCAAAAGGATGGGGTTTGGGAAGGAGGGGGTGTTAACGCTTCTGAACAAACAGGTATCATTCTGCAGTGACATGCAGTACAGGGAGAGAAGAGGTTAACCCACCAGATACAAGTCACACAGCATATAAAATTAAACAAGTGTTAGCTTTTGGTTGACCCCTGTATATTTTTTATGTTTGGGGTGATGGGGGGGGGGGTTATGCCGAGATTAAAATTACTTGCCATCTGCCTACAGTATGACAGTGGGCAAAAATAATGAGTTGGTTTGTCTTCTGAGAATTTCAGCTATTAATTTCCTGCTTGTGCTGTTGTGGAATATTGTGCTAGAGACAATTTACTTGGAGGCTGTATAGCTTTCCTTTCCTGGACCCTCAGGTGGCGGAAATTTTAAGCAGGAGAAATGACTTTTGCTTTAGCAAATAGGTGGGCCCACCTCTCGTGGCAGAAAATCACTTCATCGACTACATTCTTACATAACAAATGGAGATCATAAGCTCCCGCTCGATAGTCAATAGAGTATAATAGGGAAAGTAAGAGGTCTCAGGAGCATTTAACATTTTCCTCCCCACGCTGCCTAACAGCCATCCGAAGTCATATCACTAAACATCAACTCCCGCACTTAGGAGCAAGCCTAGCTCCAGGCAAGCCATCATTATGCACTGCACGCTGTTTTGATGGTAATGTCGACACATCAATGATGACCAAGTCAAATGAGATAGTTCTAGAAGGAGATACATAGTGAACTGAGTTAAAAAAGACACTTGCCTGTAACGGCAGCATTTTGGTACAGAGAAACATAAAACAGATCAGCTGAGGCCAGTTACTTATGCCTCACAAGAAGAAGTACATTTTCTTTACCATTTGAAAGAAATCGATTCCCTGGATCACCAAATTCCCATGCTAACCCTCAGTAATTATAGCTGAAGATAGCAGTTCCCTGGATTGCGCTATTCCCATACTAACCTCCAGTAATTATAAGTCTCGATATTATTTGTTAGAGAAAAAACTCATCCAGACCTTTTTTAAAATTCTATTATTGATTTTGCCATTGGTTTCTCATGCAACAGGGCATTATACTGATATGAAGATTTTCTTTCCATGGCATGCAACAAGTGTTCCTATGTCCTTGGAATAAGAATGCAATTTGTCTAAGCTTAATGCTAACTTTGAACACGTTTATACTTTTTAATTACAGCAGAGCTCCAAGGAACAAACACATAGCCAAATGAATCAATTGTTTAGATTTTAGAGTGTGAAGTTATCCAACCAAGTAACTTAAAGCCAAAATATCCCCTCTCCTCCACTAGATTAATAACAATATTATAAGTGCTAAGTAGTGATGAGCGTAATGACCTAATTAAGATTACGTGAAATTTAGCGTAGTTCACAAAAATACGACTACTACCATAATCGAATTTTCTAAAATGTCACAAAATTATGCAAACTTTTGCGTTTTGGGGAATTGTGCAATTACGATCATTTTTCGTAGTTACGATCGTTTACGTAGCACAAACAAATCAGAATTTCGTGCTTAACATGGAAATTCATCCATTCTCGAAATTGTGTTCCAGTCCAGAGCCTCCTAATACATTTAAAGTGACAGTAATTGCAGGGACCTTTGCATTACCAGATATTACAAGGTCCAAAACCAAGTGTCTCAACATGACCGCTAAGTGCACCATGGCAAAGAGCACCTGTCTTAGAAGTGGCTGCAGATAGAGCCTCCTGATACATTTAAAGCCATTTAAAGCGACAGCATGTGCAGGGGCCTTTGCATTATCAGTAATTGCCATCAGTAATGACAATCAATGAGTGACTTTCATTACCTAAATGTGCATAATTACTATTAGAAATGAAATTACGTCCATTTTTGTAACTACAATAACTTTGTTTCTATAGAAAGCATGCAATTACCAAATTTCACGTTAAACACACATTTGCACCAAAACGCAAAATTAAGAAACCTACATTTTGCTTACGAAATTCCCAATTACGGTTTGTATGGCAATTACGAAATTACGAATGCGTGTCTTAGTGGCAATATTTGCTTCTGTGATTAAGGAAACGCAAAATTACAAAAATGTTGGCTCAACACTAGTTCTAAGAACAAACCCTGTAAAAACTGTGCCTGAGAGGGTTAATAGGTTTATTTTCGTCATTGTCTGTGAGCCTGATCAGAGTGCTGCACTAAGCCCAGTGAGCTCTCCAGACTGCTGGAGATTGTTCTTAGTACACTCCCTAATACTGATCAATATACTGATAATTCTATTGTTCTAACAGCTACACCTGCAATACAGGGTGAAAGAAGGTGGTGAGTGAAGTGAGTGCCACACCCCTCCCTTTTATCGCAGTGGGAGACCAGGTTGCTTTCACTTCATAGCAATCTTAGGGCCCGTTGCCACTAGCTAATAGGAGCCGAAGGGATGTGATGCAGCTACGCATTACTTCCGCTCCCATTCACGTCACTTCCACATCTCCCAATGCAGAAGTGTATAGGAGATGGGGACACGGATGCAGCTGTGCGATAATCTGCAGCATGCTGTGGATTCTCGGATCACTCCACACCGCTCTGCATAACCAGCACGCAATGGAAACTGTTTCATTGCCGTGCATTGGTTTTAGTTCAGCTGCGGTGCAATGCAGCTATGTAGCACCGCGTGTAATGGAAACGAGCCCTTACTCCAAATGCTGATTGGACATGAATGGGAGCCCAGGGGAAATGCTATCACTACAACTCAGCAGACTAAAAGTAACTACAATATCATGCATCTACTTCACCAGTTGAGGGAATAACATCGCCCAGACTACATGTATGCTTTGTTGGTGGGCAGGACCATTTTAGGGCATAGGCTGTTCAGGCCAAACCCAGGGGTTCCCTATTCTATACAGAGCACAATACTGCACCCTAAAGAGATTCTGTTTCATGCAGTCTGCAGTGCACAACACAATATTCTCTAACTTGCTATTGTTCCTCTGATGTATTCCAGTTTCCTAGGGTCCTCTGTAGTGAATGAAAGCATTTCAGTGCCTTTTGTAGTATAATCCTTTGGCTTTTCTATTTCCCACAGCATGAGCATGACACATAGTAGTCAGCCTTCCCCTACTTTCTTGTGGGAGCCTCTATGTGTGTGTGTATATGAGGTGTGACATCATGGTTGTTCATCAGTTGCCCTGTTGCTGGGTACCAGTGACCTGTAAGGATGTGAATCTGTCTGTCTATGTAAGAAACAACAGAATGCAGATTACCGATTCCGTAGATTCCCGCAGAAATCTTTTCTGATAGTTATTACTTTAGTAAGGGTTTTTTTTGTCATTTTTGTTAATAAAGTTATGTAATTTAAAAAAAAAAGTTATTTTGCAGAATCTGTTATATTTTGGATGTCCACTATTATGCGGACTTCCTTGATACACTACCACTCTGATTGGCCAAATACTTCCGCGTCAGAAGCATTGGACTAATCACAGGCTGCAGAATTTTTCCACAATCCGAGGTAAACCTCTGCATTCTCTTATTGGTCCAATAGTAAACATTTCCAATTTTAGACCAATCACAACACTTGAAATTTGGAAATACTCAGTAATATTGTACCAATCAAATAATGCAGTAATCAGAATACCATGAAAATTTTAGACCAATCACAAGACTCGGATACTACCGAGTTTCACAGAGTCTCGTGATTGGTGTTGCCGTATTCAGATTTCCTTGAAAAAAATCTGTGGCCTATGATTAGTCCAATGCTTTTGAGCTCTGAGACTGGGCTAAAATTTCCATCGAAACAATTTTCTGATTACTGCTGCAGTAAACCCGTTTCCAATCGGAAATGGAGAAATTGGTATTCTGTGGAAATTTTCTGACCACCCCTAATCCCTACCACTGTTTCCAAGGGAACTGTTGAAGGTGGAGGCCCCTCTACATCATGCTATAGAAGGGATATCCCCTCTTTTATGTAACTTAAGTGCAGTTACAAAAAAATAAAATGAATACAAAGCCATCCAACTGGGAATTGAGAAATGTCCAGGCCATGATGTCAGACTGTAAACAAAACTGCAGACAGCTTAATATGTATGACAGCAAGCATTTTCCTTTCCAATAACACACCATAAATCAGACTTTTCTGTCTCAGTGTTCCTGAATTGTTTATTGGAGCCGGTCAGGGTTGCAATCCTATCTATTAGACTCTGAGTGCTACAAATCCGAAAATGCACATTTTATTTATTTATTTATGTGCTTTACTGATTGATTCACCGCTTACAAGTTGGGTTTACAAGGCCCGGGAAAGAGCAATCGGGATGTATAAAGTACCTTTAACCCAACAACCAATCAACTTTGGCGGTACATTACATAGATTACTTAAATAGTCTGTTGCCAATGAATGTTGGTTGCAATCTGAATTCCCACCTTTAAATTTGTTATAAAAGGGAAGTAATTTCTGTTTGGCATAGATCTTTACTATAAGGGCCCTTTCACATGGGCAGCTGACAAGCGGTAAAGTCACCACCTGTTAGCTGCTCTCCTGCACCGGCTGGTACCAGCGCTGTACAGATGGCCCCTCCACGGAGTGAAATCTGAGCACGGCCGCAGCCAGTTCTTTGCTGCCCAGTAACACCACCGCATATTAAGGCTTGACACACATTGCCTTTAAATTGCAGCATAATTGCACTGGCGGGTAGAGATGTCCCGAACAGTTCACCGGCAGACAGTTCCCAGCAAATTTCCATTGTTCGTGCTCTAGTCGAACTGCGAACATATGGTGTGTTCGACCCACCCCTTATACATCATCATGGAGCCAAACTTTGACCCCTTACCTCACAGTCAGCAGACACATGGCAGCCAATAAGCTAGCACCCCTGCCTGCCCCTCCATTAAAAAGATGTTGCGGTACCCATATTGAATTCATTCTCTGCTGGCTGCTGACTGTTAGTGGGAGAAGGGTCAGACTTGCTGCAGATAGGTAGGGAAAGCATTAGCTAGGCCTGTGTTCTTGTTCCTCACTTGCTGTGAAAGCACTCCAAAATAGCCCTTTTGAGGGCTAGTACATCAGTCTCCTGTGTTGTTTTTTTTTGTCTTTTTTTTTTGTGTGTGAGACTCTACAGCTCACTGATACCCAGAGCTGTGTGCACACTACTGATGTTGCTACATTAAGTTGCGTGCACAGTACCACTCATGTGCATTATTATTTCACTGTATTCTGATAGTACTATTGCATTTCTCTGTGTGTGTGACCAGTGGTGTAGCTAAGGAGTTGTAGGCCCCGATGCAAGTTTTACAATGGGGCCTCCCAAGCATTCTATACATAGCAATTGATACGATGCACCAAAACCTGCCAATGGAAACTACAGTGTCAGAGGTGCAAGAAGGGGATGGGGAACAGCTTGTTAATGATTATCACTATTCAAAGTATCTGTAGAAGTGATTATTATGAGCACAGGACCATTAGGAAGCAAATACTGTAGTTGAGGAGGGCCCTTCAGGGCCCCTCTGGCCCAAGAGCCCCGATGCGGTGGCTACCTCTGCAACCCCTATTGCTACGCCCCTGTGTGTGACACTCCACAGCCCACTGCCATAGCTGTGCCACACCACTTCTATTGTTGCTACACTAAGTTACACGCACGGTACCACTCCAGTGCATTATTTGTAGGATTGTAATGTGATTGCTGCCCTTTAGGGATTAAAACCCGACTTTGCGTCAACGCTGTAATTTTTGGTGGGACTTTGGCATGGATCCCCCTCCGGTATGCCACAGTCCAGGTGTTAAGACCACTTAAAACAACTTTTTCGCGAAAAAGAGGGAAATATCTGCACTCTTGCCACCCAGTGTGTGCTGGAGCTGTTGATTAATTTAGAGCAAAAATAACAGTTCAGCCCTCAATAAATAGCACTACACCAATTATGTATGCAAAATTACAAAACAAGTTTATTAATCAGTCACTACAAAAATGTTAAAACCAATTAAAAATCATAAGGCACCAGACCCATATACATAGCGTTTATATCAATTGTTTATATACACATATATAAGGACAGGTCAATGTCCACATCAATCAATAATATATCATAATGTTAGCTTCCAGGACGTTCAATAATGAGCTATCCTGGGCTAAGAACCCAGGTTCTAGTATCAAAGCTAATGAAAGTGCACAGCAATGTTATACACAATACAGCAAACCACAAAAAAACACACAAAAAATTGAAAGTGACATTAGGGACATGTCCAATGAAACCTGTTAAATATGAGTGAGTACAGAAGTGATCTATAGGTGAGGCACAAACAGAGAAAATTAGCGATGATACTTAGCCAGGCCAGAGAAATAGCAGAACTCGATGTGCTGTAAATTCTTGGAATGCTTTGATATCTCTCTCTGTCAGCAGAAAATACAGAAACTGAAAGCGGAAGTCCTGTTATTGTCTCGCACTGCCCCCTAGTGACAAATGACCATACATATACATACAGCAGTGCTAATTAGAAGCAAAAAAAATGCTAAAATAAATTGGCCTGGAGCACTTGCAAGTCTCTAAATAAATTGGCTGCTAAAGAGTTAAAGGATAGCAAAGTCACCTAAGGCTAGCACAGAGCTATGTTCAAGCTGAATAAAGGGAACCTTAAATGAGAGGAATATGGATATTTCATTTTAAACAATACTAGTTGCCTGGCAGACCTGCTGATCTCTTTGGCTGCAGTAGTAGCTGAATCACAGACCTGAAACAAGCATGCAGCAATCCAGTCTGACTTTAGTCAGAGCACCTGATCTGCATGCTTGTTCAGGGGCTGTGGCTGAAAGCATTAGATACACAGGATCAGCAAGAGAGTCAGGCAACTGGTATTATTTTAAAAGGAAATAAATCCATATCCTTCTCAGTTTAGGTTCCCTTTAAGGGGAGTGATTGGGGTGGGGAGAGGAGGAAATTCATTAAACATAAGTTTCTGAACCTGATTAGACCACAATCAGTGCAACGATCTGATTCCGCCCTGTTAATTTGGTTTGTGTGGAGCAAAAAGAGTAATCTAAACTTGGAATTCATATTCACCTCTAACAACAGCAAAGTAGTGAATGTTGCCGGACACTCTGAACACAGAAGTCAATGCAGGCCGCCCTCGCTATGCTCTGGTGTTCCGTCACCCACTATGGCACAAGTGGAGGTACGGTCCAAGTTTTCACAGGGAATGTCCAGCAAAACCAAGCCCTACTACCTATTGCAACATGGTGAGCTTTGCCCACCACTGAGCTGTAAATATAATGCAGTATAAGTTTTTTTTTTTACAATTCTGCATAGGTAGGGTGAACACCCTGGAGAAAGCAACAAAAAAAAAAAAAAAACACTCAGAGACACCGAGAGCCCCGATGGTGCAGTAAGTCACAACAATAGGAAAGTGTTGTAGAGTCAATGAAATGTACTCACAAAGGAATGTTGCAGACGGGCAACCAACCACTGTAGGCAGGTGGAGATATACAAACCCAACTCCATTCGGGTGACCAGCCAGGCTGCATGTGGTCGCTCTCTTGTACAAAAAGTTCTAGATGGTTGCAAAGGTGGTGTTAGGCCACCTGGCCAAATGAAGTACTCCCAAAGGAGGGTTGGTAACACTTGAGGCACCCAGGGTATGATAAAACTATGTTAAAAGCAACTAAAATGAAACAGGTTTGAGGTGGCTTAACTCAAGGATGACACATTCAAATAATTTGTAACATACTTTAATATGCACTTGGCAACGCTTTTCGTGGGTCTCAGCCCACTTCCTCGGGCCGAATCCAGTGCCAGAAGAAAATCAAACCAGCATTTGAGGCGTCTCTTTTTACAATTAAATATGTAAAAAATGTCTCAAAGCTGTGGGACAGCGTCAATTGGGAAGATAATGATCTCTACCCTAAAGTAGAAGTAGTAGTAACATAATATATAAACATAAATAAATATCCCTATCATGCACATGCCAACATAACTAAATATCAAACATGAAAAAATACTGAGAATTGGCTCTTGGGTGCATGAAAAGGATAAAAAACTTTATTAATATGAATCACATATATCAAACACGTATCATAGACATAAATATCCCATAAACCCAAAAAAAAACAAAATAACCCAATAAAAGAACTCCTCACAAAAACCACCAACCCCATAGGGGCTGCAGTCCCCTAGATGGAAACCAGAACCTGCACCAGATGATAGATGTGGTACCACTGTTGTTAATGAAGTTTAAAGGGTGGTGCAGTTCAACCCAAACATGTAATGGGCGATGAAAGGCGTACAGGTGCAAACAAAGCACGTTAATGATTTGCCTGGAACGTAGAAAGGACACGAAAAGGCAAAACCAGGTGTGAATGCTGGCATCAATGAGCAAGGTTTGAAGCAGATGAATGGCCTATAGGCAAGCTGATGGCATGCAAATATGGTTGAAGCAAACTGATGGCATGCAAAGCACATATATAGGCATGCAGTCCCTCAATCGCAGGGTGTAAGTTGGCATGCAGTCCCTCAATCGCGGGGTGTAAGCTGATATAGGGCAGGGTCTTCACAGAATATAGGCACATGTGGTAGATGGTGAAAACAGTCCCCCAATCGCAGGGCATGTGCAGCTAATCATGGCAAATGGATGCATAAAGAAATGTCCCTTTATAGTTACCAGGCTTGGAATGAAGCAGTCCGAACAGCAATGTAGGTACAAGCTTGCAAATTCCTTGTGCTGCCAGAAGGCTGACCCAAATAGTCCAAATGATTGTATGTGAAAGTTGGTCCAGATGGTGCAGGTTCCAGAAGGTGTGGAGGAGAGGAGACGCTGTCAGGAAGAGCCTGACATGTTTCGCCGCACCTGGCGGCCTTATCAAAGGCAGACAGCGTTAGTATGTATATGGTTTTTTTGGGGTTTATGGGATATTTATGTCTATGATACGTGTTTGATATATGTGATTCATATTAATAAAGTTTTTTATCCTTTTCATGCACCCAAGAGCCAATTCTCAGTATTTTTTCATGTTTGATATTTAGTTATGTTGGCATGTGCATGATAGGGATATTTATTTATGTTTATATATTATGTTACTACTACTTCTACTTTAGGGTAGAGATCATTATCTTCCCAATTGACGCTGTCCCACAGCTTTGAGACATTTTTTACATATTTGATAGTGGGGTCTTAGCCCCTGGGTATGTGATCAAGGGGATTTCATTGAGAGGTGGAGAGAGAGCTTTTTTGACCGGTTTCTATATTTTTGGCCATGCTACAGTGGGATGAGATTGTGCAACAGGTTGGGGAGGAATGTGCGCGGGAGAGAGGGGCTAGGGGGGCTGTACAGTTGATCAATTCAGGCTTCAGGTAACTGGAGAAGCTTTATGAACAAAAAAGCCGAACATGGTGGAATATTAAATTTAATAAGAATTACTTGTCCGAGAACAAGGTCCCCCTGTGGTTACGCATTCAGATTTTTCCTTTTAAGAAAAATCTGCCTGATGGGTTTAAATCCAGATGGGAAGACAATTTTGAAAAATGCTCTAGGGTGAGTTTGGAGCTGATGCAGGAGCTTGAGGAGGTGGATCTAGTTGACATTGAGAGAAAAATTAATGCTATTTTAGAGTCCCTTCAGGGTGTGAAGGAACACCCACTATATATTACAAGGAACAACAACTTAAAAATTCACATCGCAAAATATAATAAGGAAATTGTAACCAGAAAGGATAATAAATTTGAGCGGGATAAAGCCGCGTACAAGTTCGGCCATGCCTACAGGTGGGACAAATTACCTCCTAAGGGTAAAAAACCTCCACCACATAGAAATCCTCCTAAAAAGCCATCACCACAGGCACCTGCGGAGGCTCCTATTAGCTCTAGTGCTGTTGAAGATTCCGATTCCTCAGTCGGGGGTACTGACAAGAGTTCGGTATCCTCCACTGATTTACATCCTGATATCCCGCACCGCCCGGTAACAAGATCAGTTGGGGGCAAACACTTACCTAAAACCATTAAAGACAAGGATAGTAAGAAAAAGAGAGAGAAACAAATCGAAAAGAAAAATAAACAGGTAGGCCCAATTAATAAATACCTTACAAGTGCCACAGATTCTCAAGGGGAAGATAGTGAATCGGATTTGGGGGCATGTGGGCCATCTGGTTCTCAACCCTCCTCTCTTGGTTTTTTAGGGTAGGACGAGGAACGGAATGTGCAGACGTAGTGTGTCCTTCACTTCAGACCCTATCCATACCCTCGGGCAATTTGCAGGTGATTAACATTTCAGGTTATGACTTATCTCAGGGCGCCATAGACCTTCTGGGTAAAGGTCTTGGCTATTGCCCCAATAATAATCTGGATAGGTTTGAATTTGTGAAGGATCTACACTTGTTTGGCCGTAATCTGACATTGAGAACCCTGCACAAAAGAAAAAATGATGCCCCATTGGGGGGAGCTATCACAGATTGGAAAGATTGGTCCAATCAGGACTATAGAGCGTTAATGGATTTGGTAAAGTTGAGTGAGGAAACTGATCAGGGTGTGGAAGAGGACCTCTTTGGATTCACTGTCCCTAACAGGACTGTGAGCGAACAAATTAATCAACAATTTAAGCCCAGGTCTGCCTCGTTCCCTCCCTTTTCCCTATGTCCGAGTGTCCACACGTTTGTCTCGCTGGTTGAGAAAGACATCCGTAATTTGTGGATAACCAATAACCAAACACCGAATTTGTCTGATGAGGAGCATTGTGCACTCATGGAGCTACGTGACAATAAACATATCATTATCAAACCTTCGGATAAGGGAGGGAACATGGTGGTCATGAGGACAGAACAATATGTCTATATGTGCCAGAAGATCCTCAACAACAAGGAGTGGTACCGGAGGGTTTCCGCATCTAGGGTCATCACCAACCAGCGCATGCTGTTCGATCTTATTGATACCGCGATTGGTCAGGGCGTTATTACGGCGGAGGTTGGGTCTACTCTCAAAGTAGAGAGTCCGACCACACCTACGTTTTACGCCCTACCGAAGGTACACAAGAACTTTAATAGACCGCCGGGGTCATTAACCGAACGTATAAGTGTGTATGTGGACAAGCACTTACAGCCACATGTCCACCGATTACCTTCATATGTACGTGACACACTGCACCTTTTGGGTATCCTTGAGGGGCTGCAGCTGCCCGTTGGTTCTTTGCTGGTGACCCTGGATGTGGAGGCCCTCTATTCCAGCATCCCACAGGAGAGGGGGGTTGAGGTGGTAGGTAAATTCCTTTCAGAAATGGAAATTGGGGAGATGCCTCATAATCAATTCATTCTCAATCTTCTGACATTTATTCTACAAAACAATGTGTTCGTGTTTGATGGCGTCTACTACCTCCAGGTGCAGGGGGCCGCGATGGGGACCACGTGTGCCCCCTCGCTGGCAAACCTGTACCTGGGGGATTGGGAGCGTCATCTTTTCTGCAACGATGCCCTCGTCATGTACCTGTGCTACATTGTTGCATGGCACAGGTACATTGACGACGTGCTCATGTTTTGGACAGGCGGTGTGGAATTGCTGAGGGATTTTGTGGCCACATTGAATCATAACAGCTGGAATTTGAAATTCACGATGGAATGCAATGAACATTCTTTAGCATTCCTTGATCTCATGATCAGTGTTGGGCCGGATGGCTCCTTGTCAACCAATCTGTATCGTAAACCTACTGCATCTAATGCATATCTTCATGCCAACAGTGCACATCCCATTCATACTATCCGTGGGATTCCCATGGGTCAATATCTAAGGGCACGTCGCAATTGCAGTGATGTAATTACTTTTGAGAAAGAAGCCAAACTATTACGCTCTCGCTTCAGAGAGAGGGGTTATAAGGATCGCACGGCACTTTTAACTAAAAATAGTAAAGATACCCCCAGTAGTAATAATACACGTTTAATCACTCGGTACAACGATCAGAACAGAGAGGTTGACAGGATACTCCGCCGACATTGGCATGTGTTGACAAATGATAGAGTGGTAAGGGACTTTATACCACCTTTTCCACAGGTGACTTTTAAACGCAGTAAGACACTGCGAAATTTTGTAACATCTAGCCACTTCTGGGGCAAAAATGGCCCCCAGAAACATTGTACAGTTACTGGAACCTACAGCTGTGGAGGGTGTGTCTATTGTCGCTACCTACAAATAGGCAAGGTTATAACGTTGCCCAATGGGCGACAATGGAAACTAAAACATTTTGTGAACTGCAATACTGTGGGTGTTATCTACCTATTGTACTGCAGATGTGGATGTTTTTACGTTGGAAAAACATCAAGAGCTTTTAAGGAAAGGATTAAAAATCATGTGGGGGATGTTGCTAATTGCAACTTTAAATCCCCAATTTCTAGACATGTTCATCTGGAGCATAGAGGGGACCCTAGCTTTATTAGGTTCATAGGCTTGGATAGGGTCCACGCCCACCCTAGAGGTGGCGACATCGATAAAGCCCTTTTACAGCTGGAGTCCCGCTGGATTTTTGATCTCAAGGCCACTGAACCTAAGGGTTTAAACGACAGTATTAATTATCGGGTGTTTTTGCCCAGTTAGTTTGTCAAGATCATTTTTTGAGTTCCTGGAGCTGATTTGAGTGACTTTGTTCTTGCTCTACCATTCTGTGTCTCCTTTCTTTTTCTTTCTCCCCTTTCCTGTCTCCCTCCCCTCTATATTCATTTTTCGCCCTTCCTTCTCCTTCTTTTTCTTCCCTCCTCGTGTTCCTGGTTCACTATCCCTATTTTTCTCCCCCCTTCCCTTCCCTTTCCATTTCTCCACACCTCTCTGTCTTTTTCCCCTCCTGGCTTCTTTGCTCCTGTGCACGCCGAGCGACATCCTGTAGGGTCCCCCCATGTGGCCCCGTGATCCTCTCCTGTTGGATTGTTCTCTTCCCATGAGTGGCAAAATTAGTAATTTTTTGGCCTGTTATATATGTGCGAGTGAGTTTGATCACTCCCACGTAGGTGTTAATACGCCATTATTATATAGGCTGGTCTCTCTCCGCCTCTCTTATGTACATGTACATTTATGGGTTTGGTTAGGATCCGCGTTTTTGGATATGGTGTCCCTGTTTTCATGGTGTTCCCATGTCTATAGCGCGAATCTATACATTACACTACCTTGTTTCAGTGATTTGTATTTTTTTCTTTCTTTGCTCCCCGTGTCCTGTCATTTACCATTTCAGGCGATGGGGGAGGGTATGTTGTCTTTATTTCTATTTTCATATGCATTTTTTATGCGTTTTGCACGCTGTGTGCGGCGGCGCTGTCTGTGGCCACCCTGCGCTCCACTCCTCCATTGTCCCCATTGGGCGGCCCTTTCACCGACGTCATCCGCCGGCGCCATTTGACGCCGTCCTTTGATGTCTGTTGGTGGAGCGCATCTGCGCTCCAATTGCCGGCTGCCCGCACGCCCACTGCATTAGGGGCATGAGATGATGATGTATGCGACTGGGGGCGTGGTGGGATGGGCCTCGCAGCCGCCTTCAGTATTTATGGACGCCGTTATGGCGTCCATATACATACTAACGCTGTCTGCCTTTGATAAGGCCGCCAGGTGCGGCGAAACATGTCAGGCTCTTCCTGACAGCGTCTCCTCTCCTCCACACCTTCTGGAACCTGCACCATCTGGACCAACTTTCACATACAATCATTTGGACTATTTGGGTCAGCCTTCTGGCAGCACAAGGAATTTGCAAGCTTGTACCTACATTGCTGTTCGGACTGCTTCATTCCAAGCCTGGTAACTATAAAGGGACATTTCTTTATGCATCCATTTGCCATGATTAGCTGCACATGCCCTGCGATTGGGGAACTGTTTTCACCATCTACCACATGTGCCTATATTCTGTGAAGACCCTGTCCTATATCAGCTTACACCCCGCGATTGAGGGACTGCATGCCAACTTACACCCTGCGATTGAGGGACTGCATGCCTATATATGTGCTTTGCATGCCATCAGTTTGCTTCAACCATATTTGCATGCCATCAGCTTGCCTATAGGCCATTCATCTGCTTCAAACCTTGCTCATTGATGCCAGCATTCACACCTGGTTTTGCCTTTTCATGTCCTTTCTACGTTCCAGGCAAATCATTAACGTGCTTTGTTTGCACCTGTACGCCTTTCATCGCCCATTACATGTTTGGGTTGAACTGCACGACCCTTTAAACTTCATTAACAACAGTGGTACCACATCTATCATCTGGTGCAGGTTCTGGTTTCCATCTAGGGGACTGCAGCCCCTATGGTGTTGGTGGTTTTTGTGAGGAGTTCTTTTATTGGGTTATTTTGTTTTTTTTTGGGTTTATGGGATATTTATGTCTATGATACGTGTTTGATATATGTGATTCATATTAATAAAGTTTTTTTATCCTTTTCATGCACCCAAGAGCCAATTCTCAGTATTTTTTCATGTTTGATTTTTACAATTAAAGTTCCATTAATGTTTTAAACAAGTCTATCAGTGGCGTAGCTAAGGAGCTGTGGGCCCCGATGCAAGTTTTACAATGGGGGCCCCCAAGCACTCTATACATAACAATTGATACAGCGCATGAAAACCTGCCAATGGCAACTACAGTGTCAGAGGTGCAAGAAGAGGATGGGGAACAGTTTGTTAATGATTATCACTATTCAAAGTATTTATAGAAGTGATTATTATGAACACAGTACCAATAGAGAGCTAATAATGTAGTTGAGGGAGGGCCCCTCAGGGCCCCTCTGGCCCAAGGGCCCCAATGCGGTCGCTACCTCTGCACCCCCTATTGCTACGCCCCTGAAGTCTATATAACATCAGTCACAAGTAAACAGTATTTGAAATATTCATATAAATAGATAGTGGGTGATTTTGTTACCTTCTGCAACAGACACAGTGCAAAGCAAGTCTAGAGATAGTATTTGTGATTCACCAACACCTGTGTTTATTTGTGCTACACAGGCTATTTACACATATATTACACAATATTTAAAAACAGGTAGCAAAACAGAAACAAAAACCTTGCCACTAAATGTGGAGCTAACTGAATTTAAAGCTTAGAAATCCTCTCTACTGCGAGCAAATCCATTGTTTGCCGCAAGACATAACAACATAAAACATCTTCAAATCTCTTATAGCACATGCCTTTTTTGGTTTGCCAGTCAAGCTCACACCATGGGCTTGATTCACAAAGCGGTGCAAACACTTTGCACGCCTGTGAAAACCCCTTTATCACGCCTAAACTCAGTTTAGGCATGATAAGAAGAAACTCGCGCGAATTTTCCGCGCGCAAAGCGTTGCGCGCGCACGCGCGCACGCAGCGGCCCCCGCTTTGCGCGAAGCTCCCATTAAGCTCTATGGGACTTTCTGCGCGTACGCGCTGAAACTTCGCGCGAGTTGGAGCACAAAGCGGTGATAACTTTGCTGGTGCAAAGGTTATCACGCCTAAAGTCTTTTAGGCGTGATAACTGAGTTATCACCGCTTTGTGAATCGAGCCCCATGTGTTTCTTAAAGGAGTTATCAGGGGAAAAAACTACGAATGAACTTTACTCACCTGGGGCTTTCTCCAGCCCCTTGCAGCCGACTGTCCCACACTGTCACCCGTGCTCCCCGCTGCTGTCCCGCTCTCGCTACTCGGTATTCAGGCCGACCACGGGGTCGGCCTTACTGCGGCTGCGCAAAACGCCGCTGTCAATCATGGCCACGTGGGCCGCAGTGAACTGTGCAGGCGCAGAACTACTGCGCCTGCGCAGTTCGCCGCGGCCCACATGCCCATGATTGACAGCGGCGCTTAGCGCAGCTGCAAGAAGGCCGACCACGCGGTCAGCCTGAATACCGAGCAGCGAGAGCGGGACAGCGGCAGGGAGTGGAGGTGACAGCGTGGGACAGTCGGCTGCAAGGGGCTGGAGAAAGCCCCAGGTGAGTAAAGCTCATTTGTAGTTTTTTTCCCTGATAACTCCTTTAAATTAAAGCCTTGAACACATATCCAATTTTGATTGGCCAATGATTGGCCAATTTTACCACCTCCATGAAGTCAAAGAGCCTACCTTCACAATCTGTTTATAGTATTCAAAATCTGTTGGCCCTCATGCTTCATGGAGGTGGTAAAATTGGTCACACATTGGCCAATTACAATTGCATGTGTGTATGCACCCTAAAGCCTGGAACACACTTTCAAATATGATTGGCCAATCACTGGCCAATTTTACCACTTGGCAATGATGAGAGCTCCACTCGTCCTGCCCTGAGCCCCTGTGGGTCCAATCACTTTAAAGGACATTATCCCCACACTTTAATTGGCCCAATAGGCTACCTGTCAAGTTTCCTGTCAAGTGACAGGCAGCCTATTGGGCCAATAAAAGTGCGGGAATAATGTCCTTTAACCACTTGCCGACCGCCTACTTCATATTGGCGGCGGCAAAGTGGCAGCCCCAGGACCACGTAACGCAGATTGGCGTCAGGTCCTGGGGCACTCTCTGGCCGGGGATCGCGTGCTGGGATGCGCGCGCATCCACCGGCAATAGGCTCCGCCCACCCGCGACGTCAACCCGCCGGCCAATCGGAAGCGCCGGCGGGTTGTTAACCCGACGATCCCCGGATAGGAAGCGTATAATACGCTTTGTAATGTTTACAAAGTGTATTATACAGGCTGCCTCCTGCCCTGGTGGTCCCAGTGTCCGAGGGACCACCAGGGCAGGCTGCAGCCACCCTAGTCTGCACCCAAACACACTGATCTGCCCCCCCCCCCTGCCCCCTGATCGCCCACAGTACCCCTCAGACCCCCCCCTGCCCACCCCCCAGACCACCATTTGCACACAATCACCCCCCTAATCACCCATCAATCACTCCCTGTCACTATCTGTCAACGCTATTTTTTTTTTTAGTCCCTAAACTGCCCCCTGCTCCCTCCTGATCACCCCCCACCCCTCAGATTCTCCCCAGACCCCCCCAGACCCTCCCCCCCCCGTGTACTGTATGCATCTATCCCCCCTGATCACCTGTCAATCACCCGTCAATCACCCGTCAATCACCCGTCAATCACCCCCTGTCACTGCCACCCATCAATCAGCCCCTAACCTGCCCCTTGCAGGCAATCTGATCACCCACCCACACCAATAGATCGCCCGCAGATCCGACATCAGATCACCTCCCAAATCCATCGTTTACATCTATTCTCTCCTCTAAACACCCACTAATTACCCATCAATCACCCATCAATCACCCCCTATCACCACCTGTCACTGTTACCCATCAGATTAGACCCTTGCGGGCACCCAATCGCCCTCCCACACGCTCAGATTGCCCTCAAACCCCCCCTTATCGATTCGCCAGTGCATTATTTACATCCGTTCTTCCCTGTAATAACCCACTGATCACCTGTCAATCACCCCCTGTCACTGCCACCCATCAATCACCCCCTGTCACTGCCACCCATCAATCAGCCCCTAACCTGCCCCTTGCGGGCAATCTGATCACCCACCCACACCAATAGATCGCCCGCAGATCCGACATCAGATCACCTCCCAAGCGCAGTGTTTACATCTATTCTCTCCTCTAAACACCCACTAATTACCCATCAATCACCCCCCATCACCACCTGTCACTGTTACCCATCAGATTAGACCCTAATCTGCCCCTTGCGGGCACCCAATCACCCGCCCACACGCTCAGATTGCCCTCAGACCCCCCCCTCCTTATCAATTCGCCAGTGCAATATTTACATCTGTTATTCCCTGTAATAACCCACTGATCACCTGTCAATCACCCATCAATCACCCCCTGTCACTGCCACCCATAAATCAGCCCCTAACCTGCCCCTTGCGGGCAATCTGATCACCCACCCACACCAATAGATCGCCCGCAGATCCGACATCAGATCACCTCCCAAGTGCAGTGTTTACATCTCTTCTCTCCTCTAAACACCCACTAATTACCCATCAATCACCCCCTATCACCACCTGTCACTGTTACCCATCAGATTAGACCATAATCTGCCCCTTGCGGGCACCCAATCACCCGCCCACACCTCAGAACGCCCTCAGACCCCAGCCCTGATCACCTCGCTAGTGCATTGCTTGCATCTATTTCCCCCCTCTAATCACACCTTGAGACACCCATAAATCACCTCCTGTCACCCCCTAGCACACCTACCCATCAGATCAGGCCCTAATTTGCCCCGTGTGGGCTCCTGATCACTCGTCCAAACCTTCAGATCCCCCTCAGACCCCCTTCCGATCACCTCCCCAGTGCATTGATTGCATCTATTTTCCCCTCTAACCGCCCCCTGAGACACCCATCAATCACCTCCTGTCACCCCCCTAGCACTCCTATCCATCAGATCAGGCCCAATACATCCTGTCATCTAAGAGGCCACCCTGCTTATGACCGTTTCCACAAAATTTGCCCCCTCATAGACCACCTGTCATCAAAATTTGCAGATGCTTATACCCCTGAACAGTCATTTTGAGAAATTTGGTTTCCAGACTACTCACAGTTTTGGGCCCGTAAAATGCCAGGGCAGTATAGGAACCCCACAAGTGACCCCATTTTAGGAAGAAGACACCCCAAGGTATTCTGTTAGGTGTATGATGAGTTCATAGAAGATTTTATTTTTTTGTCAAAAGTTAGCGGAAATTGGATTTTTATTGTTTTTTTCACAAAGTGTCATTTTTCACTAACTTGTGACAAAAAATAAAATCTTCTATGAACTCACCATACCCCTAACGGAATACCTTGGGGTGTCGTCTTTCTAAAATGGGGTCACTTGTGGGGTTCCTATACTGCCCTGGCATTTTAGGGGCCCTAAACCGTGGGGAGTAGTCTAGAAAACAAATGCCTCAAAATGACCTGTGAATAGGACGTTGGGCCCCTTAGCGCACCTAGGCTGCAAAAAAGTGCCACACATGTGGTATCGCCGTACTCAGGAGAAGTAGTATAATGCGTTTTGGGGTGTATTTTTCCACATACCCATGCTGAGTGGGAGAAATATCTCTATAAATTGACAATTGTGTGTAAAAAAAATAAAACAATTGTCATTTACGGAGATATTTCTCCCACCCAGCATGGGTATGTGTAAAAATACACCCCAAAACACATTATACTACTTCTCCTGAGTACGGCAATACCACATGTGTGGCACTTTTTTGCAGCCTAACTGCGCTAAGGGGCCCAAAGTCCAATGAGCATCTTTAGGCTTTACAGGGGTGCTTACAATTAGGCACCCCCCAAAATGCCAGGACAGTGAACACACCCCACAAATGACCCCATTTTGGAAAGTAGACACTTCAAGGTATTCAGAGAGTAGCATAGTGAGTCCGTGGCAGATTTCATTTTTTTTTGTCGCAAGTTAGAAGAAATGGAAACTTTTTTTTTTTTTTTTTTTGTTACAAAGTGTCATTTTCCGCTAACTTGTGACAAAAAATAAAATCTTCTATGAACTCACCATGCCTCTCACTGAATACTTTGGGATGTCTTCTTTCCAAAATGGGGTCATTTGGGGGGGATTTGTACTATCCTGGAATTTTAGCCCCTCATGAAACCTGACAGGTGCGCAGAAAAGTCAGAGATGCTTGAAAATGGGAAAATTCACTTTTGGCACCATAGTTTGTAAACGCTATAACTTTTACCCAATCCAATAAATATACACTGAATGTTTTTTTTTTTTTTATCAAAGACATGTAGCAGAATAACTTTCGCGCTCAAATGTATAGGAAATTTTACTTTATTTGAAAAATGTCAGCACAGAAAGTTAAAAAAGTCATTTTTTTGACAAAATTCATGTCTTTTTTGATGAATATAATAAAAAGTAAAACTCGCAGCAGCAATCAAATAGCACCGAAAGAAAGCTGTATTAGTGACAAGAAAAGGAGGTAAAATTCATTTAGGTGGTAGGTTGTATGACTGAGCAATAAACCGTGAAAGCTGCAGTGGTCCGAATGGAAAAAAAGGCTCTGGTCCTTAAGGGGTTTTATGACTGCAGTCCTTAAGTGGTTAAAGTGATTGGACTCACAGGGGCTCAGGGCAGGACGAGTGGATCTCTCGTCATTGCTAATTAGCAGGCATAAATTTGTAGCGCTCACAATGCTACTCTGATAAGAGGTGTTAACTCTGGTAAGGTGTGTTAAATTTGATAAGGCGTGCTAACTCTGATAAGGCATGCTATTTGTGTTATTGAATCAAGCCCAATATCTGTTGACCATCATACTACATTGAGGTGGTCAAATTGGTCAGTGATTAGCCAATCATAATTGAAAATGTGTACCAGACTTTAGACTCTTTGGTATTACATATTTTATTGTCACTGGTGCACATGTCTCGAGGAGAACACCAAATCCTGGAGTGAATGTGTTTTGTCACCAGAGCACCTGTCTCACGGAGAACACCAAATCCTGAAGCAGATTTAAAATTGCATGCAGAGGAGAGAAATCTGGGATATGGGGAAACACCATTGTGTACTCTCTTTCTCTGCAACTGCCACAATATACAGCATGGCGTGTGATGTCCTAGATATGCACATTGTTTTGTTGTTATAGTGGTAAAAGGTATCTTAGGGAAATAAATAGTGAAATGTTTGGTTTATTCAATAAAGTTAAATTAAGATCATACTTGTTGTTTTATTGTGTCCAGGTATGCAGATACATGTCTCGGTAGATATCTGTTACTGGTTCTCTGAGACCGGCTTGCCCGGCTGCCAGGGGCACTTCTAGACATTTTGCTGCCTGAGGCAAACTTTAAAACAAATCAAATGCTACAACTAAAGAATAGACATGAGGGGCAGGAGCTACTGGTGTGTTTTCAATATTAATTATGTCAGGAAGGGGAGTTTATTCCAGGGCTGGGAAGATGACAATTTGTGGTTTGTCCATATTAAGTTTTAGAAGGCTTGTGATGAGGAGAAAGCAGTAAGGGCTGGTGCACACCAGAGCGGTTTGTTTTTTCCACAAATGCAAACTCGTGGCCTGCAGCATTTTTTAGATTTCTGAGGCGTTTCTGCCTCAATGTTGAAGTATAGGAAAGTGGAAAACCGCACTGAAAAATGCTAGATCAAAGCGGTTTTCCAGGCGTTTTTGTTACAGAAGCTGTTCAGTAACAACTTTTAGGGCTCGTTTCCACTATAGCGAATCCGCATGCAGGCACTGCATGCGGATTCGCATAGTCAATGTAAGTGGATGGGGCTGTTTCCACTTGTGCGGCGGCGGGAGCGTTTTTCGGTGCGGCAGAAATCTGCACGGCAGAGCCGTCAGATTTCGCGTGCGGGAGGAATGCGGGCGAATCGCCGCTAATGCATTTAATAGGGAAATCGCATGCGGCTTTGTCATGCGGATTTCCCCGCGATTTCGCGTGCGATTTCGCATGGTTTGCTATGGAGCTTTACTCAGGCAGTGACATGGTTAAATTCGCCTGGCTCCTTGCCATGTGAAATCGCATGCGAAATCGCGGCTAAATCCGCATGCGGAAACGCAGCCGCATGCGATTTCTTCTGCGGTGAAATCCAGGCGATTCCGCACCACAACAGTGGAAACGAGCCCAAACTGTAATAATATTTGTAATCTGCTACACAAAAACGCTCCAGAAAACGCAAGGCATGTTTAGAAAACGTCTATAAACATACCTAGAATCGCTCTGAAATCTGCTTCAAAAACCTCTAGAGTTTTGCAGATCTGCTAAAGGTTTTTGGTGTGCACTGGGCCAAAGACAAACAAGAGAAACAATGCGTTTTTGAACCCAGTGTAAAAGTAATAGCATACAGGTGATATTTTGGCTAAAAGATTTATTAAGCTAATACAACAATCGGCTATTTTGTCACCTTGTCTAAACACACACTGGGTGATGGTTATTGACGATACTCTTCTTCACTTCCTATCCCACGGTTGGACGTTATGAAGCTCCCAGATGCTCTGGAACGCTTTGTCTAATGTGAAAGGTAACATGAAAGTCAAATAGACTTTCATGTTGGTTTTCTAATCGCAAACTAGGAGCGATCCGTCAAAACTCTCGGATCAGCCCCTAGTGTAAAAGAGTCCTTCCCTCTCTTTTCCCCGTCCATCTCCCCACTGGCCACTCTGGTGCATGACACTTTCGGTTTTGTCTTGGGGGGTACTTTATACAAGACTGACAATGCTTGTTCTTTATATGTTCTAGGAAATGATGATATGTTTGTCACAAGCTGAACAACTGGTGCAACAGGTGTGCTAAGTGGCTGGAAAGTTTAATGGTTAAGGGCTCTGCCTCTAACATACACGGCCTGGGTTCAAATCTCAGCTCTTCCTGTTTCAATAAGCCAGTACCTATTCAGTAGGAGACCTTGGACAAGAGTCCCTAACACTGCTACTGCCTACTGAGAGCACTCTAGTGGCTGCCTTGCAAATGCTTTGGGTTTGCCAGTAGAAAAGGCCTATAGAAATACTCAAATTATTATTAAGAGCCTCATTTATTAAGATATTGACAGTGAGGATATTATATGTAATTTGTCAAACCTGAACAGGTTGTCTGCTGTTTTGTGGATAGAGTTTGCAATTCTCACTAGGCTGGTGTGATTGCAGCTGCATGCAGCATCCAAAGCAAAGGCTCTCCTTTCAAATAAATCCAGGTCGGTCTGAGTGCAAACCTTCAGGACCGCGAGGCTCTGGCCCCTTAAGGACCAGAGACTTTTTTTTATCATTATTCACTTCCTGATTACTGTGATTGGCTCACAATGATCAGGGGGTCAGAAGCCAATTAAATTAGACAGCTGCATGACTTCTCTAGGGCTGCCCCTACTCTCTGGAACTCACTCCTACCAGCCATCACACTTGCCCCCCACCTTTAATTACTTCAAACAAGCCCTCAAGACCAGGGGCGTAACAATAGGGGATGCAACCCCTACATCCACGGGGAGGCCCCCTAGGGCCCGCTCAGGGCCTTTTTGGGGGACAGGAGGGGTCGCAACATGGGAGGAAAGCATGGCCACACATCGGCGAGGAGGGGGGACATTCCCCCCCATCTTGGGCTCTCTTCTCAACACTCCCCCTCCTGCAATTATTAGTGGCAGCAGCGGCAGCAGGCAGGACACATACCTCCATCACGCCACCTGTTTAAACAGGAAGTAGCGTGCAGTACTTAGAGAACGGGGAACTCCAAGTTGTATGGAGGTATGTGTCCTGCCTCCTGCTGCCTGCTGCCAGGGGAGCGCTGAGAGGAGAGCCCGGGGTGAGGGAGGGGGGGAATGTCCCCCTGCCCCCTCCCCACCGATGTATGGCCACGCTTTCCTATCATGTTGCGATCACTCCTGCCCCACAAAAAGGCCCCGAGCGGCCCTGGGGGGAGGGGCCCGGGGATTTATTTTTGCAGAAGAGCCTGGGGATTTCTAGTTAAGCCTTTGCTCAAGACTCACCTTTTCATGCTCAGGTACTCCCCTACATCAGCAACATCATTCATTCTGCTGGGCACCCTCTAAACAGACGCACGTACTGTCTGAACCCCACCCTTTAGATTGTAAGCCTCTGGCAGGCCCCTCCTCCCTAGTGTTTCCAGCTTGGTTATGCAATCTTACTGTCAATCTCCCCTCTTGTGGACTAGAACAGTCTCTATTTTGACCAGACACTCAACTACTGTTATCAAATCATTTGCATGATCTTGTTTTGTTGTGAGCTCCTATCGCCTACCTTCTATGTTAACCCAATTATCTTTTGTGCAACGCTATGTAATATGTTGGGGCTTTGTAAATACATTAAATAATAATAGTCATAATGGAACATGTTACACTTCCTGCAATGCGCCGGTAGTGCTCTAGCTGGTGCAGAAGCTGCAGTGCATTATCGTGCACCATGCTCGGCCCCTGGAAGCATTGAAAGTCTATTGTAACGTGCACATTTTTAGTTTTTGTTGCATTTGCAGTGTGGTGGATTTGCACAGATGCAGATTTTAGGCTGATGTGGTTCCTGTGCAGCAGTATACACACGACGAAAGGGTGGGACTGTTTGGAGGCAGGTTGCCTCCAGTTTCCCTGTCAACGCAGCCTGCCTCATATATCAAAGTGTGTGTGTAATGGTGCGCGTTTCCATTTTGCTGTATGCAAATCGCATCACACGAAGAATAAAAGGACCTTAAAAGCCCATTTGCAAACACAGATCTAAAGGCTCGTACACACGCCGTACTAAAGGCAACGACGGGTCCGCCCGGCGGATCGCTCAGAAACAGCCTTATCAGTCCGCCGACAGACTGTACACTGTACACACGCTGTACTGTCTGCTGAAAACCCGCCCAGGGGGAGGTGACAACGAACCCGTCGTTGCCTTCAGTACGGCATGTGTACGAGCCTTAAGTCTAAACCTCCTAACGTCCTTGTAACCACAATGTCCTTATGCCAGGGGCGTAACTAGAAATCACGGGGCCCCCTCCCACCTTCTCTCCGTGCCCAGACTTCTCAAGCATTACTACAGAACACAGCACTTGGGGAGGGGTAGAAAGGCTGGAGGTAGAACAGGCTGTACAGAAGACCCTGCTGCACACTGAATGGGGACTGTCCACAAATCTTTGTCTGCAAAACGTTGTATGATTCCTTATCAGTGGCTGGGCATATGCAATAATTAGAACTGAGCAAAGAGCAGAAAGTTTTTTCTCTCCTTGCCCTTAGTTCTCAGTCTTTCAGGACAGGGCCCCCTGTGGTTTATGGGCCCCCCTGCAGCTGCATCCCTTGCAGGGTCTATTGTTACACCCCTACCTTATGCTATTATTTGTGTGATTCAGTGCCATGCTTCTACATCTTCATTCCTGGCTCCTGGACATGGTGCAAGCTGAACTCTCTGAGAACTTTGCAGCCTAGAGCAGAGACAAATGTCTGTGCATAGAAGGTGAAGGTGAATAGTTCAAGAATTACCACTATGCATAGCACATACAGAGGTTATCATTAAGATCATGCCACCAATGAAGAGGTAATTAAGCAATTGGAGAAGGACCCCTGGTGAGACGGGCTGGTCACAACCTCTGTATCCCGTATTATTACGGCATTGTCCCCTGGTGATGTAATTGCCTGGCTTGTATGCTAGTATCTAAGCCAGGCAGCCACCAGGAAGGGAGGGAAGAAGGAGAGTCCATAACTAGATTATCATCCAACTATGCAGAGTAGAAGGAACTCAATAGAAGGTGTTAGCACGTTATAATGAGGTAGTAAGGCTCTGTAGCATGTAGTCTCATTACTATATAACTGTGCATTGACCCACTATAGAGTTACTTTAAATAGAATATATCTGACATCAGCCAATCAGGGAGCATTTTCACATATAAACAAGATCTGCCAGTGAGCGTCTGCACATCACTACGGAAGCTTTACACTCGGAGTGCAGCTTTACATTTAATTATAGCAATAACTAACAACACGGCCACCCACAATACTGATAAAAATACTAAAAGCTTCCATTCAAGCTCATTCTGCTTCTTTCCCTAATGAAAAAATAGATTTGTGCTTAATAATATCATGCACACTGGATGTTTATATTATGGAGAAAGGTCAGCTTTAAGTAAAAGGTGAATACATAAATCAATGGATGGAAACCACATATTATTAGGTTACTTGCTGAGGTTGCTAAGGAAGGAAGATAAAAAGCATTTTCTCGAATTCATTTAACATAGAACAACATTCCTTTCTCAAAACAGATGCTGGCTGCTCACATATGATCACATCCATCACAAAAACTGCAAAAATAAGGCAAACAACAAAATGAGTAAATAGGAATTTATTGCTTATTTACAGGCTGAAAGCAGGGCCAGGTAAGTCATCTCATATGCTTGTGCATTTAGAAATGCGATGGATGGTATAGCACACTGCTACCACCTTACCTGGTCACAGGAGATTGGCTTCAACTTCAGCCTGCTATAGTGCCATTATGAGCCCTAATGTAGCCTCTATTTGTATGATTTGCATCTCTAATAGTCTCTCCATATCTTCACCCGTATTTTATACTTAAAGTAGATCTGAGATGAACTTTTACTCATTGCATAATTGTGTTCCTTTCCTAATGTTTATAGGGCATTCCTCAAGCCAAATACTTTTTTGTTTTTGTTTTAATACTCTAATTCCCTATAAACTAAACAAGCCACGCCCACAGGTTTTCAGAGAGCCTAGGCACTTTCAGACAGTAGCAAGGGCTCATGGGAGCTCAGTCTGGGCAGGAGGAGGGGGGGGGGGGGGTATTACTAGCCAGAGATTTCAGAGGCAGAGGGGGGGAGGGAGGAGGAGGGGGAATTAGTTTTTTTTGTTCAAGATGCAGATAAGCCTGCCTCTGTGTAATGTTTACAAACAACATGGCTGCTTTCATTGTATCACAAGAAGAAATAATTATATTCTATTAAAGCTGTTTGCAGCTAGATTTGCTGTGTAAACTATCTAAACTTTACATAAGATACTCTATATAGACAAGTTACCTATTATAGTTAGTTTTTCATCTCAGATCCGCTTTAACTCATCTCTTTGCCAGAATTAACTATTTTTTTTATCAGATCAGATGGCTACCCTATTGACATACCTGTCTTCAAACACCCAATTTTAAAAATGCCCCATCCACCTATTTGCAAATCACTTTGGGCCTATTTCCACTACACGCAGATTCTGGAGAAAACTGACTCCAATTAATGCCTATGGGCCTGTTTCCACTAAATGCATTTTTTCTGATGCAGATTTCCCATAGGCATTCATTGGAGTCAGTTTTTCTGCATCCAGAATCCACATGTAGTGGAAACAGGCCCTTACCCTAATTTAACTTTGCATATAACCCTAACCTTAAAGAGGAACTCCAGTGAAAATAATGTAATAAAAAAGTGCTTAATTTTTACAATAATTATGTATACATGATTTAGTCAGTGTTTCCCCATTGTAAAATCTTTCCTCTCCCTGATTTACATTCTGACATTTATCACATGGTGATATTTTTACTGCTGGCAGGTGAGTTCACTGGAAGTAGCTGCTGCTTGCATTTTTGGCAGTTGGGAACAGCTGTAAACAACTATTTCCCACAATGCAACGAGATTCACAGACAGGAAACTGCCAGGACCATGGTCATCACAGTTTCCTGTGGGAGGGGTTTCACCATATCAGCCATACAGAGCCCCCTGATGATCCGTTTGTGATAAGGAATAGATTTCTCATGTAAAGGGGGTATCAGCTACTGATTGGGATGAAGTTCAATTCTTGGTCACAGTGTCTCTTTAACTCTTTAACTCTTTACTTTTCATAAAGGGTATAGCTGGTGAAGGTGTAAAAGACCAGAAAAAGGGTAACACATTTTGGAATTCTACTATCATAGAAAAAGAAAAAAATATTCCGGCACTACATTCAAAGGCTTTATCTTCTTTTATATTTATTGCATTCAATCTTCAAAGTTAGTCAAGGTTATCAAAATTTTCCATACATGTCAATGCAACATACTCTTAATGGTCCTAGCTGTGGGCAGTGTGGGAGCAGCGGTCTGCCTGACGACCGTTTCGCTCAAAAATGAGCTTCTTCCGAGGCTTTGAAGATTGAATGCAATAAATATAAAAGAAGATGAAGGCTTTGAATGTAGTGCCAGATTATTTTTTTCTTTTTCTATGATGGTATAATTGTGTGTTAACTTCAGCATCCTGAGCACATGGAAGGCTCCATACCCTAGTCCTCCTATGCTTCAGAGCCACTTCCATATTGTTCCCATGACGGCAGTGCCAGTCTCTTTTTTCTTTATTTGAAACATTTTGGAATTCTCCTTTAGGCCTGCTTCACATAACTGGTTGATAGGGATGGCCAAACATCACAATGAACGTTCGCAAACGTGTTCGCAAATTTCACCTGCAAAAATCTGTGAAACGAACCTTCACGGCAAACCCAATTGATTTCAATGGCAGACAAAGGTCTAAAACATTTAGCAGTAAATGTTAGGATCAACACATTTGGAGGGTATGTTAAGGAGAACAGTAGGAACAAGAGGGGAACATTTTTCAAAAAGACCCAGTTGTTTATTAGAAAATCGATTTTGCATACTTCAAGGAAAAAATGTTTTTTTAAATCAGCAAAATGACATTCTTAGGCAGAATTCAGAATGTCATTGCTCTGGGCAAGTCCACTAAGGGGTGACAGTCCATCATCTCTTGCAGGGTGCTCTGGGGGCTCAGTGTGAGCCAAGATCAACAGTGCTCTGACAGCTCCCCCTGCTTGTACACCTCAGTGGGCGGCTACTTTGACCAGTGCCCAGTGCCCGTCAGATCATTGATGTAGTATCATTAACCACGCGGCATGCAAAAATGTTGTCACCCATGGCATTTAGATGTATTATACACCAACTGTATGCTGTGGGTATGTGGCTGAAGGACAGGAAAACCACAGTTGGCAACCATGTAAATCAAACCTTCCCCCCCTGAACTGGCATTTTAGCACATCAGTTTTAAGCTTTACAAAGAGCTCACAGATGGTAATGGTACATTACCACAAGAGTACGCAAAAAGAAAGATCGGAACTCAGTAAATTCCCAACATACACGCACTCGTATTGTACGTTCCTGTTATGTTCTACGCCGTCGCCGTCCTGTCAGACGGAGAACTAGGAAAAGTGTTGCTGCTGTTACCCAGTGACAGCTTTAGGCATTAAAGCAAGCTTACCTGATTCTCACTTGGCTAATTATTTACCAGACTAGTAGACCCAAGCTCATTTAAAAACGGGCTCTAGTTCTCTTTCTTTTTGCTGCCGCCAGTGCGCATGCGCGCACCCGCTGCACACGCGCCCGCCCACCTCGCTCACCCGCCTCCCTCCCTGGTCCCATCCAGCTGTCCGTGTCCGTTACTGCGCACATGCGCAGTAGGCAAATAACAGGGACAAAGGCTGCACGCAGCAACACAGGGGCTGTATAGGATGAGTCTGCTTTTACATGACAGCTGGTTTGCTGCCCAGTTCACCTAGAACACTCTGGATTAATTAATGGTCTAATGAGTCTGGTTTGCATCTGCTCTCTGCCTGTGTTATACTTATAAGTCATTTCTGCTGGGCTCCATGTCTGCTCCATGTCTGCTATGTTGTTCAGCTTCCTGGTTAGTGAAGGGTGTGCTTTCGTACTGCTCTGTGTACTAAATGTCCTTGGGTTGTTTGACCTACCTAGTTTGCTGCCTGGATTGACCTCTGCTTTGGTTTGACTACACTTATGTCTCATTCTCTGGTTCATCTGCCTGTTTCCAGGATCTTCTGTGTCAGTCCTCTGTCTGGTTCCTTACTTAGAGTTCGTTCAACCCTTGGATTAGTAAGTCATCTGACCTCCTGTGTATGAACTGATGGATATAACTTCTTAGGCTACACAAAGGACAGGCAGACTAGTCTATGTGTTATGCTGGGAATACACGTTTCGTTTTTGCCTTCGTTTTAGCCTTCGTTTCGATTGTGCCTTTTGTCCTTTTCGTTCCCGAAATAATAGAACGTACGGTTAATATCACCACCCACGGTTTCGTTTTTTTCTTTCGATTTTGATGGTTTCGTTTTTCCAATGATCGAAGGCTGCAAAGAAACGAAACGAAAATCCCTTTTTACAGGGACGGACTAACATAAATGAACAT
The DNA here is from genome assembly GCF_040937935.1 of Hyperolius riggenbachi. Taxonomy (NCBI): domain Eukaryota; kingdom Metazoa; phylum Chordata; class Amphibia; order Anura; family Hyperoliidae; genus Hyperolius; species Hyperolius riggenbachi. The sequence goes on along the minus strand of NC_090656.1, from coordinate 73,183,145 downwards.
ATAATCGATCTGAACAGCCATCAAGCCTACCAATGGCTCGATTAGATGGATAAAGAGAGATAATATCAAACATGTTCGATCACTAGTCGTTCGTTTTTGGGGTCTATTAATCGAAACTATAATGAGATTATGACTATTTTCACATACGTTTTCAACACTCGATTCGTTTACTGAACGAATCGAAGGCTAAAACGAAGGCAAAAACGAAACGTGTATTCCCAACATTACACTGAACTCTGCTCAGGAACCAAAGAGCACAGAACCTTTTATTTTATCACTATGACACAGCAAGAACAGGAACACACATAAAAGTAACACTGCCATCTAGTGGCCATGCAATATATTAGTCATACAGTAGTTGTTGCATATACAATTCATTCCTTGTATGCTAACATGAACTTTTGCTCAGTTCCTGGAATCTGTAATAGCTTAGATGTGTTGGTTTTTCATTGGTTACCTCGGCCTCATCCAATACTTTGCATGAATAAGTCTTGGGGGCAACTAAAGTAGGGGAGACGTAATCAGTCTCCCGTTCAAGCTGGGACTTGGTTATAGGTGAAGATCATGGTGGAGATTGGGGTATTGGGTATGAATTGCCAAGTGCAACTGGTTGACTCGGAGATTACCCCTACCCCCCCCCCCCCCCCCCCATTCCTTCCAGTACCTGTATGAGCCGAAAAAAATTCCGGGTACAGACCCCCATTTGTACTTGGTGAAATAAATCTTTCTGATTCTGATTCTTAAGGGTAACTGGTGATCACCTGGATGCCTCACACTACCAGTCTTAAGGCCCATACACACGTCGGATTTTAGCGAACGACCCGTCGTTTGAACGTTCCGTCATTCGGACGTTTTTGCGTCAAATCTAACGTGTGTACAGACTATCGTTCGGGTGATAAGACTGGTTACCAGCGATCCGCCCGGCGGATCGTTGGTAACCAGTCTTATCACCCGAACGATAGTTTGTACACACGTCGGATTTGACGCGAAAACGTCCGAACGACGGAACGTTCAAACGACGGGTCGTTCGCTAAAATCCGACGTGTGTATGGGCCTTAACTCATCCTTATTTATTACAACTGTCAATGTAAAACTCATAAATGGGTAAAAAAAAAGGTCAGATAACCGCGTTTATCCGTGACCCAAAAGGCAATCATTGTCAAAGAAAACAGATTTTAAAATATACTTCTCTGAGTAAAGTTGTGATTTTATTTATTTATGTGAACTGTAAGCAGAATTTTCTAAGCACAAGATGCATCTTCTTTCTAATGCGCCGTTTTACTCTCCAGAGCCCATCCGTCCACATCAGCAGGCGGATAATCAAGTGCTTTCCCGCTATTGTTACAGAGGCTAGATTCTGCTGATAAGAAAACAGAGGACTTTCACACTTCAGCAGACTTTCAGTAAAGAGTCAGATTTGATTTTCTAATTGCCTTGCTGCAAGGAGTTTGAATTTCTATCTAGAATTTACATTGTTATGTGCTATCGTCCGCTCTAGGCTGCTGTAACACAATTAAATTGATTCCCATAAAGGAGTGAGCGGAATCGGTGTCAAGGATTCCAGATACTAAACAACTTTTCTGTGGCTTCTGATGGAATCGGAGGGACGGCCAGCGTCTTCAGAACATACGGGAATCATTAAATCAAAGAAATACAAATGCACCAACCACCTTTCAGACAAGAGGTCAGCAAATGATGCAGTTTCCAACATCCCAACTTTTGGAGAGCCTGTCCTTATTTTTCTATCAAATTGCTCTTTCGTTTTTTTTCTGCATAGGTATGTATAAGTAAATATAACATTTAACTACTATAAATGTTTATTCTTTACATACACCCTCTAAATTCCGGCATTGCTTGTTTCAAAGTGCACTGTGTTTACCTAATATTCTTGTGTAGCCATTGCAGGCATCTGTGGCGGTGTTACAAAAAATTGTTAAAACGTTGTTTATGAATTCCATTTCTCACAATCCCCAGGACTGAAGGTGTTGTGGGCTGGGGTTGGCAGGGGAGCCTTCGTCTAAATATTTTGCAGTAAGAGCTGCTTTTTTTCCCCAATACCCACATCAAACATGTGGTTAGCACAGGGGCGTATCAGCCATCAGGCAAGGACAAGCGCCGGATGAAATGCTGCCTCATTGCGATTATGTTATGGTGAAACACTGCATCATTACAATAATTTAGGGTGAAACGCTGCCTCATTACGATTATTTTTGGTGAAACGCTGCATCATTACGATTATTTTGTGGTGAAATGCTGCCTCATTATGATTATTTTGTGGTGAAATGCTGAATCATTACAATTATTTTGTGGTGAAATGCTGCCTCATTATGATTATTTTATGGTGAAACGCTGCATCATTAAGATTATTTTATGGTGAAATGCTACCACATTACGATTATTTTATGGTGAAACCCTGCCACATTACGATTATTTTATGGTGAAAGATTGCCACATTACGATTATTTTATGGTAAATCACTGCTACGTTACGATTAATTTCTGGTGAAAGATTAGCGCATTACGATTATTTTATTTTATGGTGAAACATTGGCGCATTACGATTATCTTCATTAGGGGGCACCACGAGGGGGGGGGGGGCACAGGTTCTCTCGCCTGGAGTCACAAAATGGCTAGAGGCGCCCCCGGGTTAGCATGAGGTTTAGAGAAGTGATATATAGTTTTAATCTGTGTTGAACCAGGGGGTTGGAGTAATGAAGGTTTTCTGCTAGGTACCTGTAGCCCACCTGGGATTGGACATGAATGTGACTGTGCTGTTGGGTGACTTGGGACTCTGACTACGAGGCAGATGGTTTGGGTGCTGCGGGGGTTTGGGTGTCACCATAGACTAGACTGTAATGCTAATTACAGCTACAGCGGCACCCAGTATATAATTTGGCCGCCGCATATTGCCGGAGCTCGAATTTACAATTAGAAGGAATAGGTAGTGTTAGGCTTAGTGTTTATTCGTACTCTAGGGCTAGATTTAGATGTAGTACAGAAAGAGGATTAGTCTTAGGAGGAAGTAGAAGCCTTAGTAGAATGTTTGCAGTATTGCCAATATTTCTCAGATACTATTTCGCTAGCGGCTTCACCTGGTGCCTAAATTTACTCGGCACCCTTTTTACATGTATGCCTCAGACTTAGCTGATGCTCCACTAGCAGACCTGACTGTCAGGGTCGGAACTACCATGATGCAGCATGAAGTGTGTAATTCTGGCAGCAGAAGCCTAGGAATGGAGTAGGGCAAAAAACGGAAATGATACTGCTGTTCACCTGCCATTCACCTGCCCATCGATCACTGCTGAAGGGGGAGGGGGAGAAAGGGACCCACCTCCAGCAAGGAGAAGCCGCCGCTGATGAAAGAGGGGAGACTGGGATATGCCACTGGGAGAGCGGCCAGACACGGCTGACCAAGGTAAGTAGCCTGTCCTGTATTTGGGCAGCCCATACTTGGCTACCTATACTGGGGGCACCTATACCTGGCTACTTATATTTGAGAAAACTATACCTGGCTACCTATACTGGGGTCACCTATACTTGGCTACCTATACTTGGGGCACCTACACCTGGTTTCCTATATAGGGGCATCTATACCTAGCTACCTGCACAGGGGACACCTATACCTGGCTTCCTATGCAGGGGGCCCTGTACCTGGCTTCCTATACTGGAGGCACCTATAACTGGCCTGGCTATAAAGTGCAGTGCAAATTGTCTGATGCTGTGCGATCATTCCAAATAGGGGGGGTTCTTACAAGTTTGCTTCAGGCAGCAAAAAAGTCTAGAACCAGCCCTGTTTATGGGCAAACCCAGGTTTTTCAAGGGGGGGGGGGGTTGATTCCTGATAGGCCTCCCTCAGCCACGCACAATACAATATAATAATACGGTAGGCCATCATATAATACAGGGCCGGGCCGAGGCATAGGCTGGAGAGGCTCCAGCCTCAGGGCGCAGTGTAGGAGGGGGCGCAGAATTCATTCAGCTGTCATTCCTAATTGTGTTTGAAGCAGAAAGAAATAAGAAAAGGGGATACATGGCATTGACTGCAAGCCAGATAACTAGATATTAAGGTGTTGGGGAGGTTGTGGGCCCTGTGGCCCTCTTAGTCTAATAGCAATCCGTGTGTGATGGCTGGGGTGTCAGGGATGGAGGGGCGCACTTTGGTGTCTCAGCCTTGGGTGCTGGAGGACCTTGTCCCGGCTCTGATATAATAACACAGGACATCATATAATAACACATAATGCAATTTTCCGTACGACTGACAGGACCTGACAATTATTTCCTAAATGTCTGATCTGCTCCCGATTGACAATGGGATCAGTCAGGAGCAGTTTGGATACAGATAATAATGAGGACAGCCGACATTGGTAATGAATGGGAAAGTGAAGCATTCACCCAGCAGGGGCACGGGGCTGTGCTCATACCGGACTCTGTGAAGTTCCTCAGAGCTGCTCCATGCTCTATACACACACTGCTGCTCCATGTTCTGCACACACGCTGCTGCCCCATGCTCTGTACACTCACTGCTGCTCCATGCTCTGTACACAAGCTTCTGCTATATCCAAAGTCAACTGTAGCAGGGAAAGAAAGGGGGCGGTGCTGTGAGCTGCAGGATACCTGCAGATATTCTGGTGTCTCAACTTCTGCCTGTCCCCAGACACTGCACCGGCCCTAGTCTGAGGGGGGATTCTGGGCAGCTGTAATCCCCCCCTGCGTTTGCCTATGCTGCTGACTGTGTGAAGTAGTAGCTGCTGATGTTACATCCACAGAGTTCAGCAGGACAGCCAGGTTACAGGCTGTCCTGCTGATATGGCTGCCTTCATATACCTCTCGCTTCAGGTTACCTTTAAAGCCTCATTTATATGTAGCAGCACACCACCCTTCCTCTTTATTGCCAGATCATTATACAGTATGTACATCCTCAGATAATTTCACCTGATTATTGTATGTACATCCTCAGATACTTTTTGTGTGTCCTGACAGAGACAATTTTTCGAGTTTATTGTGAACGCATTCCCAGATATTTATGTAGATCATCACATGTGCATCTGATAATGTTTTTCCAGAATGCTTTGTTATAAAGCATCAATTCAGTATTGTGCCAGAGTGGGACATAGTTCCATATATAGCAATTATTATAGATTTGTATAAGATGTCAGTGTCACAAACTTCTTGGGTTTTTGAGGAATTGTAGAAAGACAGGCAGAGAGTCAACAGGGGATGAAAGAGAGAGTTAGGGCCTGTTTCCACTACACGCAGATTGGATGCAGAATAGATGCAGAAAAACTGACTCCAATGAATGCCTATGGGCCTGTTTCCACTAAACGCAATTTTTCTGATGCAGATTTACCATAGACAGGGGCGCCGCGAGGCATAAAGCGAACCAAGCGGTCGCTTGGGGCCTCACAATCTTAGGGGCCTCGGCGGCTCCGTGACGTCGGCGTGACGTCACTTTTTCCCCGCAGCCCCGCCGGGCTGGCAGAGCAGAGCAGGGCTACAGGAAGATGGCCGCCGCCGAAGCCCTGCTCTGGAGACTATGTCTCCAGTACAGGGCTTCGGGTGGCCATCTTCCCGACCCGTAGCCCTGCATGAATCAGCGCGGGAGATTGGAGGAGGAAGCCAGGGAGGGAGCTCCGTGGGAACTGCGCGCCTGAGAAGCCGGCCGGGAGAGGAGACCAGGGAGAGAAGACTTCTGCCAGTGCCAGCCTGCCAGGTGAGTAAATTCTTTTCTTTTTGCAGCCGCAGCCCTAATTGCGAATTTGCTGATGTGGCCCTAATTGCGATTGATTTCTGCTGAACTGTGCCCTAAATGCGTTTGATATCTGCTGAAAATGTGGCCCTAATTGCGATTGATTTCTGCTGAACTGTGCCCTAAATGCGTTTGATATCTGCTGAAAATGTGGCCCTAATTGCGATTGATTTCTGCTGAACTGTGCCCTAAATGCGTTTGATATCTGCTGAAAATGTGGCCCTAATTGCGATTGATTTCTGCTGAACTGTGCCCTAAATGCGTTTGATATCTGCTGAAAATGTGGCCCTAATTGCGATTGATTTCTGCTGAACTGTGCCCTAAATGCGTTTGATATCTGCTGAAAATGTGGCCCTAATTGCGATTGATTTCTGCTGAACTGTGCCCTAAATGCGTTTGATATCTGCTGAAAATGTGGCCCTAATTGCGATTGATTTCTGCTGAACTGCGCCCTAAATGCGTTTGATATCTGCTGAAAATGTGGCCCTAATTGCGATTGATTTCTGCTGAACTGCGCCCTAAATGCGTTTGATATCTGCTGAAAATGTGGCCCTAATTGCGATTGATTTCTGCTGAACTGCGCCCTAAATGCGTTTGATATCTGCTGAAAATGTGGCCCTAATTGCGATTGATTTCTGCTGAACTGCGCCCTAAATGCGTTTGATATCTGCTGAAAATGTGGCCCTAATTGCGATTGATTTCTGCTGAACTGTGCCCTAAATGCGTTTGATATCTGCTGAAAATGTGGCCCTAATTGCGATTGATTTCTGCTGAACTGTGCCCTAAATGCGTTTGATATCTGCTGAAAATGTGGCCCTAATTGCGATTGATTTCTGCTGAACTGTGCCCTAAATGCGTTTGATATCTGCTGAAAATGTGGCCCTAATTGCGTTTGATTTCTGCTGAACTCTGCCCTAATTGCGTTTGATTTCTGCTGAAAATGTGCCCTAATTGCGTTTGATTTCGGCTGAAAATGTGCCCTAATTGCGTTTGATTTCTGCTGAAAATGTGCCCTAATTGCGTTTGATTTCTGCTGAAATGTGGCCCAAATTGCGTTTTTATTTTCTGGTGTCTGGGGTAACTGTTGCTGCATTTATTATTTAATGGTCATAGTTGGCTATATTTGCTGTGCTACGGTTAAGCTTCGCCCATACAATGTCATGGCCGCGCCAATCTTTCGGCGCGCTACGCGCGCCTCAATCACCCCAACATCCATTTTTTTCCCGCAAACAGCCCCGCCCCAATCCGCCCTCCTGCTCCACCCACATGTCATGGCCACGCCCACTTATGCGAGATAGCCACACCCATTTTTCGCCGCGGCGCGCTTCGCGCGCCGCAGGATAGGGCCTCTTGCTACAGTCCGCTTGGGGCCACAAAAACCTTAGCTGCACCCCTGACCATAGACATTCATTGGAGTCAGTTTTTCTGCATCCATTCTGCATCCAATCTGCATGTAGTGGAAACAGGCCCTTAGACAGATCGAGAGGTAAATATGAAATAGTATGAAAGTAGAACTGCACAGAGGAAGGGTTAAACTGACTGAAGCATCAGGCTGCAGGCACTAGAGATGTTCAATAGATGGTATCAGGCAAATTGGGTGCATGCGACTCCTGGACAAATCTGGCATTGCCATAGACTTTAATTGAAAATATTGGCAAGCTGGTGCCAAAAGGGAAAAACGGCACCATGATAAGAAGGCGCCATGATTTTTTTTTTTTTTCTTTTTTTCTTTTTTTTTTTTCTTTCAAACTCAGCCGGTATGTGACCCAGATATGACCATGTGACAGCTGTGAAGCCATCATACGTGGGTCTCAGGTCTGCATCATAGTTTGATTTTCTTTCCTCTCCTCCCCCCCTCCCTCACTCCATCATCACTACAATATATCAAATATTCCACCAGTGGCTCAGGTCAAACTAATTATAGTAAGAGAGAGAAAAAGGAAAGTAAGAAAAAACAAAAAAAAAACACAAGCACCAGCAAAAAACAAACTCCACCTACCCATCTTAACATTAAGTGGTTAGTATCCCTTTCCGACCACCTACTTATTTTATGGACATGCCCTCCATGCATGAGCCATCAGGGCCGGACCAAGCCAATGGAGGGGACAGGCCTCATGCACAAACAGGTCACATATCTAAGCTGAAAAGCAAAGCAATTACTCTTATTTTAACTTTCATACACATTCATAGAAGTGCCTTCTATACTTCAACATATATCTATGCATCTGCACATTCATCCATCCATTTATCCTTACAATTTCAGTTGGTAATATAGTGGTTATTTGGTTCTTTTCTCCTCATCCCCTCCACCTCAAATACTCAGCTACATATTATATGTTACTTATTTTTTCCCATGCAATTTTCCATTCCTCCATTTGTTTGTTGGTGCCAGCATCTTTTACACTGCCCTCGCCACCTTGCAAAAAATCTGACATCATCCATATCCACTCTTCCATACTGGGAGCTTCGGGGTTCTTCCAGGATTTTGCTATAAGTTTCCTGGCCACAATTGCTGCAGGGATTGCTAGTTTATTTGCATGTCTAAAGCGGTCAGGTTCCATGCAACTCAACAGAGCGGTACTGGGATGAAAAGGGGAAGGAAGTTTAATGAAATCTCCTATCTCTCTCCAAAAGTTCTGTATAACCGGGCACGACCACCACATATGCATATGTGAACCAAACGCAGTAAGACATCTCCAACAGTTCCCATTTCCGCCTTTAAATTTAGCCATCTTAGAGGGTGTGAAGTACCATCTCGTCATGAGTTTATAATTAACAAGTTGAAATGAGGTATAGCTGGGGGTCCAAATTTCCTGGAATACTGCTCCCCAATCCAAGTTTTGGATATGATTTAGGTCTTGTTCCCAGCTTCTACAGAACTTAGGTAGAGGATCAGTTTGACAACTGTCAAGAAAAAAATATAAATTTGCTGTCATTCCCTTCCCCACCTTCGAATGAAGAAAACACTTTTCATAAATATTTATGGTTTTACTTATATTATCCTTATGTTTGGAAAGGTAGCTCCTGACCTGGAAGCTCCACAGCCCATTATCCATTCTGACCATGTTATAAATCTCCCTCAATGTGGAATCTCTGTGGCCAACCAAGTCTAGGATTCTAACATCTCGAGGGAGCCCACATTCCTTGAGCCACCCTGAAGTTAAGCCAGGTTGAAAATCTGGGTTATTGCGTATAGTGGTTAGTAATGATATTTTATTGCTCTTTGACATAGATCTTATAACTTCCATGTGGGTTTTAATTGCAGGTGCTAACAATGGATGGCTAATAGAAGGGAGGAGTTTTGCTACCGTGTGGGGGTGCCATGAATCCAACATATCGTAATTAAACAGACTTCTTTCATAGGTTGTCCAGAATCTCTTCGGGTCGCACATCCTGAGATCTAAAATTCTTTGCAATTGGAAACATTGGGCATATCGTTTAATATTTGGTGCCCCCATTCCTCCCAATTTCTTATGCCTGCTTATTATCTTATATGAAATTCTGCGGTTTGGTGTTCTCCATATGAAATTTTGAAATATATTGTTCCAGACATTATACCAATTCCTTTGGATGTTTATTGGCAAATTTTGTACTGTAAATATTATTTTAGGAAGAATTTTCATTTTTATAAAGTTGATTTTCCCAATTGTATTAAATTGGGCATTTTTCATTTTACTCAGTATCTTCTCACAATCTTTTTGCACTGGTGTATAATTATGTTTGAATAGATCATTGAAATCACTACATAAGTTGATACCGAGATATTTAATATGAGAATTGGTATAATGAATGCCATACCTTAGTTGTAGGGTACTCAATATTTCGGCGGGACTTTTTATGTTTAATACTGTAGTTTTAGAATTGTTTACTTTATAGTTCGAGTATTTGGAAAATTCAGTTATTATTTTATTTGCTTCTTCGAAAGAGGTCAGGGGATTGGTTAATGTCAAAAGAAGGTCGTCCGCGTATGCTAGTAGTTTACTTTCATAGTTACCTATATGCCACCCAGATATCTCCCTGTCAGAATGGATCATGCGTATTAACACTTCTATGCCTAAATTGAATATTAGCGGGGAGATTGGACATCCCTGCCTCACGTCGTTCCCCAAAGGGAAGGAGTGTGTCAAGGTACCGTTGATTTTTACTCTGGCTGTTTGGTTTAAATATAGATTTTTGATTCGTTTGATAAAGATGGGACCAATACCATAGTGTTCTAAAGTTGTGTAGATAAATGGTCTTGAAATACGGTCAAACGCCTTTTCAGCGTCAATGGCCGCTAAGATGGCATCTTCATTACGAATTTTTGCGTTATATATAAAGTTTATTGCTGCTGAACTATTATCCGATAGTCTGCCCGATTTTCTAAAACCCATCTGCTCCTTCCCCAGTAGCTGATCTAACACCTTTTCTAGTCTTAATGTTAGAATTTTTGAATATATTTTAACATCAATATTAATTACCGAAATGGGACGATAGTTGCTACACTGTAGGGGATCTTTACCTTCTTTATGTATTAGGGTGATTGTGGCCTGATTTGATTCTCTAGAAAAGGTCTCACTTTCATCCAGATTATTAATCATTAAAGAAGGCGCCATGATAAGAAGTGTTTTCTCTCTGTTTTTAAGCTGGTGACAAAGAGGAAACTCGGACGCCAGTCCAATCCATCTTTTTTGCTGTTTTTTTTTCTGTTCTTTTGTTGGGGGGGGGGGGGGGGGGTTAGGGTTAGGTATCAGGAAGGGGGTTTGTGCAGGGGGTTGAGGTTAAGCACTACCAGGGGGGTCTTAGGGTTAGGCACCACCAGGGGGGTCTTAGGGCTAGGCACCTCTAGGGGATTATGGTTAGGCATCGGTAGTGATGGGTTCTGTGTGGGAGTAGGGTAAGATTTAGCTGTAGTAAAATATTGGTAACAATTACAGATATTTTACTCACAAAAATGAATGCTTTAAATAGTAGCGTATCAGTAAATTTATTACTAACAGCACTGTTCTTGCGCCCAATTTTTCATGGTTGCCAGCATTATAGATGGAAATAATGTAAGCATATTAAAATATGTATGATAGTGGCCTTAATCAGAAATTGTCACAGGTAATAGAAATAGTTAAGAGCCGTGTCTTCTACCTTTGCACTCTATGCTGTTATTACAGAATGACAGAACAGTCATATGACCATCGCATCAGTGAGCAGGGAAAATTCTATTGGTGACAGAGACTCTGATAACCGTGGAAGAAGACAAACTTGGCATTAGCACTATATGATAATTGCCAAAGGATTTCAGCACTGAGGACCTGCACTGGCCCCTATTCAATGAATTTGGTACTGAGGACCTTGGATATCTACTGTGGGGATTTCAGATGCTTATTTTCAAATAAGTTGGCACTGGGGATCGTACCATTTGGCAACAAGGATGTGATGAGCACAAACTGATGGAAGAAATCTCTGCAGTCCAACAATAGAGACAATGAATGCACTGCAGTATTTTCAACTTTATACAAATTTTGTTGCAGTTTCAGTGAATTCATTGTGGCAGCAACAGCTTTTGACTGGTCCAATTTTAAGCTGCATGGGAATATAAATAGTAGAAAATTTGCCTTCCATTTATCATCTCTTTGGCACGATTGATGTGGATCTACACTGAGGGACATAAATAAAATGTTTCTAAAATATGTTCTAGCATTATTTCTTCACAAGATTTTTTTTCTTAATTTACTTTTAATGCTGTGTAAATAAATGAAAGGATGGTACAAAAATCCCTTCACTAATTTATCGAGGAGGAGGTGGCAAGCTGGCTGCCCCCATTAACCATTTAGTGGCATCCTAACGCATTAATACGTCATGCTTTACCCTATTAATGGCAACATGACGTATTAATAAGTCGCGCGTTCCCGCCGCTGCTACCGCCGTGTGCGCGCCGCTACGGCCGCCGTTTCCGTCAGGATCCCGTGCTGAGGGATTGGGGAAGAGGACCAAATGGTCCTCTACCCAATCGCAGTGCCTGGAGTGAATGGACGTGACCGCGAACAGCGGCTACGTCCATTCACAAAAACAGGAAATGTAACAATTAAATAAAGTGTAAAAAAAAAAAAAAAAAAAAAAAAAAGTGAACACTTACTATAACGAGTGTTCACTAGCGCCATCTTGTGGCCAAAAAGTATATGACACGTACAAAATACATACATTTACAAGTACATACACATGAGTAATAAAATTAATAAAATTCCACTTCCAACACTCCCCCTCCAAAAGAAAACACTTGTAAAAAAAAAATCAGCTTAAAATAAATAAATAAATAAATACTTGCCTTAGGGACTCAGCTTTTTTTAATCTATATTTTATGGGGGAAAATTAATTTTAATTTATTACATTGGGGCTTGTAGTTATGGCCAGAACAAAAAAAAAAACAGAGCAGAAAAATAACACCTATATTTCAAAATAATATACTGTCGCCATACATTGTGATAGGGACATAATTTAAATGGTTTAATAATCGGGACAACTGGGCAAATACAATGTGTTTGTTTTATCCACAGGAGAATGTTTAGTTTTAAAACTATAATGGCTGAAAACTGAGAAATAATGATTTTTTTTCTATTTTTTTGTTTTTTTCTCATTAAAATGCATTTAGAATAAAAAAATTCTTAGCAAAATGTACTACCCACAGAAAGCCTAATTGGTGGTGAAAAAAACGAGGTATAGATCATTTTCTTGTGATAAGTAGTAATAAAGTTATTAGGGAATAAAAGGGAGGAGCACTGACAAGTGAAAATTGCTCTGGTCCGTTAGAGTAAAAACATAGGGGTGAACTGGTTAAGAGAGAGCAAGTATCCTCCCCATACTACCCCCATCCCCTCTTGGGGTGCTTGATGTGAGGATGGGCCTCAGCAACTGTGCATTGCAAAATTGGAAAGGGGTTTTCTTTCTCCCTTATACACTACTTCCTATGGTGGAAGGTAGTTGGCTGGTTTACTTGGTTGATGACGTGTGGTTGCACATGTCCACTGGCATTTTCTCTGCTGGCCACTAATTCACTTAACAAAAATAAGCAACTTTTCCCAGTCTACTGTTCCTCCAGGTATTATTTTGGGTCTATCAGTTTCTCTGTCTGCCTTTCAAATATTAGACAAATTCACTGTCAGTATGAAATTGTTGGGAGGAGGCAGCCCAAGGAGGTAAATTCTAAAATAAAAAAATATAAACAGTCTTAACTTAGAGAGAGGCATAAAAAATAAGATAAATGTCTTTTGGAATCAAAGACTGCGTGTTTCCTCGGTCCTACATGTTTCTTCAGGTCAACAACAGTACAGCATCTTAGAAGACAATCTTCCGCACTTGGCGCACCTGTTTTAAACGTGCCTTCTTTGTGTGCAATTCATATTTATCTTATTTCCTATTCCTCGCTCTGAGTTAAAACTGCTTATTTTTTTCCATTTTACAATTTACCTCCTTGGGCTGCCTCCTCCCACCAATCTCAGTTCACCCCCACTACCGTACGTATATCCAGCTGTCTAATTTCTTTGTTTTATTTTATTACTTTTTTTCTGGAGAGTAGTGACAGTACTCAAAATAGGTTTCTGAATTAAATCCGCGTGAAGACGGCTTTCTCTATATGCTTTATATGGTGGTTGCTATCTAGCAACGCACCTTTGGAAGTAGCACTCTTCATAACCAATATCCAAGTATGTTAATTGCTACATTATATTGGCACTCCTGTTGTTTTCTTTTGTTATTTTTGGTCCAGTGTGAGAGCCCACTTTTTATTTCAAAACATTTTTATTGTGAATTTTTATCCCAAAATCTGAATACTGTTTGATTACTTAAGAAGGACAAAAAGTAATAATAGTAATAATAGTAGTAGTAGTAGTGGAGGTAGTAGTAGTAATGGTAATAATAATATATGAATACATTACAGTTGTTAAATGCCTAATCCAAACACCCTTCGTAGAATTCTCCTTGAAGCCACGTTTTATCCTCTCATAGCTGACAACCAAATGATCTTTTTTTCCTAACTTCTTAGCAATGACTTTCAGTCTTTTTTACTTTTAGAACCATATAGGCTGAACTAATGTCACTAGTTCAAGGCGCTGGGGCATGAAATTCATGTGGACTTCATCTTTTAAGTAAACAAAGGACTGCAGAACAGCAGAAATTGTACAGAAGAGACAAATGAAATAGGTGGAAATGAAGCAAACACACTTTTGAAAAATTAAAGTACAAAACATCGTCTAGAAGTCCACAAATCCCTGAAGGGTCTCCCACATAACCGAATTTCTATTGACGGCCCTGTAGACAAACAATAATATTTTTGCAGCTGCTGTATCCACATGTGGATTTATCAATTGGCTGGAGTCTTTGTAAATTATTTTCTGTACGGATATAGATTACTATCATTACCGAAGGGGACCAGAAGGATGAAAGCAGCAATTGATCTGTAAGATAGACGACCGTGTAGAGCAGGAAAAGTATGGGGAAGCGTGTAGCTAATTTTGAGGATAAGCTCAGATTAACTCGCGAGTACAACTCCATTGTGGAGACTGGAGAGTGAAAAATAGTTGTGTTAATGTTTGCTTATTTTCAGGGGGATACACGGATATTCTCAGTGGTTGTCTGCTATTGTTTAAAGCCCACATCTGGACAGAAATAGCTTCCTAGTCATTTCAATATTTATCAGAAAATTCCTGCTATATTCATAGTTCAATGTCCCTGTCTTAGTCTAGGGCCTGTTTTGAAGGAAAGCTAGTTAAATTACCATTTTGCATCAAAAATGCTATGTTCGATTTCGAGAAAATATTCGTAAAATACATTGTGGTTTTGCAATATGGTCAAAGGAAATACATTTTTCTTTCCCCAAAAAATTGAAAATTTGCAAACAACATGAAAATCATGATTTTTAAAGTGAAAATTCATGAAAAGCACAAAAATCTTTTATTTTGTAGTGTGAAAATTCACGGAAAATGTGAAAAATCACAAATTTATGACAAAATTGGTTTTGATGGCATTTTCACTCAAAAGTCAAATGTTACGTTATTTTCGCAAAGATTAATTTGAAAAAATATCTACATTTTTGCTCATCACAGATGCACTTTTATAAGGCCCAACAGCCCACCGCGGCCGAGTGGGGTGTCACAGAGAAAATGGGTTCCTCATTACGTACAGTCTCCACCCTACATGTTTCACTGTCCACTAACTGCTCATCCTGGGTACCTGCTACTGGACAGCAAAACATGCAGGGCATTACCTGCAAACATGAAGGGCATTCTTACCTGCTTCCACCCAGTGGGCCACAACCAACATATCCTGCCCATGTTATCAAGCCCCACAGCTATACACCCCATATATCGTAAACATGGGAGATGTGGTTAGTGCAGGGGTGTAACTACAGGGAAGCAGCCCCTGTGATTGCCGAGGGGCCCAGAGCTGTGAGGGGCCACAAACTACTACTTCAGTCCCTCCAATAAAGGGGTGTATTCTTCAGATCAGATGTTTTTGTGAAAATTATGACTTGGCTTATGACCCTTGTAAGATGAGCCCCCAGGCTGTAAGACTCACAAGGGAAAGGCAAGGGAAAGGATGTGAACATCTAGGGGCCCCCATAAAAGTTTTGCTGGGGGGCCCCATGACTTGTAGTTACACCCCTGGGTTAGTGGATGTAATAGTAACGACCCTCTCCAAGCGAGTGATGGGTTTAGTAGAAGGGGAGTATGCACCAAGCATCCAATGTGGAAGAAATTGTAGGAAGC
The DNA here is from genome assembly GCF_040937935.1 of Hyperolius riggenbachi. Classification (NCBI taxonomy): domain Eukaryota; kingdom Metazoa; phylum Chordata; class Amphibia; order Anura; family Hyperoliidae; genus Hyperolius; species Hyperolius riggenbachi. Next base: position 73,167,666 of record NC_090656.1, on the reverse strand, counting down.
AGAACTGTTGTGAAGACGCAATGCCGATTCTCAGTAAGGCATTGTAGCCCTGGCATAAAGTGCTCATGTGTCACGGCATTGCTGGATATGCCGACATCCAACTATCCAATGTTGATTCAGGTAATACATTTAATGTACATACCTGTACCTAACTGTACATAGCTTATTACAAGCTTTAAAAGGTATAAGAGTCAATATTGGTTGGTTTGTTGACAGCATATCTGCTCCATTACTAACACCGGGCCATACAGTCATTACTGGATCGTCATAGGGATTTATTGGGTATGCAGGATTTTTTTAAAGTGGATCCGAGATAAACTTTTACTCATTGCATAATTGTGTTCCTATCATATAGTTTATAGGGCATTCCTCAAGCCAAATACTTTTTTGTTTTTGTTTTAATACTCTAATTCCCTATAAACTAAACAAGCCTCGCCCACAGCTTTTAAGAGTGCCTTGGCATTTTCAGACAGTAGCAAGGGCTCATGGGAGCTCAGTCTGGGCAGGAGGAGTGGGAGGTATTACTAACCATTGATATCAGAGGCAGAGGGGAGGAGGGAGGAGGAGAGGGGACTGAATTTACCTACAGGCAAGCTGATATCATCTCCAGCCCTTAGCCTGTGACAATGTGACAAACAGAACATTGCTGCCCTCATTGTATCACAGGAATAAATAATCATAAACTTTTGAAACTTTTGCAGCTAGATACATTGCTGTGCAAACTAACTAAACTTTAGATAAGAAATATAGACAAGTTACTTGTTATAGTTAGTTTTTAATCTCAGATCTGCTTTAAGGAAGAAGGTGTATTAAGGGAGGGCAAGAGAGGAGGGGCTTCCTGAAGAGATTGCTTAGGAAAAAAAATCTATAAATTTCATTTTGAGTATGAAGAGAGGCCATACAGTTCAAAGAGTTGACGTCTGTGGGGGAAAAAAACTGTTCCTGTGCCTTGTGGTCCTGGTGGAAATGGACCAGAATCTCCGTCCTGAGGAGATGCCGGCTGAAAAAGCAGAATCCCAGGTGAGAGGGGTCATTGATGATCTTCAAAGCTCTGGAGCACAGTCTGGAGTTGTAGGGGTGGTCCAGATGGGGGAGTGGTTTCCCAATGATTATCTCTGCTGATCTGATGACCCTCTGAAGTTTGTGTCTGTTGCTGGCGGAGGAGCCAACATAACAGACCAGGATGGAAGAGCAGAGGACAGATTCAATTGTAGTGAAGAAGAAGCTTGTCACATGTTTCTGGGCCATACCAAACTTCTTCAGGTGGCGGAGGAAAAAAAGTATTTTTTGGGCTTTCTTCTGGGTGGAGGCGGTGTTGGCCTTCCAGGTCAAGTCTTTGGAGATTGTAGTGCCCAGGAGATGTGCACAGGGAATGTGTTCAGCTTCCGTGCCGCAGATGCGGATTGGAGGTGGAGTGGGAGTGTGCCTCCTAAAGGAAGGTCTTATTCAGGGCATCTGCAAAAGCTTACTTTTACAGAAACAAAATTAAGCTCTCTTTTTTAACTTTCAGGTGGCCTGTTTAGATTAGTGCTTGGTGTTGGGTTTTACAAGGAAAATGTAGAACTGCATTGTATGCATTACATACCTTTCTGTGTAATCCAATCAGTAATGGAGCTTCTACACACTCCTATGAATCTAACTCAGTCTATGAATAGACTGCTGAGCGTGACCCCTAACCAATTTAAAGAAATCATACAGATGAATGTATCTTTTATCCAAGGCTGATCTTCGAATGAGTATCCATAATCTGGCTATACGCTGTGCAGCACCTCAATATAAAACCTAAAAATAAATATTAACTCTAAAAGAAGACACTTTAGTGTAAAGCATCATGTATTAAAGAGTGTGCATACATAGAAATTAAAGTGTATCTCTAGACAAAAGCGCATCCGAGATGAAAAAATAACTATAACAAGTAACTTGTCTATATATCTTATCTAAAGTTTAGATAGTTTACTCAGAAAATCTAGCTGCAAACAGCTTAAACAGTTTATGATTATTTATTACCTGTGATACAATGAGGGCAGCCATGTTTTGTTTGTCACATTACACACAGGCAAGCTTATATCCCCTCTCCTACTCCCTCCTCCCCTCTGCCTCCTGTTCCTGCCCAGACTGAGCTCCCATAAGCCCTTGCTACTAAGGTTGAGAGTGCCAAGGCTCTCTGGAGAAGCTGTGGGCGAGGCTTGTTTAGTTTATAAGAAATTAGAGTATTAAAACAAAATAAAAAAAGTATTGGCTTGAGGAATGCCCTATAAACCATATGAAAGGAACACAATTATGCAATGAGTAAAAGTTTGTCTTGGATCCACTTTAAACAGTATTTATGTAGGTAATATAAACAGTACATGTACTGGTTTTAGCGATCTAGCAACCAGAGGATTACACTCAGCCAATCCCCTTGGCTCCAGTCACTGGTGATCAGGCTGGGAGAGGGGAGGGGTTTCCCCAGTGCAAGTAATGCTGGGAACACACATTACATTTTTTTCGCCCGATTTCCCATGCGATCGATGGAACGAATTGAATATCAACCAAAAATCGACAGTAATTTAATTGTCTGCCTGTTACACACGAAACTACTATCGATCGTAAGTACTATACACGGAACATACTATATGTTTCTCCATTCCGATTTCATTAGCGATCGGGAAAGGGTGGTGTCAAAGGACACATAATCAAGCCGCTTCATCGATCGCACCAACACACAATAAGATAGTAGTCATTTTGACCGTTTATTTTCAACATGTCCATGACTATTTTGATCGAGAACACACTCCATTCTGCCCATAAAATCGCTCAAGTGTGCTGAAAAATGCTTCTGGTTTTGTTTGCGATTTGATTCGTACTATTGATCGCACGGGAAATCGGTGAAAAAACGTAACGTGTAGGGATGATCGGAAAGTGCAATTTCCGATTCCGCGGAATTGCGGACTTCCATCCACGTTGAATTCCGTAACCGTTACATTCCATCTGAATTTTGCGTCATTCCGCGTCATTCCGTGTTCCAACGAAAATTTCAGTAATCTCAATTTAAACCTTGTTTTTGATGAATCGTAGGCCATGGGACCTAGTGGCTGTTCCACCGCTCTTTTTATTTTTATTTTTTTCCCAGCAGCAGGGAGTTGTCGCGTAAGCCATGGAACCTAGATGTGGTTCCACGGCGGTCATTATAGGTTTGGTTTGGAGCAGCAGGAAATGTCGTGTAAGCCATGGGACCTAGAGGTGGTTCCACAGTGGTCATTATACGTTTGGTTTGGAGCAGCAGGAGTTGTCGCGTAAGCCATGGGACCTAGAGGTGGTTTTTGGTTTGGATCAGCAGGAGTTGTTGCGTAAGCCGTGGGACCTAGAGGTGGTTCCACGGCGGTCATTATAAGTTTGGTTTGGAGCAGCAGGAGTTGTCGCGTAAGCCATGGGACATATAGGTGGTTCCACGGCGGTCATTATAAGTTTGGTTTGGATCAGCAGGAGTTGTCGGGTAAGCCATGGGACCTAGAGGTGTTTCCACGGGGGTCATTATAAGTTTGGTTTGGATCAGCAGGAGTTGTCGCGTAAGCCTTTGGACCTAGAGGTGGTTCCACGGCGGTCATTATAAGTTTGGTTTGGATCAGAAGGAGTTGTCGCATAGGCTATGGGACCTAGAGGTGGTTTCACGGCAGTCATTATAAGTTTGGTTTGGATCATCAGGAGTTGTCGCGTAAGCCATGGGACCTAGAGGTGGTTCCACGGCGGTCATTATAAGTTTGGTTTGGAGCCGCAGGAGTTGTCACGTAGGCTATGGGACCTAGAGGTGGTTCCACGGCGGTCATTATAAGTTTGGTTTGGATCAGCAGGAGTTGTCGCGTTAGCCATGGGACCTAGAGGTGGTTCCACGGCGGTCATTATAGGTTTGGTTTGGAGCAGCAGGAAATGTCGTGTAAGCCATGGGACCTAGAGGTGGTTCCGCAGTGGTCATTATACGTTTGGTTTGGAGCAGCAGGAGTTGTCGCGTAAGCCACAGGACCTAGAGGTGGTTTTTGGTTTGGATCAGCAGGAGTTGTTGCGTAAGCCGTGGGACCTAGAGGTGGTTCCACGGCGGTCATTATAAGTTTGGTTTGGATCAGCAGGAGTTGTCGCGTAAGCCATGGGACCTAGAGGTGGTTCCACGGCGGTCATTATAAGTTTGGTTTGGATCAGCAGGAGTTGTCAGGTAAGCCATGGGACCTAGAGGTGGTTTCACGGAAGTCATTATAAGTTTGGTTTGGATCAGCAGGAGTTGTCACGTAGGCTATGGGACCTAGAGGTGGTTCCACGGTGATCATTATAATTTCGGTTTGGAGCAGCAGGAGTTGCCACGTAGGCTATGGGACCTAGAGGTGGTTTCACGGCGGTCATTACAATTACAATTGGTGCTGAAATAATTCCGATTTTCATGCAGAAATCCTGTTGGTTGGTTTTTGTTAAGCCTCTAATTGGTGCTAAAAATCAGATTTTCATGCAGAAATCTTGTTGTTTTCACTTTAAGCTTCTTCTAGGGTCTTTCTTGTGATTGGCTTAAAAAAATCCGCATTCCGACGGAATTACGCATAGCGATTCCGGAATTCCGTCAGAACGGTATAGCAATTCCATTCCGATGCGACGGAACGGAATCGCCAATTTCTGACTGGAATCGCGGAAAACGGAATTCTGCGGAATGCGGTGAGCATCCCTAGTAACGTGTGTTCCCAGCATAAAGAAGTAGCACAGCCCTCCACGTTTCGTGTTGAAATGTGTCTTGAAAAATGCAACCGAAGAGCACAGAAACATGGATTTCAAAGTCAACGCACATACACACACACACATATATGTATATGTGTGTGTGTGTGTATATATATATATGTGTGTGTACGTATATGTGTGTGTGTGTGTGTATATATATATATATATATATATATATATATATATATATATATATATATCGCACACACACACACATATACATATATATATATATATATATATATATATATATATATATATATATATATGTATATATATATATATATATATATATGTATATATATATATATATATATATACATATACATACACACACACACACACTGTATACACACACGCAAACACACACATATACACACACACAAACACACGCATATATACACACACAGACACACACACACACTATACATACACACACACACACACACACACACACATACACATACATATATATATATATATATATATATATATATATATATATATATATATATATATATATATATATATATATATATATATATATATATACACACACATATCCAGAAAAGGAACTTTAAACTCCCAAAAATGAAAAATATTGTTTTTCGTAAAAACGAAGAATATTGTTTTTCGTAAAAACGATAAATACCGTTTCAGTAAAAACGATAAATATCGTTTTTAAAAAAAAATATTGTGCGTAACCAGGTGCCATTATTTGGCTGGCGCCATTTTTAACTGGACGCTGTGAAAATAACTACAGAGGAGGTAACTTAAAGACAGAAGTGATAAGATAACTCTCTCACTGTGCAAACTTATCTCTACACCTTAACCACTTGAGGACCGCCCCCAGCCGATGGGCGGTGGCAAAGTCCGGGCCCAAACGACCGCAATACGCCCATCGGCGGGGGCGGCTGCGGGAGTGGCTATGCGGCGATCGCGTCATTCGTGACGCGATCAGCCGCCGGGGACTCGCTCTGCCCACCGCTCGTAGTAACCCGCCGGCCGTTCGGAAGCGCCGGCGGGTTACTAGCACCCGGATCGCCACTGCACGTATGTATAATAGGCTTTGTAATGTATACAAAGCCTATTATACTGGCTGCCTCCTGCCCTGGTGGTCCCAGTGTCCGAGGGACCACCAGGGCAGGCTGCAGCCACCCTAGTCTGCACCCAAGCACACTGATTTCCCCCCCCTGCCCCCTGATCGCCCACAGCACCCCTCAGACCCCCCCCTGCCCACCCCCCAGACCACTGTTTGCACCCAGTCACCCCCCTAATCACCCATCAATCACTCCCTGTCACTATCTGTCAACGCTATTTTTTTTTATCCCCCCCCCCTGCCCACTGCCCCCTCCTGATCACCCCCCCACCCCTCAGATTCTCCCCAGACCCCCCCCCCCCCCCCGTGTACTGTATGCATCTATCCCCCCTGCTCACCTGTCAATCACCTGTCAATCACCTGTCAATCACCCGTCAATCACCCGTCAATCACCCCCTGTCACTGCTACCCATCAATCAGCCCCTAACCTGCCCCTTGCGGGCAATCTGATCACCCACCCACACCAATAGATCGCCCGCAGATCCGACATCAGATCACCTCCCAAGCGCAGTGTTTACATCTCTTCTCTCCTCTAAACACCCACTAATTACCCATCAATTACCCATCAATCACCCCCTATCACCACCTGTCACTGTTACCCATCAGATTAGACCCTAACCTACCCCTTGCGGGCACCCAATCACCCGCCCACGCGCTCAGATTGCCCTCAGACCCCCCCTTATCAATTCGCCAGTGCAATATTTACATCTGTTATTCCCTGTAATAACCCACTGATCACCTGTCAATCACCTATCAATCACCCCCTGTCACTGCCACCCATCAATAACCCCCTGTCACTGCCACCAATCAATCAGCCCCTAACCTGCCCCTTGCGGGCAATCTGATCACCCACCCACACCAATAGATCGCCCGCAGATCCGACATCAGATCACCTCCCAAGTGCAGTGTATACATCTCTTCTCTCCTCTAAACACCCACTAATCCCACTAATTACCCATCAATCACCCCCTATCACCACCTGTCACTGTTACCCATCAGATTAGACCCTAATCTGCCCCTTGCGGGCACCCAATCACCCGCCCACACTCTCAGATTGCCCTCAGACCCCCCCTTATCAATTCGCCAGTGCAATATTTACATCTGTTATTCCCTGTAATAACCCACTGATCACCTGTCAATCACCTATCAATCACCCCCTGTCACTGCCACCCATCAATCACCCCCTGTCACTGCCACCCATCAATCAGCCCCTAACCTGCCCCTTGCGGGCAATCTGATCACCCACCCACATCAATAGATCGCCCGCAGATCCGACATCAGATCACCTCCCAAGTGCAGTGTTTACATCTCTTCTCTCCTCTAAACACCCACTAATTACCCATCAATCACCCCCTATCACCACCTGTCACGGTTACCCATCAGATTAGACCCTAATCTGCCCCTTGCGGGCACCCAATCACCCGCCCACACCTCAGAGCGTCCTCAGACCCCAGCCCTGATCACCTCGCTAGTGCATTGCTTGCATCTATTTCCCCCCTCTAATCACACCTTGAGACACCCATCAATCACCTCCTGTCACCCCCTAGCACACCTACCCATCAGATCAGGCCCTAATTTGCCCTGTGTGGGCTCCTGATCACTCGGCCAAACCCTCAGATCCCCCTCAGACCCCCTTCCGATCACCTCCCCAGTGCATTGATTGCATCTATTTTCCCCTCTAACCGCCCCCTGAGACACCCATCAATCACCTCCTGTCACCCCCCTAGCACTCCTATCCATCAGATCAGGCCCAAAACATCCTGTCATCTAAGAGGCTACCCTGCTTATGACCGGTTCCACAAAATTTGCCCCCTCATAGACCACCTGTCATCAAAATTTGCAGATGCTTATACCCCTGAACAGTCATTTTGAGAAATTTGGTTTCCAGACTACTCACAGTTTTGGGCCCGTAAAATGCCAGGGCAGTATAGGAACCCCACAAGTGACCCCATTTTAGAAAGAAGACACCCCAAGGTATTCTGTTAGGTGTATGATGAGTTCATAGAAGATTTTATTTTTTGTCAAAAGTTAGCGGAAATTGGATTTTTATTGTTTTTTTCACAAAGTGTCATTTTTCACTAACTCGTGACAAAAAATAAAATCTTCTATGAACTCACCATACCCCTAACGGAATACCTTGGGGTGTCTTCTTTCTAAAATGGGGTCACTTGTGGGGTTCCTATACTGCCCTGGCATTTTAGGGGCCCTAAACCGTGAGGAGTAGTCTAGAAAACAAATGCCTCAAAATGACCTGTGAATAGGACGTTGGGCCCCTTAGCGCACCTAGGCTGCAAAAAAGTGTCACACATGTGGTATCGCCATACTCAGAAGAAGTAGTATAATGTGTTTTGTGGTGTATTTTTACACATACCCATGCTGGGTGGGAGAAATCTCTCTGTAAATGGACAATTGTGTGTAAAAAAAATCAAAAATGTGTCATTTACAGAGATATTTCTCCCACCCAGCATGGTTATATGTAAAAATACACCACAAAACATATTATACTACTTCTTCTGAGTACGGCGATACCACATGTGTGACACTTTTTTGCAGCCTAACTGTGCTAAGGGGCCCAAAGTCCAATGAGTACCTTTAGGATTTCACAGGTCATTTTGAGACATTTGGGTTCAAGACTACTCCTCACGGTTTAGGGCCCCTAAAATGCCAGGGCAGTATAGGAACCCCACAAGTGACCCCATTTTAGAAAGAAGACACCCCAAGGTATTCTGTTAGGTGTATGATGAGTTCATAGAAGATTTTATTTTTTGTCACAAGTTAGCGGAAATTGATATGTATTGTTTTTTTTTCACAAAGTGTCATTTTCCGCTAACTTGCGACAAAAAAAAAATCTTCTATGAACTCATCATACTCCTAACAGAATACCTTGGGGTGTCTTCTTTCTAAAATGGGGTCACTTGTGGGGTTCCTATACTGCCCTGGCATTTTAGGGGCCCTAAACCGTGAGCAGTAGTCTAGAATCCAAATGCCTCAAAATGACCTGTGAATAGGACATTAGGCCCCTTAGCGCACCTAGGTTGCAAAAAAGTGTCACACATGTGGTATCGCCGTACTCAGAAGAAGTAGTATATTGTGTTTTGGGCTGTATTTTTACACATACCCATGCTGGGTGGGAGAAATCTCTCTGTAAATGGACAATTGTGTGTAGAAAAATCAAACAATTGTCATTTACAGAGATATTTCTCCCACCCAGCATGGGTATGTGTAAAAATACACCCCAAAACACATTATACTACTTCTCCTGAGTACGGCGGTACCACATGTGTGGCACTTTTTTGCACCCTAAGTGCGCTAAGAGGCCCAAAGTCCAATGAGTACCTTTAGGATTTCACAGGTCATTTTGCGACATTTGGTTTCAAGACTGCTCCTCACGGTTTAGGGCCCCTAAAATGCCAGGGCAGTATAGGAACCCCACAAATGACCCCATTTTAGAAAGAAGACACCCCAAGGTATTCCGTTAAGAGTATGGTGAGTTCATAGAAGATTTTATTTTTTGTCACAAGTTAGCGGAAAATGACACTTTGTGAAAAAAACAATTAAAATCAATTTCCGCTAACTTGTGACAAAAAAAAATAATCTTCTATGAACTCACCATCCTCCTAACGGAATACCTTGGGGTGTATTCTTTCTAAAATGGGGTAATTTGTGGGGTTCCTATACTGTCCTGGCATTTTAGGGGCCCTAAACCGGGAGGAGTAGTCTTGAAACGAAATTTCTCAAAATGACCAGTGAAATCCTAAAGGTACTCATTGAACTTTGGGCCCCTTAGCGCAGTTAGGGTGCAAAAAAGTGCCACACATGTGGTATCGCCGTACTCAGGAGAAGTAGTATAATGTGTTTTGGGGTGTATTTTTCCACATACCCATGCTGAGTGGGAGAAATATCTCTATAAATAGACAATTGTGTGTAAAAAAAATAAAACAATTGTCATTTACGGAGATATTTCTCCCACCCAGCATGGGTATGAGTAAAAATACACCCCAAAACACATTATACTACTTCTCCTGAGTACGGCAATACCACATGTGTGGCACTTTTTTGCAGCCTAACTGCGCTAAGGGGCCCAAAGTCCAATGAGCATCTTTAGGCTTTACAGGGGTGCTTGCAATTAGGCACCCCCAAAAATGCCAGGACAGTGAACACACCCCACAAATGACCCCATTTTGGAAAGTAGACACTTCAAGGTATTCAGAGAGGAGCATAGTGAGTCCGTGGCAGATTTCATTTTTTTTTTGTCGCAAGTTAGAAGAAATGGAAACTTTTTTTTTTCTTTTTTTTGTCAGAAAGTGTCATTTTCCGCTAACTTGTGACAAAAAATAAAATCTTCTATGAACTCACCATGCCTCTCACTGAATACTTTGGGATGTCTTCTTTCCAAAATGGGGTCATTTGGGGGGTATTTGTACTATCCTGGAATTTTAGCCCCTCATGAAACCTGACAGGTGCGCAGAACAGTCAGAGATGCTTGAAAATGGGAAAATTCACTTTTGGCACCATAGTTTGTAAACGCTATAACTTTTACCCAATCCAATAAATATACACTGAATGTTTTTTTTTTTTTATCAAAGACATGTAGCAGAATAACTTTCGCGCTCAAATGTATAGGAAATTTTACTTTATTTGAAAAATGTCAGCACAGCAAGTTAAAAAAGTCATTTTTTTGCCAAAATTCATGTCTTTTTTGATGAATATAATAAAAACTAAAACTCGCAGCAGCATTCAAATAGCAGCAAAAGAAAGCTGTATTAGTGACAAGAAAAGGAGGTAAAATTCCTTTAGGTGGTAGGTTGTATTAGTGTTGGGCGAACATCTAGATGTTCGGGTTCGGGCCGAACAGGCCGAACATGGCCGCGATGTTCGGGTGTTCGACCCGAACTTCGAACATAATGGAAGTCAATGGGGACCCGAACTTTCGTGCTTTGTAAAGCTTCCTTACATGCTACATACCCCAAATTAGCAGGGTATGTGCACCTTGGGAGTGGGTACAAGAGAAAAAAAAATATTTGAAAAAGAGCTTATAGTTTTTGAGAAAATTGATTGTAAAGTTTCAAAGGAAAAACTGTCTTTTAAATGTGGAAAATGTCATGTTTCTTTGCACAGGTAACATGCTTTTTGTCGCCATGCAGTCATAAATGTAATACAGAGAAGAGGTTCCAGGAAAAGGGACCGGTAACGGTAACCCAGCAGCAGCAGCACACGTGATGGAACAGGAGCAGGCGCAGGAGGAGAAGGCCATGCTTTTTGAGACACAACAACCCAGGCCTTGCATGAGGACAAGAAGCGTGCGGATAGCATGCTTTTTACCGCCATGCAGTCATAAATGTAATAAAGATAAGAGGTTCAATAAACAGGGACCGGGCGTCAACGCTAACCCAGCAGCAGCAGACGTGATGAAACAGGAGGAGGCGCAGGAGGAGAAGGCCACGCTTTCAGGTGCAACTCAGGCCTTGCATGAGGACAAAAAAATGTGTGCGCAAAGCAATGCAATGAGTAGTTTTCAGGACACAATGGGCTATTCGGAGGAGCTATTCCCACCCCCACAATCTTCTACCTGTGAAAGGTCAATGGAACAGCCACAAATGTTGTGCCCGGATTCACAACCTTTTTCTGTGGAAAATGCACCTCGCACTGAAATGCAAGGCGACGCCGAGGATGAACATGACGTCAACAACTCAACATGACACAAAATGGGGGCGGAACAGAAAGCTGCTTTCAATGTTTTGAAGGCCTTAATTGCCTCCGGTGGCCAGTTAGATGCATCATTCATCACACCCAAATCCCAGAGCAATGTGTGCAGGAATTTGAATCTCAGGAGGTGTACCGAGATCATCTGGACAAGTGACCAAGTGACAAAGTGACCAGTGACAAAGTGACAAAGTGACAAAATGACAAAGTGACAAAATGACAAAGTGACAAGTGACAAGTGACAAAATGACAAAGTGACAAGTGACAAAGTGAGAAGTGACAAGTGACAAAGTGACAAGTGACAAAATGACAAAGTGACAAGTGACAAAGTGAGAAGTGACAAGTGACAAAGTGACAAGTGACAAAATGACAAAGTGACAAGTGACAAAGTGACCAGTGACAAAGTGACAACTGACAAAGTGACAAAATGACAAAGTGACAAAGTGACAAAGTGACCAGTGACAAAGTGACAACTGAGAGGTTGTTCTGGGGAGCTCCACTGCACTCAGTCGCATATGAGGAGAGGTCTCGTCGGGACTGCTGATCCTCCTCAGCTTGCTCAAAGCCTTGAGGGTTCCTGAAGATCCTCTGCTTGGAGTTCGCCGGGGTTCAGCTTGGTGTCGAGGTCGGCGGCGTCCTCCTCACTCCAACGTGGCAGATCTTCTGTTGAAGGAAAAAAAAAAAACATTGTTAAAAGTCCAGTACCGCTTCTGAAGGACTCACCAAGAGATGCAGGAGCGCTTCAATCTAGCGCACCATCGCTCGCTGGGTGATGTCCCTGCCTACGCGCTGGAATTCTACGCTGCACATGCTAGCACGCTTTTGCGCAGTGCCGAGGCGCATTCCAGCAGCTAGTAGCTACCAAGCTTCTGTGGATCTGATTGGGCCACCATGTTGGATCTCTGCCAAGTCCTCCAAAATTTTGAGCAATCCACGTTGCGTGACTGAGCAGTGACAACTCTACAGTCAGCATTACAATACCACTGCTGTGTTTACTGAAGAAATCAATGTTGAAGATGGAAACCGCTGGCATGATGCAAGTGGGGGATTCTGAAGATGAAAACGATCAGCGTGATGATACCAACATCAGGCAACCTGCCTCAGGAAACGCTGGTCCCAGCTATGACAAAGAACAGGACGAGGAACAGCTGGAGTTGGAGCAGGAATTGGATGCCCCCACTGCCGAGGGACAGAGCGGTGCACGTTGGACTTCCACAATTTAGCGGGAAAGGACAGCAGAAGAGGAAGAAAGTGATGCTGGTGACGAATATGGTGCATCACAACAATCACAACGCTTACAAGAACATGAAGATAGAGGAGTCTGGCAGGACTCTCTGGCACACATGGCTCAATTCATGCTAGACTGCATTGAACGCGGCCCACGCATTATTCACTATTCATTATTATTCATTATTCTGGAATCTGGACAACACCAATTACTGGGTTTATACCCAGTTTATACAAACACAATGTTAAAAAACTGATTGAAGAAAGTGTCAGACAGGTCAAAAATGGAACAATTCCAGCAGGCCCTTGAGGATGGAGACTTTAGAGAGGAGATTGACATCCTCCTCCTTCTCTAGCCAGTTGTACGCCGACAGACTGACTTCAGCAAACCCAGGAGGACCAGGAGGGCAGCAAAGAACACAAGCTGCTGCTAGTGCCGAAAAGGGAATGGTATTGGCAGTGTCCTTGGAGTGGGAACATTTTCTGACACCCATGCAGCAGCCCACAGAACAGCAATCGGGCAGTTCCACGTCCTCCAACACCAATCGCCTAGAGAAGATGGTCAAGGTCCAGGACTACATGTCAGATGGCGTAGCTGTGTTGAACAATCCATCTGCAGACAGACGGTGAGTGTGACAGGCAGCACAGAAGGACCATGGCAACTCACTCATAGTACCACAGTTTGATAGTGCTGCCCAAAAAATTATATGGATCCGTGGACCCGGGCACTGCAGGCAGTACTGGGAAGTGGGAACGCAGATTTTAGTACCTAAACACACGATACAACATGTTTTCCGGGGTCGGACTCTGAGGCACATACAGATGGTCCCGATCATCATCCTCATCATACAACTCTTCTCCTGAGTCTGACCCACCCACCACCTCTGCCACCCCAACATCCCCAGACACAGACCCCTCATCGTCCTCAACATTAACTTGGGATGCTGGCCTGAGCCCGACCTCCTCCTCCACATCAGGCCCCATTATCTCCTCAATGGCAGCCCTCATTAATCGTTCTGGCGACGGACCGATGGACACAACATTCTCCTCCGGAGAGGGCTGCTGCTGACCACTGGCTGCTGTAGTGGATGTTATAGCTTGCGTGGGGCGTTGGCTGTTGCTGTTGTTGGGAGTGCTGCTCACAGCGGAGGTCTCTGAGGAACTCATGGTGAGCTCATATAGTGGTTGGCGGTGAGTGGAGTATTACTGATCCCAGCAATATACACACTGACTGGCAGAGTACGCAATGCTATATAGTCTGGCTGAGCGGTGTACACAGAGTGGCAGTACACACAATGCTATATAGTCTGGCTGAGCCGTGTACACAGAGTGGCAGTACACACAATGCTATATAGTCTGGCTGAGCGGTGTACACAGAGTGGCAGTACACACAATGCTATATAGTCTGGCTGAGCCGTGTACACAGAGTGGCAGTAAACACAATGCTATATATAGCGTGGCTGAGCGAGGTACACAGTGGCAGTACACACAATGCTATATAGTCAGGCTAAGCCGTGTACACAGAGTGTCAGAAAACACAATGCTATATATAGCGTGGCTGAGCGAGGTGCACAGTGGCAGTACACACAATGCTATATAGCCAGGCTAAGCCGTGTACACAGAGTGTCAGAAAACACAATGCTATATATAGCGTGGCTGAGCGAGGTGCACAGTGGCAGTACACACAATGCTATATTAGTCAGGCTAAGCCGTGTACACAGAGTGTCAGAAAACACAATGCTATATATAGCGTGGCTGAGCGAGGTGCACAGTGGCAGTACACACAATGCTATATTAGTCAGGCTAAGCCGTGTACACAGAGTGTCAGAAAACACAATGCTATATATAGCGTGGCTGAGCGAGGTACACAGTGGCAGTAAACAATGCTATATATAGTGTGGCTGAGCGAGCGGTGTACTACTGTTCCCAGCAGCGACACACAATGACTGGGGGGACCCTGGCTAGCGTGGCTGGAGAGCGAACTACCCTGCCTGCCTACCCAAAGCTAAACCCACAGACAAATGGAGGAGATATGACGTGGTTCGGGTATTCATTTACCCGAACCACGTGACCGTTCGGCCAATCAGAGCGCGTTCGGGCCCGAACCACGTGACCCGTTCGGCCAATCACAGCGCTAGCCGAACGTTCGGGGAACGTTCGGCCATGCGCTCTTAGTTCGGCCATGTGGCCGAACGGTTTGGCCGAGCACCGTCAGGTGTTCGGCCGAACTCGAACATCACCCGAACAGGGTGATGTTCTGCAGAACCCGAACAGTGGCGAACACTGTTCGCCCAACACTAGGTTGTATGACCGAGCAATAAACCGTGAAAGCTGCAGTGGTCTGAATGGAGAAAAAGGCTCTGGTCCTTAAGGGGCGAAAAGACTGTGGTCCTCAAGTGGTTAATAAGGCAAGATTGATGTGTGGTGGTAAGTTTTCTCTTGCCTTATTATCACCAGCATGATCTTAGTGAATTGAGGCCATTGATGATCACTAGCAAGGAATTTACCGCCTTCAGCCTTTTGCCTTACTCGGGATACAGGCAACACTCCTTGTGGGCCATGATAGCAATACACTCCTCATACTTATTCATTTGGACTGACAAACAGACGCACAGGAACTGCTGACATAATTCTTATGAAGAAAAATGTTTTTTTCTTTGTTAAACTATTAATGCATTATTAAATATATTGGTGTAGCAACACCTGGAGTCACTTTCAAGGTGACATTTGGAGTTCCACTCTGGTGCTTGACAGCATGTAATGTTTGTGCACAGTGATAATTAGCTGTATGCATCAGCTGCAGAGAGCACCAGGGGATTATCAGTGTACATATAGTGCAAAAGTCCAATGATAGGAAGAGAGGAAGGTGTGTATGTCATTGCATCTTTTATTCGGGATCAAAACATTTTGAGGTGGTCAACCTTTCTATTTCCAGATCCATTTTTCTTGCATGGGTGAGGGGAGCAGCAGCAGGGAATTGAACTGAGTGGTTCAAAGCTAGCAGGGTCACAGTTCAAATGGATTTCTATCAGCTTTTTTTTCTGAAATCATAATGGAATGCAATTGTTTGGTACATCTGAATCTACTCCTCTCTCTGTTTTCAGTTAGGGGGTAAATGATTGCATTCCAAATCTGGCCACCAGCAACCCATGTATGGTTAGCTTTAGATTCTACAGGGGTGGATAACCTGATGTTGGTTGGGTGTTACTGATGAATCAGCACAATGGTGGAGGAGAATGTGGCACAGCAGTAACATCCTGGGTGACAATGCCAGTTGTTAAAAGTGTACCTGAGGATCACTGGCGTAACAATAGTGGATGTGACCCCTGCCATCGCGGGGGCCCGGGGCCCCCCTAGGGCCCGCTAAGGGAATTTTGGGGGGCAGGAGGGGTCGCAGCATAAGAGGAGAGTGTGGCAGATCGGTGGGGAGGGGGGACATTTCCCCCCCCCCCTCCCTCACCTCGGGCTCTTCTCTCAGCGCTCCCCCTCTTGCAATCATTGGCAGGCAGCAGCAGCGGCAAGCTGAACACATTACCTTCTTCTCGCTGGAGGTCTTCCGATCTCTAAGAGCTTCATGCAACTTCCTGTGTAAACAGGAAGTTTCTCTTAGAGAACAGAAGACCTCCGGCGAGAGGGAGGTAATGTGTTCAGCTTGCCGCTGCTGCTGCCCGCTTCCACCAATGATTGCAGGAGGGGGAGCGCTGAGAGGAGAGCCCGAGGTGAGGGGGGGGGATATCCCCCCTCCCCACCAATCTGCCACACTCTCCTCTTATGCTGCAACCCCTCCTGCAACCCAAAAGTCCCTGAGCGGGCCCTAGGGGGGGGGGGGGGGGGCGGTGGATTTTTTTCTGCAGGGGGGGCCAGGGATTTCTAGGTATGCCCCTGCTGAGGTGCACCTAAAGAGGGAAGCTTCTAGATCCTGTAAAGGCTTTCCATGTCCTTCTGGCCCCTGCTGTTGTGCACAAACCCCAGAAACATATTCCAAAATAACTTGTTTGATATGTTGAGAAGCTTGAACAGAGGTGCAAGAATAGAGTAAAAATGCTAAAAAAAAACTTTAAAAAGGGCGACAGTGGTGGCCTTACCTCCACAACAAGTAAAACACAGACTGTGCTGATTAAGGGTTCAACAAAGATACCGTTTATTTAAGCACACCACAATGCAATGCGTTTCGCAGGTTCTATCCTGCTTCATCAGGCAATCAAAGGAGTAAAAACTAGTACAAGTCTGGGTCCAAGCCAAACAAATGCCTCTGTGATCCTTATTTGATCCTTATGTTATCATCAGCGTACTCATCTTCATGAACAAGCATGGCCATGCTGTGCCTGCGCAGGTACAGCCACAGTAAGCTTGAGCTGCTCATGCCCACTGCCTATGCTATTGCACACACTCGGCCATAATCGCATGGGTGCTGCACAACCTTACAGGTGCACAAAAAGGAGCATGGACAAAAACATCTAGAGATGGGCAATGCTGGTGGTCTGAAGGAGGATGTGGGAGGCCTGTGGAGTCCCTCTTCTTAGGTAAGTATCTACATTTTCTTTCATTATATGCCTCCTGTGGTTTTATTTAAGAAAAAGGACCTCTGAACACGCTTAAAAACATAGATATATGACAAAAACATGGTCATCTGCAACATCAGTCACCAGAAACATTAAACACCTTAGCACTCTATGCCCAAATAATCAAGTAAGGTTCCAACACACTACAACACACAGCTAAGTGGAGAGCCCAACTGTTCCATAGGGCAAAGCAACTGGCTCATCCCATTCTCTGTCTCCTGATACTAGGACTGAATCTTCTTCATCCACCTGCCATGCCACATTGGACTACATGCCAAAAATACGTTGCCACCTCCAGGCACTATTATCTTGGGCCCAGTGAAGGTGGAAGAGGTGGTGGTCAAATGGTTGAAGACAGGGAACAGCAAAGCAATATGGCTGACCTGCCTACCTAAGCCTCCTGTGTTTTCTTACCAGGTTCACTGCTCACCGTTTCTCACTGGCATGTCCAAATTAACATTCAATTCTAACACATGCCCACAGGTCACAAGAGCCTAGATTCCACCACAAAGAGCCATGGAGACAGGATGCTGATCAAAGGATAAAGGAGAGTAACACACAAGCCAGACAGGTGAGTCACTCCACTGGCTGCATGCTTATTGCAGGTGGGTGGTTCAAAAGCAACTAAAGCCAAAAGCTCAGCATAGCAACTAGGCAACTTGCATGATTTATAAGGGAATGGAAATGGAAGCCTCTGTGCTCCTCTCACTTCAGGTCCCTTAAAAAGAACAATTGTAGTAAGAAGAATATGGAAGCTGCCATATTTATTTCCTTTTAAACAATACCAGGTGCCTGGCAGTCCTTCTGATCTATTTGGCTGCAGTGGTGTTTAAACAACACCAGAAAAAAAAGAACTAAAATTTTCAGATCTGACAATAATGTCAGAAACACCTGTTCTGCTGCATGCTTGTTCAGGGTCTATGAATTATAGCGAGGCAACTAGTATTGCTTAAAAGGAAATAAATATGGCAGCCTCCATATCCCTCTCGTTTCAGTTTTCTTTTAACACTAGAGGTGCAACAACCTTCTAATAAATGTAAAAAATTCAAATTAACCTGATGGAAACCATAGCAACAGTATAAAAATGTGTACTTCGGACCGGAGATGTGAGGTAAAATTTGACAGCTTAGATCTTATTTGCTCATCAATTACCAGAATATTAAACCGTGCATGCGCATTAAACCGTATATGCGCAGTACTGTCACGCCAGCCGGCGTGATGACGCGAGGTGGCCGGCGTGGTGACGACAGATGTGACGTTTCAGGAAGAGGAGTTCGACACTCGGGCCCAGTGTCACCAGGAGTTGCCGGGGAGCCATTTCTGGCCAGTCCCTGGGAGAAGAGCCAGATGGATGCCGTGGGACCTCCCGACCTACGATGGGCTGCAGAAAGCCCCAGGTGAGTACCAATTTTGTTTTTATTTAGAGTTCGGAGTCCCTTTAACTCTTCAATCCTTAAAGGATACCAGAAGTGACATGTGACATGAGATAAACATGTGTAAGTACAGTGCCTAGCACACAAATAACTATGCTGTGTTCCTTTTTTTCTTTCTCTGCCTAAACGAGTTAAATATCAGGTATGTAAGTAGCTGACTCAGTCCTGACTCAGACAGGAAGTGACTACATTGTGACCCTCACTCATAAGAAATTGCTCTTTTTACCTATTTCTTGCTCTCAGAAGCCATTTTCTGCTAGGAAAGTGCTTTATAGTTGGAATTTCTTATCAGTGAGGGTCACACTGTAGTCACTTCCTGTCTGAGTCAGGACTGAGTCAGCAACTTACATACCTGATATTTAACGCTTTCAAGCAGCGAAAGAAAAAAAGGAACACAGCATAGTTATTTGTGTGCTAGGCACTGTACATACACATGTCTATCTCATCATGTCACATGTCAGTTCGGTTATCCTTTAAAATAACTCCAGAATTCTAAAGTTAAAGACAGGGGGCCATATGCAATTCACTTTTTCACCTGAGTTTTCTCCTAGGTAATATTTTTACAACTTGTTAATAAAATGTCTTTTACTCCACCAGCAAGCAAACAAATACACAAAATAATTTTGATAGTACTTTTTAGCCTAATTTTTGGTACTTTTTCCATTGCACAGTGCTGAAAAATAAATTGAACATGAAAAATGATCTCCTAGGAGAAAACTCAGGGGAAAAAGTGAATTGCATATGGGCTAGGCTGTTAATTAACTGCATGTGAAAATAGCTACAGAGGAGGTAACTTAAAGGGGAACTGAAGAGAGAGGTATATGGAGGCTGTCATGTTTATTTCCTTTTAGACAATACCAGTTGCCTGGCAGACCTGCTGATCCTCTGCCTCTAATACTATTAGCCATAGCCCCTGAACAAGCATGCAGCAGATCAGGTGTTTCAGTGGTTCAGACTTATAAGTCTGATCTGACAAGACTAGCTGCATGCTTGTTTCTGGTTTTAATCAGATACTACTGCAGAGAAATAGACCAGCAGGGCTGCCAGGCAACTGGTATTGATTAAAAGGAAATAAACATGACAGCCTCCATATACCTCTCTCTTCAGTTCCCCTTTAAGGAATTAAGAGATAAGATAACTCTCTCACTGTGTGGAGGTACGTGTTCTCTTGCCTTATTATCTCCAGCATGATCTTAGTGAATTGAGGCATTTATATGTAATAAACTTCACATTTACATGCAAATTTCCACATTTGGAATGTGATAATTCACATTTCTATTGATTTGCATCGGATGAAATTCACATGTCCGCTCTGAAAAAGCATACATTGTAGGCATATATGCTTTTTTTCTGCAGAAAATTCAGATGTTATAATTTGCACAATGCAAGTCAAATGCGATGCTATTGACTTGCATTGTGCAGTGAATGCGAATTTGCAAACACAGAACACACACACAAATTCTGTTATGTGAAGCAGTGGTGTAGCAATAGGGGATGCAAATGTTGTGACTGAACTGGGATCCTTGAACCAGAGGGGCCCACTAGAATACCCCCTCAACCGCAGTATTAGCTCTTCAATGGTGCTGTGCTAGTAATGATCAGTGATCACTTCTATAAATGCTTTAAATAGTGGTAATCATTAGCAAACTGTTCCTCTCCTCTGCTTACACCTCTCGTTAAGTGGATGTCCTTGGCAGGTCTTGTGGCACCATATGAATTGTTATGTGTTGAATGCTTGGAGGGCCCAATGTAAAACTTTCATTGTTGTCCAAAGCTCCTTAGCTACGCTACTGATGTGAAGGGTGGCTAATAGAGATGCTGCAAACATAAAATGTTCCCTTCGCGAAAAGTGAATGCGAACTTCCGTAAATATTCGCGAACATGCAAACCGCCATAGACTTCAATGGGCAGGCAAATTTTAAAACCTACAAAGACTGTTTCTGGCCACAAAAGTGATGGAAAAGTTATTTCAAGGGGTCTAACACCTGGACTGTGGCATGCTGGAGGGGGATCCATGTCAAAAGTCTCACCAAAAATTACTTTGTTGACGCAAAGTCGGGTTATAATCCCTAAAGGGTAAACATCACATTACATTTCTACAAATAATGCACTGGAGCGGTAATGTGCATTCAACTTAATGTAGCAACGATAGCAGTAGTGCGCACACAGCTCTGGGTGTCAGTGGGCTGTGGAGTGTCACACACACAAAAAACACAGGTGCTAGCCCTCAAAAGGGCTGTTTGAGGTACTTTCACAGCAAGTGAGGAACAAGAACACAGGCCTAGCTAATGTTTTCCCTACCTATCTGCAGCAAGTCTGACCCTGCACTCACTAACGGTCAGTAGCCTGCAGAGAATGAATCCAATATGGCCACCACAACTACTTTTTGATAGGGTGTGGGGGGTCCAGGAGGGAGTGCTAGCAGATTGGCTGCCATGTGTCTGCCGATTGTGAGGTAAGGGGTCAAAGTTTGGCTCCTTGATGATGTATAGCGTGCGGGTCAAACACGCCATATGTTCACAGTTTGCCAAGAACACCAACAGTGGAAATTCGCCAGGAACTGTCCACCGGCGAACTTTTCGGGCCATCTCTAGTGGCTAATACTCAATGGTCATAAGCCTTAGCTGCCTGTAACCTAAGTTCCATTAATTAATTACAATATTGGGAAAATTAACATGAAGGGGTAAAATGGTGCCATATGGGTTAATTACTATACACTGCTGTTAAAGAAATTCTGTAACCTAAAAACCTCCCCTAGGGGGGTACTTCCCCTTTGTGGGAGAAGCCTCCAGGTCCTATTAAGGCTTCCCCCGTCCTTCTCGGTCCCAGGGTGGCGGCAAAAATCCTCCCGGAGTGGCAGCGATGTAAATATTTACCTTTTGGCTCCAGCGCAGGCGCAGTATCTGTTCCTCCCCATGGAGATAGGCGGAAATCTACAGCCTGCGCAGTAGAGCGGACCTGATGGAGATCAGCTATTTCCGCCTATATCCGTGGGAAGAGCCGCAACAGCGCCCCCGCTGGAGCCTGGAAAGGTAAATATTGAACAGGCTGTCGGGTCTGTCGGGCCGCTGTTCAGAGGGCAGCAGCAAGACCCCGTGGGACAGAGGAGGATGGGGGAAGCCTAATTAGGATCCGGAGGTTTTCCCCTCCCAAGGTGAGTACCCCCCAGGGGACGTTTTTTCTTTTTACAGTGTCTCTTTAACGGGATAACTACAAATCCTGCAAAACTTCGATGGGACCCCTTAATGTCCACAACCCCTTCCTTTGCCTCTTCTTGGTGAACCTCACAGCCTGGAGACCCATCTTACAAGGCTCATAAAACCAGCGTTTCCATCAGGATCTTCACACCTATAACATGTGTAGCCACCAAAACACCTGATCTGGAGTATCAGAGAGAGGGAAGGATAGTAGTTGGGGCCCCCAATACCTCTGCCCCCCCCCCCCACACACACACACACCTCTTGGCCCCCCTGCAGTCGCATGGCCTGCTAGGTGGGAACCTAGTAACGCCCCTGCTTCCTAAACCCGTAATCCTACACATCCGAATGACAAAAATCATTTTCGACCAACAAGGATGCATTCTTTGTCCTGAATTGACTTGCAGGAATTCTCTGAAGAATAACATCTTCTGATAATCCCCGTAATACCAACAAATTACTGATAAAACCACCAGGAAGATATCATTTTCACAGACATCAATTTCTTGTTTTCTCCGGAGACCGCCACACTCCCGGCAACCTTTACCTCTCCTGACCCCTTTCTATTTGTTTTCATTACCATAACACAATGCACTGATGTTCTCCTATCATGAATCACTGTACATTTTTCTAATTTTTACCGAAACACCGTATTTTCTGGAAAGCGAGTTATCACTATTACCCATGATGCACCCCTCCCCGTAGCAGTCATTAGCCTTCGCCTCGTGTCTTCTTGTACAGCTGAAGGAAAAGCAATCCTTTTAATACCATAATGATGTTACGCAGACAAACAGTAAACCAAAGAAGTATCTCTGATAAAGCATGCGGGAAATAGATATTATATTCCGGTAAGAATTACATTAAGATTTCTAGGCAACGGTATGCTTAAAAGCAAGATTGCAGACCGCAGATTACAGCTGTGATGTGTTAGCAAGTCAATATATAAAGAATGTGCCAATGGAAGGAGAGGCGTAACATCAGATTTATTGATAAGCTGCTAAAGCAGTGGGGAGATGATAATGTGCAGGTGTTTCAAAAAACTTTATACGCATGGCTGTTTGTGAACGTTCTATACCAGGCATAGGCAAACATGGCCCTTCAGCTGTTAAGGAACTACAAGTCCCACAATGCATTTGCATTTATGAGTCATGACTGTGGCTGTAAGACTCCTGCAATGCATTGTGGGACTTGTAGTTCCTTAACAGCTGGAGGGCCAAATTTGCCCATTCCTGTTCTATACAAAGGCCAAGGCTTGAAATCTGCAGAGGTAGCATAAAGGCTCATACACACATCAGACATAGTCTTTGGAAAATGAAAGATCACAGACCAATTTTACACCCTTCCATGTAGTATGAAAGCCATACCTACACAGTCTATTCTATGGAGCTGAACTCCCCATCAGACAGAAATCTTTGCAAAATGCTGACACAACAAAGATGCTGTAGACATTCAAAAGATCAATATCTACAAAAGATCTGTTCCTGCAAAAGATCCGTTCCTGCAAAATGCATTCATAGTCTATGAGATCTGCAGATCATCATACACACCTTGTTTAACAGACATTCATCTGCAGATCAGATCCACCAGGATGGATTTTCAGATCTGCAGATGATTGTCTGATCTGCAGATGAATGTCAGTTAAACAAGGTGTGTATGATGATCTGCAGATCTCACTAGACTATGAATGCAATTTGCAGGAACTGATCTTTGGCAGGAACAGATCTTTTGCAGATACTGATCTTTTGTGTCTGTACAGCATCTGTGTGTGCAGCATCTTGCAAAGATTTTTTTCTGATGGGGAGTCCAGCTCCATAGAAAAGACTGTGAAGGTATGGCTCTCATACTACATGGAAGGGGGTAAAATTGGTCTGTGATCTTTCATTTTCCAAAGACTATGCCTGATGTGTGTATGAGCCTTTATGCTACCTTTGCAGATTTCAAGCCTTGGCCTTTGTATAGAACAGGAATGGGCAAATTTGGCCCTCCAGCTGTTAAGGAACTAGCCTTTAGGCTAGGCATTACAAAGAGGCTGTCTGAGGTGGTTGTGGGTCACGGAAATCCAGCACTTAGCGGTGGCTGCACATGGTCCACAGAAGTGAGAGGAGTAGTGTTGAGCTGAAATTTGCGTAATTTCGTGTTTCCGTAATTAGACGCAAATTTTGCTGCTACAACGCAAATTCGTAATTGCCATACAAAGAGTAATTCTGTAAGTGTAATTTCCGTCGAGTAATTTCATGTTTCTGCGCAAATTCGCATTTAACACAAAATTTCGTAATTTAGTGTTTTCTATAGAAACAGTCATGTTAAATTACGAAAATAGACATAATTTTATTTTTAATAGTAAGTGTGCAAATTTAAGTAATTACTAAACTCAAGAAAGTCACTCATTGATTGCAATTACTGATTGCAATATCTGATAATGCAAAGGTCCCTGCACGTGGGTTTTTGAAGCAGATTTTCAGAGCGATTCTAGGCATGTTTAGAGAGATTTTCTAAGCATGCCTAGCATTTTTGGAGTGTTTTTGTGTAGCAGATTTCATATATTGTTACAGTAAAAGCTGTTACTGAACAGCTTCTGTAACAAAAATGCCTGGAAAAGCGCTCTGCTCTGGCGTTTTTCAGAGTGGTTTTCCACTTTCCTATAACTTTACATTGAGGCAGAAACGCTTCTGCAAACAGCAAAAATGCTGCAGGAGCCACGCTTGCAGTTTGCTAAAAACCTCAAACCGCTGGTGTGCACCATCCCATTGAGATACATTAGCCAAGCGTTTTCACAGGCGGCAGCGGTTTTGAAAAACGCTACCAAAAACGCTTGGTGTGCACTAACCCTAAGACAGGTGCTCTTTGCCAAGGTGCACTTAGCGGTCATGCATGCTGAGACACTTGATTTTGGGCCTTACAATATCTGATAATGCAAAGGTCCCTGCACATGCTGTCACTAGGCTCTGGACTGGAACTAAATTTCGAGAATGACAGAATTTCCGCGTTAAACATGAAATTCCGATTTGTTTCAGTTCCGGAAACGGTTGTAATTATGAAATTGCGCATAAGAATTTTCAGTTACACCCATAATTGTAATTTTGCAATTACGCAAAATTTTGCGTAATCGTAATTTGGTCATTACGCTCATCACTAGAGAGGAGGATGCATATGGAAGGAAACAAAATAAGAAGTCTGTGCACAGTGGTGAAACGAAGGAGCTTGGGGCCCCAGTGTGAGTTGGACATGGTTCCCCAAGCACTCTATCAATATGGTGCTTCAAATCCTATCAAGGACAGCTGCAGTGTCAGAGAGGTGTAATCAGAGTATGGAAACAGTGCATGATTGCAGGGGCTCTATCTATGCTACTCTAGACTTGTTGATTCCTGTCATGGCTGTCTGTGTATGCTGGATATAAAAAAGCACAGCATGGCTTGATGTTTACAGAACTGCGGTAACTTGTAAATAAACCTAGTCCAGAAGCATCTGTCTATTACCCCAAGCAAATGGAGAGATTCAAGCTCTTCAGACTGCAAATCTTGCAGGTAAATATAAAGTTTTTACCACAGAGTTCTTACATGTTTAGGCCCTATTCATATCTGCGCGTTTTGCCGGCGTTTTCGGCAAAACGCTTAAGCGCTATCGCTTTTTAAAGCCCTAGTGCCATAATACCTTATGGACCTGTTCTCACTTGGGTGATTTGTGTTAATCACCGTCGATTAACGCAAATCACCAAACGCAAATTTATATCCTGCACCATTTTCAGGCGATTTCCTGGCGATCGTGTTTACTGCTATCGAAACGCTAATCGCGATCGCGAAAAATCACCAAGTGTGAATGGCAATTTTTTTCACGTTAATCAAGTTAGACATAAGAGACCTGGAATATTGAAACGGACAATACAATTTTTTTTTTTTTTTTTTATTGTTTTTAGTTTTTGTTTTTAAATCTTTTTATTGTCAGCGCTGCGTAATATGTTGGCGCTTTATAAATACAATAAATAAATAAATAAATATTGTGGCAAGTGTACAGGAGTCAAGAGATGGGTCCTAGATGGAAGGTATGTTTCCCCTTATTTTCTGCAAGGGTCCTTTTTGGAAGCAGGTGTGGACCGGGGAAGGAGCTCGGGGAGTTTTTTGCAACCATCGTTGCCATGTGTTTGTTTTGGTTACAGGGTCTGATGCTCTTGAACAGGAGGGAGCGAATTGGGTGGGCATACCTGTTCCACCCCTAGTCCATACCTGTTTTTGGAAGCAGCCTTGTCAGGAGATAAGAGTGCTCTGTGAAGGGGGGCGTGGTGCTTAGTGTATGCAGCAGGTGAGCTACCAGCATGATGTGAGCTATCTGAACACCAGGCCTGTTTGGTGTGTTGCTTTGTCTAGAGGTGTGTACACACATTAGATAAAAGTCTTTGGAAAATGAAAGATCAAAGACTAATTTTACCCCCTTCCGTGTAGTATGAGAGCCATACCTACACAGTCTATTCTATGGAGCTGAACTCCCCATCAGATACAAATCTTTGCAAGGTGCTGCATACAAAGATGCTGTACACATGCAAAAGATCAGTATCTGCAAAAGATCAGCTCCTGCAGAAGATCCGTTCCTGCAAAATTCATTCATAGTCTGGTATCTGCAGATCCTCATACACACCTTGTTTGGACAATCCTCTGCAGATCAGATTCGCCAGGGTGGATCTTCAGATCTGCAGATAATTGTCAGATCTGCAGATGATTGTCTGTTAAGGTGTGTATGAGATCTGCAGATATCATAGACTATGAATGCATTTTGGAGGAACGGATCTTTTGCAGGAACACATCTTTTGCAGATACTGATCTGTTGCATGTGTACAGCATCTTTGTGTACAACGTCACACAAGTTAGTAAAACAGCCTGTTACAAGATCACATCTTTACAAATACAGCCACTTTTTATAAAAATAACATAGCACTCAGTCTACACATCAATCCACATCCATCCATCAATCAATCAATCAATACAAATGTTCTAACTAGCTTAGAGTGACAGGACAACGAAGACTGTACACCTATGAACTGTCTGATGGACATATATGGAATGTCAGTCATTGTGCACGTTTAAGGCAGGACATGTTCGATACCACTTGCAATCTGAAATGAGTCATTTTTAAAGTGAGCCTGAACTGAGTAAAATTATTTAAAATAAACACATAGGGCTCTATTCATAAAACATTTGCGGGGAAAAAAAATCTTGGAGGGAAAACACCGCATCGGTACTTTAGACTAGTGTTGGGCGAACACCTGGATGTTCGGGTTCGGGCCGAACAGGCCGAACATGGGCCAGATGTTCGGCATGTTCGGCCCGAACGCCGAACTCAATGGGAGTCAATGGGACCCCCGAACATGCCCATTTTGGGGGCCCTATGGGGTCGCAGGCATAAGGGGGGAGCATGCCCCGGTCGCGGGGGGGGTCGGAAATTCCCCCCACCCCCTCCGCTAGCGCTCCCCCCTCTGCCCGCTTCCCCATACAAAAAGTTTAAATCAAGTTCAATAGTACCTGGGCTGGTGGCATTGGCTGGCAGTGGAGTGAGGAGGAGGAGGAGTCCGAATAGCAGAGTGACGTTGAGGCCGGGCAGCGGGCGGTTCAGCGCTAGTACCCTTGTGGTACTTCCGCCCTTTCTCTGACCTCACGTCCTCTGCGTGATGACGCATACGAGGGTACGCGTGATGCGTACCCTCGTATGCAGAGGACGTGAGGTCAGAGAAAGGGCGGAAGTACCACAAGGGTACTAGCGCTGAACCGCCCGCTGCCCGGCCTCAACGTCACTCTGCTACTCGGACTCCTCCTCCTCCTCACTCCACTGCCAGCCAATGCCACCAGCCCAGGTACACTACTATTGAACTTGATTTAAACTTTTTTTATGGGGAAGCGGGCAGAGGGGGGAGCGCTAGCGGAGGGGGTGGGGGGAATTTCCGACCCCCCCCGCGATCGGGGCATGCTCCCCCCTTATGCCTGCGACCCCATAGGGGGGCCGTATTGCGGCCTGTTCGGCCGAACAGGGCCCTGTTCGCCCGAACAGGGGCCCTGTTCGGCCCTGTTCGGGGGCATACAGAAGTTCGGGGCGAACCCGAACTTAAAAGGCCGAACACCATCAGGTGTTCGGCCGAACTCGAACATCACCCGAACAGGGTGATGTTCTGCAGAACCCGAACAGTGGCGAACACTGTTCGCCCAACACTACTTTAGACTTTTGTGTGCTAATTCATAAAAATGTTTACACTTGCGATAAAAGGTCGGGGAATTCCCACACTAAACTGGCGGTGCTGCCGAGTTGTTACATTTGCTGGCTGAGTTGATACATTTTCTCCGTGCAGAGACAGAGTAACTGTAAATGAAGCAGCCCCAGCATCCCTTTAGATATGCATTTTTTTTTTTTAAAACTGCCTCTCCTTGCCCTGAATCTTCTCTGAATCTGTCTTATGCTGGATACACAAGTTGCGATTTCCCACGCGATTCGCGGGATCAATTCCATTGGTTTCATTTTTTTCCAACATGTTCAATCGTGTTTCGATGGATACAGCGGTCGATTTTGCATATTAAGTATGCAAAATTGACTGCTGTATCCATCGAAACACGATCGAACATGTTGGAAATAATCAAATTGATGGAAATGGAATCGATCCCGTGAATCGCACGGGAAATCGCAACGTGTGTATCCAGCATTAGTCTTTCTAAACAATCTATTTAATTGCCACAACTTAAAAGAACTTCCAGAAATGTTACACATGCAGGCTTTCTGATGGGAAATTTATCTGAAAACAGGTACCCAAGGGGTTAATAAACACTTGGTATTCCGGGATGCATTTTTTGCTCTGTTCTCACTGCAGCTGCCTGGGAGGTCTGTCTCTCCATTAGCTTGCCTGTTATCGCTGGCTTATCGCCTTATCTAAACACCCGGGATTCTCCGTTCACATTCCGGCTGTTCTAATCTTTATGAATTGACATTAGTGACGTGTTGTGATAATCACCGCACAAGGCGGTCATTTCCCGCCCTGCTCAGGAATTGTAGCTTTTCAGGCGGAAACAGCTTTGTTGAATAGACACTTTGCTAAATGGTCGGTAAAGTCATCTGTTTTGAGCATTACCGCATGCGGGAATGCTTTATGAATACAGGCCATAAAGTAATAGCAAAAGAATATTTGTTGCCGTCCATTTCTCTCATAAGCGCACCATTAGAAACTGAAAGCCTTTAGGGCCCCTTTACACTATCAGTTGCAGTCGGTTATAACTGAAAGAACAACTGAAGTGCAAGGCAATGCCCATGTTTCCCTATGGCTCAAACAATATAACTGGTTAACAGAGTTCTGACCCAGAAGTTATGGGGTAATGGTCATTTTTTAAATGGAGTATGTAGAATTCCACTGTTCACAGTTGACAAACAGGAAGCAGGAGAGAAGAAAGAGACTGATGAGTAGACTGCACGGGAGATAAGTTTGAAGTGTGTATGTTTATTTATACTCTTATTTTTCAGTTCAGGTTTGCTTAAATAATACCTTAGAAAATGGTTTGTGGGGATCAGAGCCGGGACAAGGTCCTCCAGCACCCAAGGCTGAGACACCAAACTGCGCCCCCCATCCCTCCCACCCCAGCCGTCACACACTAATTGCTATTAGACTAAGAGGCGCCACAGGGCCCACAACCTCCCCAACACCTCAATATCTAGTTATCTGGCTTGCAGTCACTGCCATGTATCCCCTTTTCTTATTTCTTTCTGCTTTAAACACAATTAGGAATGACAGCTGAATGAATTCTGCGCCCCCTCCTACACTGCGCCCTGAGGCTGGAGCCTCTCCAGCCTATGCCTCGGCCCGGCCCTGGTGGGGATCAAAGTGCAGCTACCCCATAAGCTTTCACTTCCTCCATTCATGTTTTGCGCAGGTTAAGAGCATGTGGTATTATAGCGATAGCTGTCAATGATGTCATTATGGCAAGTACTAATCATCTCAGCATGCTTTTGGCTTGTTAGCATAATTGTGACGCTGGAGCTCAAATGATTGACGATATGCTTGTTTATAATTTGAAATATGATCACAAAAGGAACAGTGGCACCAAGCAGAAAATTCATCATCAAATTCCAGCACGACTTCCTTCTACCTCGCTTCACTACTGACTTTTTGTGAATGAATGAACATTATTTCTCTAAGTTTGGATTTAGTGTCCCCATACACACACGGTGATGTTTGCCTGATTCACAAGATTTCAGTGGAAAACGGGAAACTTCTAACCAGTGATAAATCCTCTGGAAAATTGGTATGTCTGTGATCTAGTGCCTGGAATTGGCGAAATCTATGCCTCATGTATGTATAGATTTAAAGGATAACAGAGCCATAAGAATAGGCGGGGGCGCAGCATCTAGGGGGCGCAGTTACAGGTTTTACTTTCCATGATGTGTCCCCGATGAGTCTATGAAAGACGGTGGAAGGATCCAATCTTCTACCCTGCTTCCTCCTGCTCTCTCCCTCAGAGTTTAGTTTTATTTTATCTCCCTGCTCAGCGCTTGCCAAAGCAAATCATGTGTATTTCTGCGTATCTCCCAACTTTCTAATGCCTGGTACACACAATGCAATTTCCTGCCAGATTGATGGGTGAAATCGATCATTTCTGGCAAGTCCGATCTGCTACTGTTGGAGAACAGGATCGATTTTGTGCAATGCTGATCTGAAAATCGATCTGTTCTCAATCAGGTGCAGATCGGACATGCAGGAAATTGTTCTAAAACTCAAACATCTCTAGGAAAGCATGATGAACCCCCCTCATGGTTCACACCTTGTCACGAGGGGCCACAAAAACTGACTTTGTCCCCGGGTGCTGAAACCCCTAGCTACACCTCTGACCAGAGCCAAAATCATTATGAGAAACGGGAGCAGGCATGTATGGTGAGCTGTCCTGATACTTACCACTCCCCCTCCCCATTTTCCTTTTTGCCCCTCCACTGCCTCTAAATGCCCTCTGGCACCCATTTCCGGGTCGCCTGGATTGGCCATCACTGCGCCTGCGCTGGCCAGGCTGTCCGAGTCCTACCGCGCTAGCGCTCTGCACATGATGTCATCATGACTAGATGCATAGAGTTCTCCCGGCCGTGGTTCCATGCTGTAGTACTCGCACAGACTAGCCAGCACAGCTGCAGCGATGCCCCAACCCAGGCGAACGGAAGAGGGTGCCAGAGGGCATTTAAAGGCAGCGGAGGGGCAGAATGGAGAAGGGGGGGGGCTTAATGGTGAGCATCAGGATAGCTCACCATACATGCCCCCCCCCCATTTCTCATATTGATTTCAGCTCTGGTATCCTTTGAAGTAGATCCAAACTAAACTTTCTTCTGCGTAAAGGACACCTGAAGTGAGAGGGATATGGAGACTGCCATATTTATTTTCTTTTAAACCATGCACATTGCCTGGCTGCCCTGCTGATCCTTTGCATCTAATACATTTAGCCGTAACCCCTGAACAAGCATGCAGATCAGATGTTTGACTAAACTTTGACTGGATTTCTCAAGTGCGCATTTCAGGTGTGTGATTCAGACATGACTGATGCATGAATGATCAGCAGGATAGCCAGGCAACTATATTGTGTAATAGGAAATAAATATGCCATCTCACTTTAGCAGCTTGAATGACAGCTCACCCTGCTACCGCTCAAATCCCTGGCAACATTAAATACTATTCCCCTAGGGATAACCGGAAATATCGATTTCCGATTCTGCAGAAATTCCAATTTCCGCCAATGCAGATTGCCGATTTCATGGATTTCCGATCGATTTCCGAGTTCGAATTTCCGATTTCCGAGTAGTGGTTTTCTTTTTTGGGTCATTATTTGCTGTCTCTGATTGGCCAAATACTTCCGTGTTGCCTCTGCATTCTCTGATTGGTCCAATGCTTTCGAGTTCTGTGTGATTGTGCTAAAATTACCAAGTTGTGGCAATGCAATATTTCTACAGAAATCCAATTTCCGATCTGTTTCTGATTTCCGAGTAGTGTTTTTTTTTTACATTTTTTGTATTCTCTGGCCAAATACTTTCGAGTTATTTCTGTATTCTCTGATTGGTCCATTGATTTAGAGGTCTGTGATTGGGCTAAAATTACCAAATTGCAGTAATGCAGTATTTCTGCAGAAATCCGATTTCCGAGTTCCGATTGGAAATACAGATTTCCGATCGGAAATTTAGACATTTAAATTTCGTGAAATCCAAATGAGCATCCCTATATTCAGGGCAGCCATCAGGGGGGGACAACTGACACTGCAGTGAGGGGCCCAGGGCTTCTGGGGGCCCCGGGCCCCCCCATAGTGCTGGAAAGGCCATATGTGCTGGCTGCGGGCCTGTGGCTCACTAACCAGCACACCGCTTTCCAGCACTGAGAGAAGAGTGACATCAGCACGTGAACGTGTGGAGCAGAAGAGTGAGCCCGCTACAGCAGACTTTCTATACTGGGGCACCACATATATCTGGCTACAGGCTACCTATACTAGGCCACAACCTATACCTGTCTACCTATACTGGGGCTGGTACCACCTATACCTAGCTGCTTATAGTGGGGCACCACCTATACCTGGCTACCTATACTGGGGCACCAACTATACTAAGCTACCTATACTGAGGGCGCCACCTGTACCTGGCTACCTATACTGGGGCACCACCTATACTTGGTTACTTATACTGGGGTGCCTATAGCTTGCTACCTACACTGGGGGCACCTGTCCCTGGCAAACCTATACTGGTGCTCCACTCATACCAGGCTACCTGTACTGGGGGCAATTATACCAGGCTACCTATACCTGGATACCACCTATAGTTGAATACCTATACTGGAGACACCTGTATCTTGCTGGCCTATACTGGGGCACCAGCTATACCAGGCTACCTATACTGGCGGCATCTACACCAGGCTACCTATACTGGGGCAACACCTATAGCTGGCTACTTATACTGGGGAAACCTCTACCTGGCTACCTATACTGCGGGTACCTATGCCTGGATACCTATACTCAGGGCACCTATACCTGACTAGGGCAGGGGGTCGAGCTGAGACAGAAGCGGACAAGAGGTAACACTGGGGAATAAAAGAGGCCCAGGAGGAACAGAGGCGGAAAAAAGAGGCACAGGGAGAAAAGAGATGAGATGGGAACATGAGGTCACACAGAGGGATACAAAAGAAGCACAAACTGAGGTGAGACAGAGGGAGACAAAAGAGGCACAGGAAGAAAAGAGGGGGACAAAAGAGAACGGATAAATGATAAGAACGGACCTACAAGTCCCTATCTCATTTGTAAACTGGGGACTCCCTGTATTTTAGTAGTATTTGGCTCCACCCACAACATGTCATGGCCACGCCCACTTTTTGCTGCCTCACGCTGTGCATGCTGCTTTCTTCAGTGTCAAAGCCATGCACATTTCGTGCACGGACACGGGGGTGAGATGGCTAGTGGGCGGGCACAGCAACCAGTGGGTGGGCCCAGCGAAGGGGGGGCCAAGGCCCGATGATGTGTGAGGGGCCCTAAAATTTCAAATGGCGGCCCTGCCTATATTCCCCCTCCGAGTCGTAGCAACTCAGAGGGAGATGAAATCCCTGAATTACTTTTGCGCGGGACGCACAGCATTGCACTAGTGTTACGATGGCGTCCAGCTTTAGTGCTCGCCACTGAGCACTGGGCACTGAAATGACGTGCTTTGACCAGAATGCCTGGGCACACCCAATGCTCAGATGAGGTCACCACGGCGGACACATGATGTGCTTGCTATTGAGACCCTAGTGTAATATACATGGGGCAACAACCTGCATTCTCCAACCAAAGACATACAGACATGTAGTTAGATGCAGAGAAGAAGTTGGCACCACTGTAGACTGCTACATCCAATAAATTTTTTTCAATAAATGTACTTACATAAAGATTGCCTGATGGTTATGGAGAGCACAGGAGGAGGTGCAGGTAGGTAGGCACTAGTGTTGGGCGAACACCTGGATGTTCGGGTTCGGGCCGAACAGGCCGAACATGGGCCAGATGTTCGGCATGTTCGGCCCGAACCCCGAACTCAATGCAAGTCAATGGGGACCCGAACATACCGAATACGGCCCCCCTATGGGGTCACAGGCATAAGGGGGGAGCATGCCCCGATCGCGGGGGTGGGGGGGGGGGTCGGAAATTCCCCCCACCCCCTCCGCTAGCGCTCCCCCCTCTGCCCGCTTCCCCATAAAAAAGTTTGCGTAAAGTTAAATAGTAACGGTGGTGGCTGCTGCAGTGGCTGGCTGGCAGTGGTGTGAGTGAGGAGGAGGAGTCCGAGTAGGACGCGTTGAGGCCGGGCAGCGGGCGGTTCAGGGGTAGTACCCTTGTGGTACTTCCACCCTTTCTCTGACCTCACGTCATCTACGTGATAACGCATACGCATTTCCGACCCCCCCCCCCCCGTGATCGGGGCATGCTCCCCCCTTATGCCTGCGACCCCGTAGGGGGGCCGTATTCGGCCGAACAGGGCACTGTTCGGCCGGGCAATGAGCAGTTCGGGCGAACCCGAACTAAAAGGCCGAACACCATCAGGTGTTCGGCCGAACTCGAACATCACCTGAACAGGGTGATGTTCTGCAGAACCCGAACAGTGGCGAACACTGTTCGCCCAACACTCGTAGGCACCAAGGGAAGGTACCAGAGCAGCAAACAGTTGTCTCACATCTCCCGATATTTGCTTGTAGCCAGGGCCAGTAAATTGAGGTTAACTATCAATTAGCTAGCCCAGGCTGTGAGCTGGCATCAAGAGATGCGAAACAGCTGTTAGCCACTCTGTACCTAACCTTGGCACCTGCACCCTCTGTGACTGTCAGGCAATCTTGTGAGTGCATCTACTGAATAAAGTTTGTTGAATGTTGCAATTTATAAACGGTCCCCACATCCTCTCTCCACTTTATACACAGTGTTGTGCACATTTTAGTAATGTATATAGTGTGCGATAAGCAAAGACATCAGGGGCCATATGCAATTCACTTTTTCACCTGAGTTTTCTCCTAGGTAATATTTTCACAACTTGTAATAAAATGCCTTTTAAGCCACCAGCAAGCAAGTAAATACTCAAAATGTATTCAATAGTACTTGTTCACCAACCTTTAGGTACTTTTTCAATTGTAAAATGCTCAAAATTTAGTTTAAAGAGAAGATGAAAAGTATCTCCTAGGAGATAACTCAGGTGAAAAAATCAATTGCATATGGGCCCAGGAGTACATAGTCAGCAGTGTCTGGTGTTCCCACTTCTACTTTACTGTACAGCACTGTTGCATGCATTTTTCTGAGCGCACTGTCCCATTCAGTGTCAGTTAATGGAATCAGCAACGGATGTGCTGATAATTCCCCTGGTTTTCCAAAGAGATTATTAAGTACAGTAGCGTAGTTAAGCAGCTATGGGACCCGGTGCAAGTTTTACATTGGGGTCCCTTCAGCGCTCTATATATAACAATTAATATGGCGCACCAAAACCTGCCAAGGATTTCGACAGCGTCAGAGGTGCAAGTAGGGGATGTTTGTTAATGATTACCACTATTTAAAGCATCTATAGAAGTAATTATTACCAGCACAGGACTAATAGAGAGCTAATATTGTGCTTGAGGGAGGGCCCCTCGGGGCCCCTCTGGCCTGGAAGCGGTCGCATCCTCTGCACCCCCTATTGCTACGCCACTGATGACATACCATATCTTTTGAACTATAAGGTGCTCCTGACCATAAGATGCACCTAGGTTTAGAGGACAAAACCAGGGGAATAAAATATACTCTAACACTTGTGTATCCATGGTGAAGGGGCATCTTGTGGATTATGCCCCCTTTGTACCTCATGCCCTCCTTGTACCACTTGTGTCTCCCTCTGTTCTCCTCTCTCCCCCTTGTGTCCTCCTGTGTCCGCCTCTTTGTGACCTCCTTGTGTCCTTCTCTATGCCCCTTTGTTTCTCCGTGTCCTCCGTTTGTCCCCATGTGTCCTCCTCTGCATGGGCACAATACAGGGAGTCCCTGACATTGCGGCTGGTTGGAGGTTCGTATTGGCAGGCATTAACAAGTCCCTCCCTGCATTTGGACTAAGACGCAGTGACTTCCCCCCCCCCCCCCACTTTTGGGAGAGAAAATGTGAGTCTTATAGTCCGAAAAATGCAGTATATAGATAGCTCTAACATCGTTTGCGTAGTGATGAGCTAACATTTCACATTGTAGTCATTTTGCAGCAAAATTCAGAATTATATTGCAAAATCTAAACTATTGCGTAATTAATTTTGCATGTAATTATAATTATGATCCGTAATTTTGCAATGATGCGTAACTTCTAATCAATTTAACTTTCTCTTGCCCATGCCCATAGACATCAATGCGTATTTGCAAAAATGTGTTTTCTTACATGCAGACACACAGAGTATTGCACAGGGAATTGCACGGGACTAATCCTAAAGGTAATGGGAATAAAAAGTGTACATTTAATATATTTGTTTAAAAATTCACATAGTCAGGTGGTTAATAACACATGCAGCATACCCGACCACCTATAGGCTGCTTGGATAATGAGTGTATCAGGGTCACCCGGAGGTCCTGGTTGATCCCCCACCTCCCCTATATAATCAACCGGGGAGGGGAGGTCACTATTCCCTGACCTACCGACTACACCACCTGTATGACTTATTTGAGATAAGACACTGCAATTCCTCTTTAAAATAACATGTTGTACTGATTCCCTGAATCAGTAGACCATGGAATCAGTAGTACTCAAATAACATCAAAAATAGGTTAATTAACAGTGATTTCTCCAGCTATGCTACTGAAACAATGATGAGGATTTGCAGCTGCACCACTCTCTGCGCATTTCATGCTAAATTAATAGCGATTTTCTACTCCCCCGATGCAAGAAATTGTTTGACTGGAACCCATAATTAACAAATCTACACTAATACGCAAGACCATCTCTTTCCATTGTACACCTGCGAACAGCAACTAAAAAATACATAGAAAACATTCTAAAACCTTTTTGAAAGTGTTGCTATAACACTGACTAAATGCAAATGATCTCTGATCGTGTTTAAAAATAAATTGAATGTTGAAATTAATATTTAAGATAATTGTTACGCTGTGCTATTTCGGTTGGCGTGTGAGACCAGAACCTGTATTGAATATTGAAAATAAGAACCAAACAAACAGCTTTTATTCCTTTCCCGTAATGGTATTCTGGTCACAAAACGTCATTGTTTCGGAGGAGATAACTGGCGTTGCCTTGCAGCCCGCTTCAGGTGCTAAATCTGATTGATTCTCCAAGCTTTAACTCATTACAAATGCTCTTTCTCTGGCACTTTCACTAGAGATAAAATTAATCAGAAATATTCACAAAACTCTCCCACAGCTAGTAAAATCTAAAGAATGTTGCAAGAGCAGAAAGCGAGAGGAGGGGGGAAAAATAGCCTCAAATGAAGGCCTTCAGTGAGTCTATTTTATTTACTGTTTAATGGTTTATTGGTATTTAACTAAGTAAGACGAAAGGCAAGGATGCTAAATTGAAAGAAATTATATTAAAAGGCAGATGAAGAAAATTGAAATATGAAGGCCAAAGGTAGCTGGAGAGAGATATTCAGAGGGATCGTGTTGAGTTAATCCCCGGAGTCTTTATTTTGATGTGCAGGAAGTGAAGATTTGAAGAGGAAGAAAAGCGTTTTGATATTAGATCATTTTAATTAAAAGAGATAAGCCAAGTTTCACAGAGTGCAAAAGTTAGCTAATTTTCAAACCAGTACATGTCTCCATTCGGGAATAAATCCATGTATCAGGTCAAGCAGTGTCATAGCATAGCACTACCAAAACCACTGATTTTTTTTGTAATCAAACATTTTATGCAGGCAGAAGGATAAAATTACAGCTGAAAGTAGGTTTACTACATATCAGCCGCTTCACTGGGACAGTGTGCCTGATGTTTGTGGTGGGGTTCTAGACGAGTAGCAGGATGATGGTAGTAGGGCAACTGGAACAATGCCATATCCAATTTACCTGAGGAAAATAATATATTTACCTAGATGGACTATAACCGCTTCAGACACCTCCATGGTCCTTGTTTCAGTCAACCTCCCCTTCATATTTTCCCTGTAGCCCCAATTTGAAGCTGATATGGGGATCAGTTTGAGCTCAGCGCATATGCAGTCCACTCCGTTTGTCCCAGTGTATCGTGCTCCCACATGGCTGTTCACAGCAACTGTAGCCAAGAACATCCTAGGCATGCTGAACTGAATCTGTGGTGGCTGCTACACACCGCCGCACAAGAGCTCGTACAGAGAGGGCACATAAATGGAGGCTACAGCAGCTAGACAGGATGAAACCGGATGCAATAAGGAGTTTGAGGGTGTCTATTGTTTATCGAGGTAAGTATGTATTTAAAACATTTTCTCTCCCGAGTTTTTTTTTAGTTATTAATATATGTGGCTTTCAAGTTTCAACCAGGGCCAGGCAGAGGGGAGAGAGGCTCCAGCCTCAGGGTGCAGTGTAGGAGGGGGCGCACAACTTACTCAGCTATCATTCCCCTATTGTGTTTGAAGCAGAGAGAAATAAGAAAAGGGGATAGATGGCAGTAACTGCAAGCCAGATAACTAGAGATTAACCATTTCCGCCGCCCGGATGTGAACCTCACGTCCGGGCGGAATCTCTGCAGCGCTCCCGCTTCCCCGCTATATCCCCCGGTAGCCCTGGGTTCAGTGAAAGGGGACATGGTTCCCGATCACCGATCCCTTTCCCCCGCAGAAAAACCAAAGCGCTCACCTGTGAGGCTTCGGCTCTTCTGCCCGGACAGTTTTCTGCATCCCCCTTGTACTTCCGCTTAGCGAGAAGTACAAGGAGGGAAACGAAAAATGAAGGTGGCCATCTTGTGGCCAAATAATAAAACTACATCTGCACATTTTTTACATTACAATATACACATTTTAAAACATTAATAATTAACTGTTTATGTCCCACACCAAAATATTACCCAAATAAAAATTTTAATGGTAAAAAAAAAAAAAAAAAATTACAATAAAAAAAAAAAGACATAAATAGTTACCTAAGGGTCTGAACTTTTAAAATATGCATTTGAAGGGGGTATACTACAAACATTTTTAAAATTATAAGCTTGTAAATAGTGATGGACGCAAAACGGAAACAATGCACCTTTATTTCCAAATAAAATATTGGCGCCATACATTGTGATAGGGACAAAATTTAAATGGTATAATAACCGAGACATACGGGCAAATAAAATACATAGGTTTTAATCATGGTAGCATGGATTATTTTAAAGCTATAATGGCCGAAAACTGAGAAATAATGAATTTTTTCCATTTTTTTTCTTTTTAATCCTGTTAAAATGCATTTACGGTAAAGTGGCTCTTAGCAAAATGTACCACCCACAGAAAGCCCAATTAGTGGTGGGAAAAACAAGATATAGATCAATAAATTGTGATAAGTAGTGATAACGTTATTAGCGAATGAATGGGAGGTGAAAATTGCTCCGATGCATAAGGTGAAAAATCCCCGCGGGCTGAAATGGTTAAGGTGTTGGGGGTTGGGGGCCCTGGGCCACCTCTTAGTCCAATAGCAATCAGTGTGTGACAGCTGGGGTGGGAGAGATGGGGGGCACACTTTGTTGTCTCAGCCTTGGGTGCTGGAGGACCTTGTTCCGGCTCTGCTTTCAACCATCTGCTCTAGAGAAATAACTAGTGAAGGAGCAGCTCCTGCAGTCATAGGGGGCCTGCAACCGTGGGTGGTCCAAATGATTAACCTTTCCTTTTGATACAAGCTCCCCCCTCAAAGCCGATGTTGTTGTGGTCCTGCTTATTATGGGTTAATGAAGTCATGTTGGCTGCACTATCATGGGGGAGTCATGATGGCCAGACTTGCTATATGACTGCTGTAATATGGCACTCCAAAAGGTAAAGGGTGTGAACGTGGGGTGACACCATCAGTTGTTCCTAAAGCCCCATAAATCTGTAGTTATGGAAGCCGACGTTGGAAGTATTGGCGCATCATCTATAGCGGTGCACAAAAGTTAATTTGTGGCCAAGAGAGACTGTTAAGAACGTTTAAAAACGGCTTAATTTGGCCGTCAGCAATAGCTTTCCCCTGAGTCCATGTCAGCCTGGAGTGGGAATGGTAATTAACGCTGCCGACACTTGTGCAGCAGCAGGGTGAGACGTTTTTCGGCTTCACCCTATGGTCGAATTTCCCAGCGCCATTTTTGCATGTATGCCTATTCAGTTGCTCATACAGCAATCCCTCATTTCTGAGTAGCTTAACCACTTCAGGACCGGCCGCCTAACCCCCCTTAAAGACCAGGGAAATTTGCAAGGAGGGGGGGCGCGCATTTGGGGGGCCGGGCAGCTGGATCCCGTCTGTGGCTGGCTGGGCATGGTGTCCCCCCTGGATGCAGGTGACCCCCCTCTAGCTTGCAGCCATCACTCACCTTCCAGGCTCCAGTGAGGAGCCGCAGTAGCCACCTCCTCTCCAGCCGGCATCTCCGCTCCAAATGACGCGCAGGTCCAGGTTGCGGCTTGATGACGCCATCAAGCCGGGACCTGGCGCTGACATCAGACGGAGCAGAGATGCCGCCGATCGTCGCTGGAAGGGCACGGAGGTGAGTGGATCCTCTTCTTTTCCCCCCTACCGACGGCGATCGTAGTGATCACGTGATCAGCAGTCATACGCAATGGCTGCTGATCACTGAGGGGAGATGCCAGCTGTCATATGACTGCTTAATCTCCCCTCTCCGGTGCGCACAATTGTGTTGGGATGGTTTGTTAGCGCAGACGTTGAATCAACGTCCGGTCAGAACGGTAGCACCACCTGCTGGACGTTGATTCAACGTCCGTGGTCCGCAAAAGGTTAACATATGTTGCTTTGTCTTTGCAAATGTTATACTAAATGAGCCTCACCATGTTCAACTGTAATAAACAAAGTTGCATATTTGCAAATATGAATGCTAAAGAAATAATGACTCGAGAAAATATAGCTGTCACGTGAACATGGAGATCAATAAACATAATTCATTCTTTTCAGGAGCATTAATAACTAACTGCTAGGCTATGTGCAGAAAATTAATTATGAACAGTGCCGAAATAAGTTGCTCTACAACTATCGCTTGGCCAGTTGCATTTCACAGACTTAAAGTGGATCCGAGGTGAACTTTTACACATTGCATAATTGTGTTCCTTTCCTATTGTTTATAGGGCATTCCTCAAGCCAAATACTTTTTTGTTTTTGTTTTAATACTCTAATTCCCTATAAACTAAAAAAGTCACGCCCACAGGTTTTCAGAGAGCCATGGCAGTAGCAAGGGCTCATGGGAGCTCAGTCTGGGCAGGAGGAGGGGGAGGTGTTACTAGCCATTTATTTCAGAGGCAGAGGGGAGGAGGAGGGAGGATTAGGCTGATGGCTCAAGATACAGATTAGCCTGCCTCAGTGTAATGTTTACAAACATGGCTGCTGTCATTGTATCACATGAATAAATAATCATATTCTATTAAAACTGTTTGCAGCTAGATTTGTTGTGTAAACCATCTAAACTTTAGATAAGATATATAGACAAGTTACTTGTTATAGTTAGTTTTTCATCTCGGATCCGCTTTAAGCAAACTACAGCTACATAACTACCCTTCCTTTAATAGTTATGGGATATACGGCTCATTTAACGAACAAAGTATACCCTTCATGTATAGCCTGGGCTCTACTTGGCTAAATATTGTCTTAGGTAAGCAAGAGCAATGCCATCAATGAACGAAACTAACATAATTTCAGACTAATTAGCACGTTAATTGCAACTGCCAGATTATTGTTCTACTAATTATGTTGCCATTATTATGCAAATGTAGAATGCCCATGTAAGTGCTACAAAACTGCCATTCCATCCTTCCTTTGTGTAGTTAACGGTTGTGTTCAAGAATTTCATAAAGAATGTCGTTCTGTTCTGGGCACCTTCTGTTGGAAAAGATGCTCTTGCTGACAGAAGGTGCCTCAAGCATCTGTCCTTGCCTACAAACTTCAATGAACTAGGCAAACCGTAAAGAACCAACATACACTTAATTAGGGGTGGCCGGAAATACTGATTTCTGATTCTGCTTGCAATTCCAATTTCCACCAATGCAGATTTCCGTTTTCTGGTTTCTGATTTCAATTTCTGAGTAGTATTTTCTTTTTTTTGGTCATTTTTTGCATTCTCTGATCGGCCAAATACTTCCAAGTTGACTCTGCATTCTCTGATTGGTCCAATGCTTCCGAGTTCTGTGATTGGGCTAAAACTACTGAGTTGTGATAATGTGGTATTTCTGCAGAAATTTGATTTCTGTGTTTTCAATTTCCGATCGGAAATGTCGATTCCTGATCGAAAATGCAGAAATTTAATTTCCGTGGAATCCAAACAAGCATTCCTATGCTCAATTTGCAACCACAATGTAACAAAGACTGTTTGTAAAACTGTCCTTATATGGCTACATCAGAGAAACTGCAGCAAATATTTGCTTTCCCTGCCCGCCTTACATCCTACCACTATGTGTTGGACTGTGTATGGTGCCATTCAGCACAGCCAGCATTTTGGCCCTGTCTAGTGTAGTAGCTTCTTGCTTTCATCTTTCCTTCACCCTCTTTGTGGTGTGGGAGTATGCACTGCTGTTCCTCATTAGAGATGGCCCGAACCTCTGATTTTCTGTTCACGAACCGCCAACGCGAACTTCCGCAAAAGTTCAGTTCACGACCTGCAATAGACTTCAATGGGGAGGCGAACTTTGAAAACTAGAAGCATTTATCACAAAAGTGATGGAAAAGATGTTTCAAGGGGTCTAACACCTGGAGGGGGGCATGGCGGAGTGGGATAGATGCTAAAAGTCCCGGGGAAAAATCTGGATTTGACGCAAAGCATCATTTTAAGGGCAGAAATCACATTGTATGCTAAATTGGAGGCCTAAAGTGCTGTAAAACATCTTGCATGTGTATACATCAATCAGGGAGTGTAGTTAAAGTACTGCTTCACACTAACAGACCAAACTCACTTTTGTAATGCACCGCAAACAGCTGTTTGTGTTGTAATAATGCAAGGAGAGGAAAGCAATTCCAGGAGCAGCTCATTCAGTATAATAAACAACTTTTAATTATCTTCATTTAAAAATGACAGTGGCATAGCAGTGGCATAAAAAATTGCATGTGAAAAGAAAACCAGTGGTACTTATCCAATCACTGCAGCAGCATGGAGGTGCGGAGGTTGTATTGTAATGGCTGTGCTGGACTGGTGCGCACCATGGCCAGAGTGCAGGCGATGGCAGTTTTTAAGCCCAAATGGTCAGACTGAGGTAGCTGAATGACAGAACAACAGTGACTGAGTGTCCAGCTGATCGAATTTGGTCTGTTCACAATGAACAACGACCTTATTATCGTGGGTGTGCCCCCCCCCCCCCCGGGACACTCATATAGCCGGCGGTCATTGTTCATTGTGATACGCAAGCCCCTTCACCGCAGCAAGGTAACAATCACGAAGGGGAATTGACACATGTACATGCCTTTTGTGTTGTTGTTGCAGCTGCAGTGCAGCCAGCCAGAAAAATTAGGCAGGCATGTACACGCACCAGAAAAAATATTATAGTGGCCGCTGCTAGCAGTGGCCTTAAAAAATTCAGGAATTCGCCTAGAGTTCTGGACCCTGTTGGTGGTGGCGGAGACGGCAGTCAAGTGGCCTGCAGGCAGAGATGCT
Organism: Hyperolius riggenbachi; assembly: GCF_040937935.1. NCBI lineage: Eukaryota > Metazoa > Chordata > Amphibia > Anura > Hyperoliidae > Hyperolius > Hyperolius riggenbachi. The sequence continues at coordinate 73,123,997 of NC_090656.1, read as the reverse complement.
GTGTGGGGAGCGACTTAGTCTTCGGGCAGGCAGCCACACGGCGTGCAGGCAGAGATGCTGTGTGTGGGGACTGACTTAGTCTTCGGGCGGGCAGTAGCCCTCCGGGATCCATGCCTCATTCATTTTGATAAAGGTCAGGTACTGAGCACTGCGCTGAAGGTCCTTTCTGATAGGACGCTTGAGGCAGGGCAAGACAGAAGTTGGATGGCAAATTGGGACAGTTCTGGCCACAGGTCAAGCCTGCGCACCCAGTAGTCCAATTGTTCATCGCTGCTCAGTGTCTACATCCACACTTAAGGCCAGGTAGTCGGCTTCCAGGCGTTGGTGGAGGGTGGATCCGGAAGGGCTAAGGCGAGGGTTTGGACTAAAGAATGTCCGCATGTCCGACATCACCATGAGCTCGCTGAAGCGTCCTGTCCTTGCCTGTGTGGACATGGGAGGAGGATTACTGGCAGTGGAACCTCCTCCTCCCCCCAGCCACGAACAATACCACGGGAACGTTGAGCAGAACAAGCCCCCTGCGACGCCTGCTGTGGTTGTTCTTCTGCTCCCTCCTCCTCCAAAAAAAACCCCACCTTTCTCATCATCTGAGACTGACTCCTCTTCCCCACATGACTCTTCCTCCTCCTCCTCCCCCCTCTGTGCTGCCGCTGGTGTTGAGGAAACATCTGGTTCTGATGAGAATTGATCCCACAACTCTTCTTCCTGTTCCTGTTCATGCTCCTCCACAGCTTGATCCACCACTCTACGCATGGCACGCTCCAGGAAAAAAGCATAGGGGATCAAGTCACTGATGGTGCCTTCACTGCAACTCACCATGTTTGTCACCTCATTAAACGGCCGCATGAGCCTCCAGGCATTTCACATGCATGTCCAGTTCTTGGGCCAGAACATCCCCATCTACCCAGACTGTGTCCTTCTACTGTAGTTGTAGAGATACTGTGTGAAGGCTTTCTCCTGTTGTAGCAGGCGGTCAAACATGACCAGGGTTGAATTCCAGCGAGTCGGGCTATCACAAATCAAGCTTCTCACCGGCAAGTTGTTTCTCCGCTGAATGTCCGCATAGTGTGCCATGGCTGTGTAAGACCACCTGAAATGCCCACACAACTTCCTGGCCTGCTTCAGGACGTCCCGTAAGCCTGGGTACTTAGATACAAATCTCTGAATGATGAGATTCAGCACATGTGCCATGCAGGGTACATATGTCAACTTTCCCAAATGCAAAGCTAAAATTAGATTGCTGCCGTTGTCACACACCACGTTGCCGATGTCCAGTTGGTGCGGGGTCAGCCACTGATCCACCTGTTTGTTAAGAGCAGCCAGGAGAGCTGCTCCAGTGTGACTCTCTGCTTTGAGGCAAGACATGTCTAAGATGGTGTGACACCATCGTACCTGGCATGCAGCATAGGCCCTGGGGAGCTGGGGCTGTGTAGCTGGAGAGGAGATCGCAGCACCAGTAAAGTTGAACTGCTACTCAGCCAAGGTGGTGGAGGAGGACAGCGAAGAGGATGTAGCAGGAAGAGAGGAGGTAGCAGCAGGCCTGCCTGCAAGCCGTGGAGGTGTCACAAGTTGGTCCGCTGCACAGCCACGTACTCCGTTTACCATCGGTCACCAGGTTGACCCAATCGGCTGTGTAAGTAATGTACCTGCCCTGACCGTGCTTGGCAGACGAGGCATCCGGGGTCAGATGGACCTTTGACCCAACGCTGTGTGCCAGAGATGACACCACTTGCCTCTCAACTTCATGGTACAGTTTGGGCATCTCTTTTTTTGAGAAATAACTGCGGCCTGGTATCTTCCACTGCGGTGTCCCAATGGCCACAAATTTTCGGAAGGCCTCAGAGTCCACCAGCTGGTATGGTAACAGCTGGCGAGCTAACAGTTCCGCCAAGCCAGATGTCAAACGCCGAGCAAGGGGGTGATTGGCAGACATTTGCTTCTTCCGCTCAAAGATTTCCCTCACGAACAACTGGCTGCTGCTGTGGGCAGAGAAGCAGGAACCACTCAAGGTGAGAGGCAGAGTGGGGGAGGGTGACTGTGATTGTGAAGGTGCAAGGGAGAAAGCGGCTGAAGATGATGCACCTGAAGGAGGAAGAGGAAAAGGAGGGTGGCTTTTCTTTTGTATGCTGCTTTTCCTCAGGTGGTCTTGCCATTGCAGTTTGTGCCTTTTCAGCATGTGCCTTCGTAAGGCAGTTGTTCCTACGTGGGTGTTGGCCTTTCCACGGCTAAATTTTTGGAGGCAGAGAGAACAGATGGCATTGCTCTGATCTACGGCAGACACACTAAAAAATTTCCAAACCGCTGAGCCCCCCTGGGATGTAGGAACTATGGTGGCCTCAGCAGCTGACGTTGAAGGGCATGTTGGCTGGCTGTCCATTGGTGGCGATACATGGCGTCGGACACTGCCACCAACTGTTTCTGACGACGAGCTCCCCCTGCTTCTTTCAGCAACTCGTCTCCTCCTTCTCCTCTCTGACTCCCGTTCTACACTGTCCCCCTGTTCATCTCCTCTGTTAGGAACACACGTGGCATCCGTATCATCATAATCATCCTCCCCAGCTTTGCTTGCCTCAGACACCTCCAAAACTGCACCAATAGCAGGTACTTTATCATCCCGCTCCGCACACGTTAGGTCCATAGTGTCGCCTAACTCAGACATATGAGGTGGTGTAACTTGCTTAGCGCCTTCATCTGATTGTAACAATAATGGCTGTGCATCAGTGATTTCCCCACCAAATTCCTGCAAACTGTCAAATGTAGCGGATGTGGCACTTGTAGTAGCGCTAGTGGCTGCGGAAGATGAGGTGTTCTGTGTTAAATAGTCAACCATGTCCTGACAATCTTGGGAGTTGATGGGATGTGCCTTCTTCTCAGCACTGTACTTTGGTCCAGGGTCGCACGAAATCACATCACCACGACCTCGCACAGACCTGCCGGGTGGCCTTCCTCTGGGTCTTCCTCTACCTCTGTCTCTACCTGTTTTGTCCGTTTTGTCCATATCGGGGGGGCTAAAGTGAAAGGTATGCACTGACTTGAGTAATACAATGTGCAGTTAACAGGTATGCATGGAGTGGTATATCACACTGCGTGCACTCATGCAGGTGGGTGGGTGCACTGAAGTGATAGGTATATGCAGTGATGCGTATTACAATGTGTACCTGTCACACACAGACAGGTACCGGACAGGCACAGTGACACTGCGTGCGCTCACGTAGATGGGTGGGTGGGTGCACAGTGAACAGATAGGTATATGCAGTGGGTATTACAATGTGCACCTGTCACACTCACAGGTAGTAGTCGCTGAATGTGCTGGACCTGGCAGTGGCAAACACAGTAGGAATTAGCAAGGCTGTCTATGCAACACAAGTGTCAGTGGGACACACAGAAAAAAAAATAGATCACAAGAACAAGATTAGCTCTCAAAAGATCTGTTGTGGGGTGCTTTTTTTTAGCAATAAGAATCAGCAAGAAGCAAGCTAACAAGCCTACAAGAGCCTAACTAAGCTTTCCCTATGAGAGTCTGCAGCAGCTATCCCTTCACTAATTACTGCAGGCACACGAGTGAGTGAAAAGCCGTACGCTGCCTGCCATTTATAAGTGGGGGAAGGGGCTCCAGGAGGGAGTGTAGCATAATTGGCTACAATGTGTCTGTGATGTAGAGGGTCAAATTTGACCCTCATGATGCACTATGGGGGCAAACCGAACTTCCAGGAAAAGTTTGCGGTTCTCTGCGATCGCAAGCCCTGGAAGTTCACCGGCGAACGGTTCGGACTATCTCTATTCTTCTCATGTTTGTGCTGGTTCCATCTGGGCTCACAGCTTTTCATTCACATCCCAAAACATAATTTATTTGGCTGCCCCAAAATTGTCCTTAGAACATGACTGACTTGAGACTATGGTAGGGATTAGATTGTGAGCTCTTCTGAGGGACAGTTCATGACAATGCTCTGTAAACTAAAGCACTGCAGATGTCACCACGATATAGAGACACAATATTAACAATAATAATAATAATAATAATAATAATAATAATAAAAGCTAATTTGCGCTGTGGTGGTGGCAGTGAAGTTCCAGTTTTGAGTGTTGGCTGCAAATCCAATTGTTCTTTTGGATTGTTTGTCTTTTTGCAAACTGCTAACTAGTAAGGGGGTAAATGGGCATCTCACACTATCTGGGGGTGGGACTACAAGAAAATTGATTTTGGTATTATTGAAATGGTGCTGATTCTGAATATAGTCCAGAATAGGGCACGGATATAGCCGGGAAAAGTGATTTTGGTTATAAAAGGGAGCTGGATATAGCAGAGAAAAGAGAAAGGCACCAGATATAGCAGAGAAAAAAAGATTTCTGTTTTAAATGGGCCCTGGATATAGCCTGAGAAAAGTGATTTTGGTGATAAAAGAGCACCAGATATAGCCAAGAAAAGTGCTTTTGGTTTTAAAAGGGTGCTAGTTGGATATAGGCAATAAAATGTTGGCTATAAAAGGGTGCCAGATATAGCAGAGAACAGTGAAAGGTGCCGGATATAGCCAAGAAAAAGTGTTCTTTTGTAAAAGTGCACCGGATATTGCCTGAGAAAAATGATCTGGTTATAAAAGGGTGCCTGTTTGTAGCCAATGAGTGTGATTCCATTTACAAAAGGCTCCAGATGTACCCGCTTTCAGAATTAACCCCTAACTCTAACCTTAATCCCCCATGGTGGTGCCTAACCTTAACACCCCCAATGGTGGTGCCTAACCTTAAACCCCCATGGTGGTGCCACCCCCTCAATGGTGGTGCCTAATCTTAACCCCCTCAATGGTGGTGCCTAACCTTAACCCCCTCAATGGTGGTGCCTAACCTTAACCCCCCATAGTGATGCCTAACCTTAACCCCCTCAATGGTTGTGCCTAACCTTAACCCCCCATGGTGGTGCGTAACATTAACCCCCTCAATGGTTGTGCCTAACCTTAACCCCCTCAATGGTTGTGCCTAACCTTAACCCCCCATGGTGGTGCGTAACATTAACCCCCTCAATGGTGGTGCCTAACCTTAACCCCCTCAATGGTGGTGCCTAACCTTAACTCCCCCTAGTGATGCCTAACCTTAACTTCCCATGGTGGTGCCTAACCTTAACCCCCCCTCCCACCCATAGTGATGCCTAACCTTAACTTCCCCATGGTGGTGCCTAACCTTAACAGTCCATAGTGGTGCCTAACCTTAGTCACACTACATGTGTTCAACATGCTTAGTCACACTACTAACCTTAGTCACACTACATGTGTTCAACATGTATATGTTATTTTGAACTGATAGCTAAATAAACTGATATATATAGGCACCTGCTAGTATAAACAATTTTTAGACGCACTCGTTGTAGCCGCATTTCATGTCAAACATATATACGTTATTTTGAACTGATATAACCAAATTTATTATTGTTGTAGCCGCATTTCAAGTCAAACATACGTTATTCTGAAAATAGAAATTGTGACCTGATGATATAACCGATCTTTAGATGTCCTCGTTGTAGCCACATATTGTGATAAAATAAACACATCATTTTGATATAACCAAATTGGTGACCTGCTGATGCAACCAATTACATGATGTGCTCATTGTAGCCCCATTTCATGTCAAACATAAAACATAAAACACTAAAACTTCTCAGAGTACCATAAGAACATCAAGTTAACGCTCAGCTTTTCAACCTCCCATGTCAGTTTCCTTGATACCACAATTTATATACAAGACAGAATTTTACAAACATCCATATACCGTAAACCAACTGACCGGCATATTTACCTAAAATGGAAGAGTTTTCACCTGGAGCACACCAAAAAATCTATTGTTTACCGCCAGGCTCTGAGGTATAACCGAATATGTTCTAATTCAGAGGACAGAGACAGACAACTTATGTCACTACGTAATATATTCATAGATCAGGGATATCATCCACAAATCGTTGATGATCAAATACACAGAGCAACTTTAAAATCAAAAGAGGAACTGTTGAGGTACACCCCAAAGACTGAAAACAACAGAATCCCAATTGTGGTAACCTACAACCCAAGATTAAAGACACTGAGGAAGATATTAAAAAGCCCTACCGGGATTCTGTTGTTTTCAGTCTTTGGGGTGTACTTCAACAGTTCCTCTCTTGATTTTAAAGTTGCTCTGTGTGTATTTGATCATCAACGATTTGTGGATGATATCCCTGATCTATGAATATATTACTTAGTGACATATGTCTGTCTCTGTCCTCTGAAGTAGAACATATTTGGTTGTCTGAAAGCAAGCAGTGGTAAATCAGGAAAAACTTCCTTCAGGCGTTTGTCTTTGTGGAGTATCGGTTGTACTCCACAAAGACAAACGCCTGAAGGAAGTTTTTCCTGATTTACCACTGCTTGCTTTCAGACAACCTCCCAATTTGAGACAAATGATTATCAGGAGTGCATTATCTACACCAGAAACTCCAGGCACATTACCCTGCAATAACGCAAGATTTGAGACCTGCCCTTATATTTTGGGCACAAGCCAAATACACATACCAAAGTCATAGAAATATCATCAAATACGAGACCAATTTTCCTGTGAGTCATCCAATGTTGTATACATAAGCTGCATGAAATGCCCCTCAAGAGGAATCTATATAGGAGAAACAGGACAAAAACTGCGCACAAGAATGAACCACCACCGCTTTAAAATCAATGAGGGTAAAATGGATACACCAGTGGGCCAACACTTCTGTGAACCAGGACACAGCATGCAAGATCTAAAAGTACTTATTCTTACGGGTAACTTCAAAAATGAACAATCAAGAAAGATTTCTGAGTACAAATTTAGGAAAATGTTCATGACATTTACAGAATGTTTACATTGTGGAACAGAATTTATGACTCCTTATGTAACATGATTGATTTGGCTTCATGATCTTCAGAAACCTGCTGGATTTCAGTATGGTTGCACTAACTCACTGGCTCCAGCCTGCTGATCTCCTGACACCTAACGGATAAACAGCAACCAGCACAACTGTCATCTTCGTGTTTGCTATTTACCTGCATCAGTGCTTTACTTCAGCTAACATCTGGAAGTATGCCTGAAAAAGGGGACTAGATCCCAGAAAGCTTGCATCATTTAACTATCAGTTAGTCATTAAAGAGAACCCGAGGTGTGTTTAAAGAATGTTATCTGCATACAGAGGATGGATCTGCCTATACAGCCCAGCCTCTGTTGCTATCCCAAACCCCACTAAGGTCCCCCTGCACTCTGCAATCCCTCATAAATCACAGCCGTGCTGTGAGGCTGTGTTTACATCTGTAGTGTCAGTCTCAGCTGCTCCCCCGCCTCCTGCATAGCTCTGGTCCCTGCCCCTGTCCCTTCCCTCCAATCAGCAGGGAGGGAAGGGATGCAGGCGGGGACTGGAGTTCTGCAGGAGGCGGGGAGAGCAGCAGACTGACACTATAGAGATAAACACAGCCAGCTCTGACAAGCCTCTATGTTAATGCATTGGGCAACTAGCTGTTCTATTTAAAGAATAATACAATTTTCATCAAGTCTGCTCAGTTTGCATTACCAACTGTTCCTCCATACAACCAAGGAACTCCTAATTCTGTTCTGTGCTGCCATTTTCCAATTTTTCCACTTTTTTTTCTAAATAATTGAATCTTTTCCCTTTGCATAATCTGCTTCTGCTTATCGTTTCTCAATGTATTCCATTTTGGCTTCAGGCTGCTGCCAGAAAATCACGTCAAAAATCTAGCAGAGCTTTTGCCTGAGAGTTCTAATCTAACAAAAAATAAAATAAAAAATTGCCAATAAGTTCATTTGCATATCTTGAAACATCTGAAGGAAGCATTGACAAAAAAATTAAAATAAAATAGGAGATTCTAGTCTACCATTTTGTCCCAGTTCCAGACAACAGATAAAGATTGTAAGGCTTAAAAGAAGCACTATCTAAACGTATTAGTTTTGACTCTGTGACCATGGGCTTGATTCACAAAGCAGTGCTAACCCAGTTAGAGACTTTAGGCGTGATAACCATTGCACCACGCTGGTGAAAAGCCAGTTTAGGCATGATAAGTTTAGGCATGCTAAGTTTAGGCGTGATAAGTTTAGGCATGCTAAGTTTAGATACGTTTAGATTGCGCACAAAGTCCTGCACGCAAAGCAGCGCCATTAAACTCTATGCGAAGAGCACCAGACTTTGCTAGCGCAAAACTTTTGATCAGCTGTGCACTGCGGTGCTAACCCAGTTGGTGCGTAAACTTATCATGCCTAAACTTATCACACCTAAACTTATCACGCCTAAACTTATCACACCTAAACTTATCATGCCTAAACTGAGTTTAGGCGTGATAAAGGGCTTTTCACCAGCGTGCTAACTGTTAGCACCGCTTTGTGAATCAGGCCCCATCTCTCTACACGAACAACTGCAGATCCGTGGCAGACTCCGTTAAGGTCATCAAGTTCGCTGATGACACCACCATTGTCGGCCTGGTCACCAAAGACAATGTCCAGGAGTACTGTCAGCAGGTGGAGAGAATCTGCCAGTGGTGTAGGGAGAACGGTCTAGTGCTAAACATGGCAAAAACAGTGGAGCTGATCACAGATTTCAGGAAACTGCTTCCACCCCTCCTCCCATCTTTCTTCGACGGCATGGAGGTTGCAAGAGTACCATGCGCTTGTCTTCTGGGCACTACCATCTCCAATGACCTTAGCTGGAGAGCAAACATCACTGCTATCCAGCGGAAAGCCCAGCAGAGACTTTACTTCCTACGCCAACTCGGGAAATTTGGCATGGCCCAGGAGATTCTAACAAACTTCTACTCGGCCACCATTGAATCGATTCTCTGCTCTTCAATCTTAGTCTGGCATACTGGCGGTCTGGCGCCACAGACAGCGACAAGTCCAAACTACTAAGGGTCATCAAGTCGGCGGAGAGGATCATTGGGAGATCCCTCCCCTCACTTGCTACACTACACAACACAAGGTTGCGATCTAGGGCACTGAAGATTGCAAACGACCTTTCCCACCCAGGCAACCGCTACTTCAATCTGCTCCCATTGGGCCGGAGGCCTCGGGCCATCTCTGCAAAGACCGCCAGACACATAAACTCATTTTTCCCCTCAGCTGTCAGGCTCCTAAACTCTCTCCAAATACTCCCATCTGCACTCCCACCTCCCTCAACGAGCCACGATCTGAGCTGTGACCCTGCCAATCAATTTGTCCATGCCACAGGACTGAGTAACTCTATGTAAGACTGGTCCTTTAGTTACCTTGTGTGTGGACAGGAACCACAGGATGATCTGCTATGTCACGTTATGTTTTGTACAAACTATGTAAACGGTTATTGTTGTCCCTCTGCTTGATGTCTTTTGCATGCTGTGAACCTATTATATATGTCTTCCTCTTGAGCTATAATTTGTGCCAAATCCAATTCCGGGCATAACCCTGTTATGCTTGGCAAAATAAACGATTCTGATTCTGATTTCTGTGATATTCCTGTCATCTTGTGTCTCCACTCTTCACCAAGATGAATTACATGATGATCATGTGTGTCAACTGACTACCTGTGCACTATTACATGCATTTAGAGTAGAGCTGATTATTCCCCTAGCCTAGGAGAATTTCTCGTTCAGGATGAATTCATGGAGAAATAGGGATGCTCATTCGGATTCCACGGAAATGCAATTTCCGAAATTCCGATCGGAAATTGCATTTCCGCATCGGAATGCGGAAATCGGTAATGCAAGTGTGTTAGGCGGATTTCCGCCGGAAATCGCGGAAATTTCCACCGGAAATCGCGGAAATTCCGCCCGACTTTAACATCGATTTTCTCAAAAACTATAAGGTCTTTTTGAAAACCTTTTTTTGCATCTTGTTCAGGAGATTCTGCTTAATAAACCCTGAAAATTTGGTGTTTCTAGGACTTAAGGGGGATTTGCTATTAACTGCTAAAGTCGGCGGATTTTTACTGTAATGTAAAATGCAGAAAATCCGCATCTGCCTATTTTCTGCATTTACATTACAGTAAAAATTTATTATATTATAAACGAAAATCAAGTGCTAAATATGTTGAATGAATGGTAATGAAATGGCAAAATACTGTGTAACAAAAAACAATATTTACACTTGTATTAAGCATAGGTATACCTATACCTAACCCCTAGACACCTTCCCACCCCCTTTGGTGGTAATAAGCATAGTTTAAAAAATTGTATATATTACAAATATTGTACTTAAAGTATACCTAATCCTGCTCTCACACAGATCCCTTCCTGTACTTATCCCTAACCCCTAGACCCCCCTTGGTGGTGCCTAACCCTAACCAACCCCCTGGTGGTGCCTAACCCTAACCTCCCACCTGGTGGTGCCTAAACCTAACCATCCCCCTGGAGGTGCCTAACCCTAACCACCCCCACTGCACAAACACCCTTACACACATAAAAACAATAATGTATTTGATACCGTAAAATCCTTCACTACAAATAGCATTAATAGAATAATTTATATATTTTTAATAGAATAAAAAGCCTTACAATGACATACACATTAAAAATCTTAAAAAAAGCGGTAATATTAAAAGCGATATATTAGTAAGATAATAAATCGGAAAACTATAATTTACGCATTACAAGTCTGAAAATGAGGTTAATACCAAAAGCGATATATTTGTAATACAAAAAGCTTGAAAATAATATTTAAGTATTATATTTATGAAAACAAATTTTAAAGCGAAATTTAAAAACAATAAAATAAGTTAGACTGAAAGTCAAAACGAATTTGTAAACAATATTGGTTATAAACCTTATTCTGTAAACGAAAAGTTTTGTTTTCACGATCCCTGCAACCGATATTTCTTGGGCGCCCTAATTTCTTCTCAATAGCCGATGTTTTGCATTGCAGCCTATGGTGCGCCCTTTTTGTCCATTAGCCATATGCGCCGTTTTTTCCTGTTTCCTGCCAGTAAGGGTTTACCATCTGGGTACTTGTCCTACTAGTAAAGGTGTACCTGCTTGGTACCTGTTCTGTTAGTAAGGGTTCATCTGCTCTGTGCCTGTCCTGCCAGTAAGGGTTTACCATCTGGGTACTTGCCCTACTAGTAAAGGTGTACCTGCTGGGTACCTGTTCTGTTAGTAAGGGTTCATCTGCTGTGTGCCTGTCCTGCCAGTAAGGGGTTACCATCTGGGTACTTGTCCTACTAGTAAAGGTGTACCTGCTGGGTACCTGTTCTGTTAGTAAGGGTTCATCTGCTGTGTGCCTGTCCTGCCAGTAAGGAGTTACCATCTTGGTACATGCTCTACTAGTAAAGGTGTACCTGCTGGGTACCTGTCCTGTTAGTAAGGGTTCATCTGCTGTGTGCCTGTCCTGCCAGTAAGGAGTTACCATCTTGGTACATGTTCTACTAGTAAAGGTGTACCTGCTGGGTACCTGTTCTGTTAGTAAGGGTTCATCTGCTGTGTGCCTGTCCTGCCAGTAAGGAGTTACCATCTTGGTACATGTTCTACTAGTAAAGGTGTACCTGCTGGGTGCCTGTCCTGTTAGAAATGGTTCATCTGCTGTGTGCCTGTTCTGCCAGTAAGGGTTTACCATCTTGGTACATGTTCTACCAGTAGGGTTTTACCTACTGTGTACCCGTACTGTGATAAGGGTTTACCTGCAGGTTTCCTTCCTTGCCAGAAAGGGTTTATCTGCTGGGTACTTTTCCAGCCAGTAAGGGTTTATCATAGAGGTACATGTCTGACTAGTAAGGGCTTACCACCTGGGTACCTGTCCTGCCAGTAAAGACTTATCTGATGAGTATCTACCCTGTCAGTAAAAATGTATCTGCTAGCTCTCTCTCCTACCAGTAAGGGTTTATGTGCTGGGCACCTGTCCTGCTTGTAAGGGTTTACCTGCTGGGTACTTGTCCTGCCAGTAAGGATTTCTCATCATTACGGTACCTGTCCTGCTTTTAAGGGTTCATCTGCTGGGTGCTTGATCTGCCAGTAAGGGTTTATCATTTGAGTACCTGTCCTCCCTGTAAGAGATTACCTGCTGGGTTCCTGCCCTGCCAGTAAGGGGTTATCTGCTAGGTGCCTGTCCTGTGTTGGGTATCTGTCCTGCCAGTAAGAGTTTACCAGCTGGGTGCCTGCCCTACCTGTAAGGGCTACTGGGTACCTTCTCTTCTTGTAAGGATTTACCTGCTGCATGCCTATCCTGTTTGTTTACCTGCTGGGAGCCTGCCCTGCCAGTAAGGGGCCTATCACACTGGGATGGTGCAGTGCAGTTTTCATTACCGCACCTCACCGTAGGTCAATGATGCGATGCGATGCGATGGAAGTGACATTTTCACTGCATCCTTGATGCTAGGGCAAACATACATTACCAATTGGTTCTGGGTCGACCTACGGCAGACCGGAAGTAATGTAAGTCTATGGCAGCGCAAATATTTTAAAATGCCTGTCGCAAGTATTTGCATTGCGCATGCGCAGACGGGTATTTTAGCAAAACACCTCTGCACATGTGATCACTTTGGCCACAGGAAGTGAGCATCACTTCCTGATTGGCCTTCTGCCAGACAGGGATTACCGCGTACTAACGCAGTAATCCCTGAAGGCCCTTGAAGGCATGTTTTTGGTAGTGTGGTGCAGCACCTGGGCCGCACTGCAAAGCTACCACCATTCCCCGGTCTGAACCTGGCCTAAGGGTTTACCGTTTACCTGCTGGGTGTCTGCCCTGCCAGTAAGGGTTTATGAGCTGGGTGCCTGTCCTGCCATTACGGGATTATAAGCTTGGTGCCTGTCCTGCTAGTGAGGGTCTACCTGCTGGGTGCCTGCCCTGCCACTAAGGGTTTATCCTCCTGGTGCCTGTGCTGACAGTGACGCATTTTTACATATGATTCTGGAAAAGCAATCAGCCCTGTATTTATCACAACATCCTTTAAAATCAATTATGATAGTAGAGGGCTTCCAAGTTACAGCACACTTTGACAAAGCATTTCTGGGCATGTGAAGCATCTCATCAAGAGTGACTGAATGACAGTCTGTAAAAAGCCTGCCACAATGCACTGAGCTCTTCCATCTGGTGTGCACAGATACATGTTGATCGAAGCATTTCAAACAAACCCAAATTCACAAAAAATGTACATGTTGTATTTGCTTAAATACTATTTTCTTCTAAGTTAGCCAATAAATTGTACCATCAAAACGTATTTATTTTACTAATGGCAAACACTCCACTGCTACTACTATACTTAATTTCTTTTGAAATTTGAATCTTCAATTCATTTTTAAATTATACTTGAGCTCAGAAAATATTTTTTGCAGGACAGAATAAGCTATGACTGCCTTTCCATGAAATACACTATTCCAAATATGCTTTTTACACCAATTAACATCTCATTTCAATAGATAGTCATCACTTTACCGCACCGTTGACTCTGTATGGGAGTGTCTCTGAGGACTCAACTGCACTTCTTGACTGCTTGACCTTGAGCTGCCCCTATATAGTAAACAAACTGCTGTCTTATAGCTCAGAGGCAAGGGACGACCCTTTCGTGTTGGCAGCAGCTCTTCTAGTTATAATTTCCAGAAAGCAAGGTTGCAGCTTCCTGAGACAGAGACAGCAGAAGTTAGACACTATTTTGTAATAGGGGGGGGGGGGGTATTTGGGGGGGTGTAAGTCAAGTGACCTTGAGAAACAAAAACGCAAAAGAAAGACAGGAGCCCAATATGGTGTAGTATGTCAAATAGCGCAGAGGGATAATTGGAAGAAGTAGACGAGGTGCTTACAAACCAGGGTGGCAAGACAGCAACCACTGACAGCGCATGTGGGGAAAACACAGGTTTGGAGGATCCCTCTGTGGTTTGTTGCGCTCTTTACAAAAAAAGGGGTTCAGGAGGACCACTCTCCTGACCCTCCTAGGGAGCATAATGTAACGTTAAACAGGATAAGAGGCGCCCAATATGGTTGATATTGAAAAGGACAATAAAATAAAAAAAGAGATGCCTTACTTGACAGAAGTAGTCTAGGCTTGTGTTCACAACTAACATTTTTATTGCATTGTACAAAAGAGAACATGTTTTGCAGGTTACATGTCCATTTCCCCAGGTCAATACTGTACCAAGAAATGCAAACGGATGAAGTCGAGAGGAGCTGAGTTGAAGGAATTGAGTGGGTGAGCTTCATGTTAATGCTGCTGAACAAGTAGTCACTGCCATTCTGCAGTCAAGTGGTGCAGGGAGAGGAGAGGTACCGTTAACATAACATTTGCAAGTTACATTTCAAAGAAAGAATACCTTGTGTGACAGATAAAAACAAACTGCTGTTACTTTCTGGTTGACCCTCAGAAATGACTTGAGTTGAAGTATTGATTTATTTTGGCATAACTCCTCCTGAACACTCTATTGGACCAGCCTAAGATATGTACTTTTTCTAACATCATCATGTATGCCTACAGGTATCACTAACTTACAACATAATGTGCACATATAAATGTATAACACAACAGTATATGGCTAGGCCAGAGATGGATTAAGATGCAATGGGGTCCTAGGCAAGGACGTAAATTTGGGACTCCCTCAGTGGCATAGCTAAGGAGTTGTGGGCCCTGATGCAAGTTTTACAATGGGGCCCCCCAAGCACTCTATACATAGCAATTGATACGGCGCACCAAAACCTGCCAATGGAAACTACAGTGTCTGAGGTGCAAGAAGGGAATGGGGAACAGTTTGTTAATAATGACCACTATTCAAAATATCTATAGAAGTGATAATTATGAGCACATGACCAATAGAGAGCTAATACTGTAGTTGAGGGAGGGTCCTGCGGGGCCCCTCTGGCCCAAGGGCCTGATGTGGTGGCTACCTCTGCAACCCCTATTGCTACGCCCCTGGGCTCCCTTGTGGTCCTTTTGGTAAGCTGAAGTGTAGAAAGGTCAAAGACCCCCACTAGGCCCACCTGCCTAGGTTGCCTGGTAGATGATCCTGCTCTGGGCTAGGCAAGAATTGGCCATACCTGTGAAGGAACTGTTTCTTGAGCTTATTACATGTTACATAATTTGCTTTAAATTATGTCAGAGTTAAATATTCAGCTTGCTGTTTTGTTATTGTCACTTCAAATTCAAATCCACGTACATTTCATCATATCACATACATTTTATAAAATGTATATGATTTCCACAAAATGGTGCCTAATATACACGCACACACATATATACACACACACACCAAAAGTATGCGGTTGGAGTGAGCCCCGAGATGTCCCCATTACATCACTGCTGAAATATGCATATTATCTATTGCTGTCCCTGCAAGCCAGCCACATCTCCATATCCGCTGGAATGCAATGATGTGTCAGCTCAGCTTTTTGATGTCAGAGAGCCACAATTATCCAACGTGCATACAGAAAAAAAAAAAAAAAAAAAAAAAAAAAAAAAAAAAAAAATATATATATATATATATATATATATATATATATATATATATATATATATATATATATACTGTGTATGTATGTATATATGTATATATGAAAGAAGCAAAGAGTTGCAGCACACTTGCTCTATTTATTGAGCTTTACACAAGTTATACACAGGCAAACAGTTTCGGCTGTCCCCAGCCTTTATCAATGCCAAAAGAAAAATGCATCACAATCCATTTATATACCCGCCCATACAGGTTAATTAGGAGTGACATCACAAAGTGGACCGCCCATTATGGGGATTAACCCTCACAGTCCAAACAGTGTTATAATCACACTTATCTGGTGCTAATAGTCCATAGGTCCACATGTACAATCTGTAGTTCCAATCTTCATCCGGTCATGGTGTATACCAAGTAATATCAACATATAGTATACCTAAAAAGGGAGAAGTTACAAAAATAAATGCAGATCAAAATCTTTGTTAAGACCATTAGGGAACAAAGTTCCCAATTTATCTATCCACATAACTTCACGTTTCTTTAAAAGGAGAATACGATCTCCCCCACGCCTTTGCTTGGGTATATGGTCTATGACCATGAACTTAAGGTCACTATCCCTATGTCCCATTTGTCTCCAATGTTTAGAGACTGGCAATTCAGATGTCACAGACCTGACAGAGCTCCTATGCTGTGCAATGCGATCCCTGACTTTTTGTGTGGTCTCCCCCACATAGTGGAGACCGCATGGACAAGTTAAGAGGTACACAACATAGGAGCTCTGGCAGGTCAGGAAGTGTCGAATACAAAAATCTCCACAAAATGTGGAACCCTTAATCATGTTGATGCATTCACTGCAGGTCAGACAGGGGAAAGACCCCGAGCGCTTTGGTCCCAAAAAAGTTTCACCTTGTTTCACTATAGGTGGGAAATCGGCCTTCACAACCTTGTTTCCTATTGTTTCATTACGTCTGTAGGCCGGAATGGGGGGCAAATGAAATTCCTGTACCTCAGGGTACGCATTGCCCAAAATGTGCCAATGCCTTTTGATGCATGCCAGCACTTTATTGGAAAGGCCATGGTACTGGCACACAAAGGGTAGGCGTGATCCCTTGGTTTTGCCTATGCCCGAATCCAATGTTTGTTCAGGAGAGACAATTTTCTCCAACTCCTCTTGTAACAATTCTTGGGGATACCCACGTGTTGAGAGCTTACCAACCATCTGCTGTCTCCTATCTGCTATCTTAGATTGATCAGAAACGATCCTATCAACTCGGAGTAATTGACTCCTGGCAACCGAGCGGAAGACAGCAGGTGGGTGGAAGCTCCCAAAATGGAGTAATTGGTTTTGGTCGGTGGGTTTCTGATAAAAATCAGAAATAAGTGCATCGCCTGCCCTCTTGATAGTGGTATCGAGGAAATTTATCTCCACTTTGTCATAGATGATCTCGAACCGAATGTTCTGATGGAACTGGTTAAGTTCCTCATGAAAAGCCAGCAGGGGTCCAATGGGGCCCCTCCACACCGCAAATACGTCGTCTATAAAACGTCACCATACTAGACAATGTCTAGCGAATAATTCATTACAGTATACGTGCGACGTTTCAAAGCGATGCATAAACGCGCCTGCAAACGAGGGGGCCACATTGGACCCCATCGCTGTGCCGCGTTGTTGGAGATAAAAATCCTCTTTGAACAGGAAGTAGTTGTTATCTAGTACAAAATGAAATAATGTTTGAAAAAAACTCAATTGGCATGTAGTATAACCCCCTGTCATTTTGATGAGATCCAAGCATGCATCAATACCCTCAGACTGTGGGATCGATGTGTACAAAGATGCTACATCCCAACCAACCAACCAAATTTCGTCTGCAGTGTTAAATTTCAAAGCTGACACTTTTGCAAGAAAATCAGATGTATCCCTGATATAAGAGGTGGTGCCCTTAATGAGGGGGGAAAGTACCTTATCCAAGAGTGTGGCACTGGGGGTAAAAATTGACCCAATGCCTGCCACTATTGGACGTCCTGGTGGTCTAGTGGGGTGTTTGTGTACCTTCGGGAGGGTATATAACACTGGTGTAACAGGATTTTGTACAAAGAGATAATCACTCAAATCTCGTTCTATTGCATGATTGCGTACAGCATCATCCAGGATACTGCGTAGAACCGTTTTAAGCTGAGGGGCGGGGTTACCTGGCAGTTTACGATACACCCTAGTATCAGATAATTGGGATCTAATCTCACTTTCGTAATTAACAGTGTCCATAACTACCAGGGCCCCGCCCTTGTCAGCTGGTTTAATAATAATGTCCCTCCGCTTGCTGAGGTTGTTCAGGGCTGTTTTTTCTTCCAGACAAATATTACTCTTAGAATAATCTCTTTTCCCACTCACAAGTAAACGTTCAACATCACTTGTCACTTTGTCTACAAACATCTCTACCCCTGTATAGGTGGTAGGGGGCATAAACCGACTCTTTGAAAACAAATTAAATTGTTTGCAGTTCAAAGTAGCATAAGAGACAGTCTTTGTGACGGCAGGACGTAATAGAAAGTGGGTTTTAAGTCTTATCTGTCTGAACAGCCTATACATATCTTGTTTTAGAGTAAATGTGTCCATATTGCATTTAGGAATAAAGCCAAGTCCTTTATTAAGGACACATACCTCTTCTGCAGTTAAGTCAGCACTGGAGAGGTTCATAATGGCGTTTAGCGTCTCTGGCTCCGCGTGATGCGGCGTTCCACTGGTTCCTGGAATGATGCCGGAACCGAAGCGGGTCCTGTGATGTTTGCGCCCGGCCCGGTGGTAGTGTCTCCGCCTCTCCGGCTGCGGCGGCCGCGGCGCACACTCCGGCCTAAAAAACGGCCAGTAGAAGGAGACGATGATCCGGAGGTCGGTAGTGATGAGGAGGACGATGCACGTTCAGTGCGTGACGTATGCCAACTCCGCCCACTGGTGGCCTGCCAATGGTATACCTCGTTTCTACGATAGTCCTCCTGATCTCTTTCATGTTTGGTGCGCTTGCGCTGTTGTATTACCAGGCGTAAATCCTTTAGTGTTTTATCAAGTTTCTCCTTAGTGCTGGTAAACTCCTCTGGTGTCAAAGTGTCACGGAGCTCCGCTTCCGCTTGCGTAGTACGGGCTTGCAAGTCCGGCAACTCCTTTTGGATAAATGCAATTGTGAGTGTGATCAGATCGAACGAACACTTATGCGTAAAAGGAAGAAAAAGAGGGGAATTTTGGAGTGGCACTCCCTGCAAAATGAGCTTCCGCGTATGCGTAGTAGAAAGCAGAAAAAACTCACCACATCATCTAGGTTACCTGTGTCTTGCTGCCTGGATGTGTGCTCTACGGAGAAGACAGACCACTATGCAGAGATATCACTGAAGAAAAAGAAAGGAAATCCGGGCACCTTCCATCCAATTGTCGTTTATTGCAGACCAAAGCAGACATCCATGGGTTACCACAACCAAAAATACCTCGTGTGAGTGGTCTACAGGGTGATGATCGGTGGAGGTGCGGGAGCCAGGGCACTAAGTGGATCCGGCGACGGCCGTTTCGCGTCTAAACAGACGCTTGGTCACGCTGCGTACCACTGACAGAGCTCCATGCGGTCTCCACTATGTGGGGGAGACCACACAAAAAGTCAGGGATCGCATTGCACAGCATAGGAGCTCTGTCAGGTCTGTGACATCTGAATTGCCAGTCTCTAAACATTAGAGACAAATGGGACATAGGGATAGTGACCTTAAGTTCATGGTCATAGACCATATACCCAAGCAAAGGCGTGGGGGAGATCGTATTCTCCTTTTAAAGAAACGTGAAGTTATGTGGATAGATAAATTGGGAACTTTGTTCCCTAATGGTCTTAACAAAGATTTTGATCTGCATTTATTTTTGTAACTTCTCCCTTTTTAGGTATACTATATGTTGATATTACTTGGTATACACCATGACCGGATGAAGATTGGAACTACAGATTGTACATGTGGACCTATGGACTATTAGCACCAGATAAGTGTGATTATAACACTGTTTGGACTGTGAGGGTTAATCCCCATAATGGGCGGTCCACTTTGTGATGTCACTCCTAATTAACCTGTATGGGCGGGTATATAAATGGATTGTGATGCATTTGTCTTTTGGCATTGATAAAGGCTGGGGACAGCCGAAACTGTTTGCCTGTGTATAACTTGTGTAAAGCTCAATAAATAGAGCAAGTGTGCTGCAACTCCTTGCTTCTTTCTTGTATGCTCCTGTGGGAATTGGGCCACCCCAGTTGCGTGCACACACAGACGATCGGATCGTGATAGCTGCTGATCCCTCTGGACTATATTACTGTTGCCCTGTATCAGCGTGCTACACACCAGATACATGGATCCCGCACCCTCCACTCATACCGGTGGTGTATTTTCTTATACAGAGGAGGAGGTTTTGAAGATACACACGGAGGTATCCGGATCGAGAGATTTCCTGACACAAAAGACTACCACTGTCAATACCAGAACTTGGGAGAAGTTGCTAAAACGCCAGCTTGCTTTGGAATTAC
Organism: Hyperolius riggenbachi; assembly: GCF_040937935.1. NCBI lineage: Eukaryota > Metazoa > Chordata > Amphibia > Anura > Hyperoliidae > Hyperolius > Hyperolius riggenbachi. The sequence goes on along the minus strand of NC_090656.1, from coordinate 73,104,067 downwards.
ATTGCATTACTTTGGCCGAGTACCACCGTTTACGTCATATACTACGGGGGTTACGAGTGAGGCTGACTCCCACTCTGTTTGCTGACTCGGAGGAGTATAAAAAACTGTTTGCTCAAATACTGAATAAGTGTTTGTTCGATCTGATCACACTCACAATTGCATTTATCCAAAAGGAGTTGCCGGACTTGCAAGCCCGTACTACGCAAGCGGAAGCGGAGCTCCGTGACACTTTGACACCAGAGGAGTTTACCAGCACTAAGGAGAAACTTGATAAAACACTAAAGGATTTACGCCTGGTAATACAACAGCGCAAGCGCACCAAACTTGAAAGAGATCAGGAGGACTATCGTAGAAACGAGGTATACCATTGGCAGGCCACCAGTGGGCGGAGTTGGCGTACGTCACGCACTGAACGTGCATCGTCCTCCTCATCACTACCGACCTCCGGATCATCGTCTCCTTCTACTGGCCGTTTTTTAGGCCGGAGTGTGCGCCGCGGCCGCCGCAGCCGGAGAGGCGGAGACACTACCACCGGGCCAGGCGCAAACATCACAGGACCCGCTTCGGTTCCGGCATCATCCCAGGAACCAGTGGAACGCCGCATCACGCGGAGCCAGAGACGCTAAACGCCATTATGAACCTCTCCAGTGCTGACTTAACTGCAGAAGAGGTATGTGTCCTTAATAAAGGACTTGGCTTTATTCCTAAATGCAATATGGACACATTTACTCTAAAACAAGATATGTATAGGCTGTTCAGACAGATAAGACTTAAAACCCACTTTCTATTACGTCCTGCCGTCACAAAGACTGTCTCTTATGCTACTTTGAACTGCAAACAATTTAATTTGTTTTCAAAGAGTCGGTTTATGCCCCCTACCACCTATACAGGGGTAGAGATGTTTGTAGACAAAGTGACAAGTGATGTTGAACGTTTACTTGTGAGTGGGAAAAGAGATTATTCTAAGAGTAATATTTGTCTGGAAGAAAAAACAGCCCTGAACAACCTCAGCAAGCGGAGGGACATTATTATTAAACCAGCTGACAAGGGCGGGGCCCTGGTTGTTATGAACACTGTTAATTACGAAAGTGAGATTAGATCCCAATTATCTGATACTAGGGTGTATCGTAAACTGCCAGGTAACCCCGCCCCTCAGCTTAAAACGGTTCTACGCAGTATCCTGGATGATGCTGTACGCAATCATGCAATAGAACGAGATTTGAGTGATTATCTCTTTGTACAAAATCCTGTTACACCAGTGTTATATACCCTCCCGAAGGTACACAAACACCCCACTAGACCACCAGGACGTCCAATAGTGGCAGGCATTGGGTCAATTTTTACCCCAAGTGCCACACTCTTGGATAAGGTACTTTCCCCCCTCATTAAGGGCACCACCTCTTATATCAGGGATACATCTGATTTTCTTGCAAAAGTGTCAGCTTTGAAATTTAACACTGCAGACGAAATTTGGTTGGTTGGTTGGTTGGGATGTAGCATCTTTGTACACATCGATCCCACAGTCTGAGGGTATTGATGCATGCTTGGATATCATCAAAATGACAGGGGGTTATACTACATGCCAATTGAGTTTTTTTCAAACATTATTTCATGTTGTACTAGATAACAACTACTTCCTGTTCAAAGAGGATTTTTATCTCCAACAACGCGGCACAGCGATGGGGTCCAATGTGGCCCCCTCGTTTGCAGGCGCGTTTATGCATCGCTTTGAAACGTCGCACGTATACTGTAATGAATTATTCGCTAGACATTGTCTAGTATGGTGGCGTTTTATAGACGACGTATTTGCGGTGTGGAGGGGCCCCATTGGACCCCTGCTGGCTTTTCATGAGGAACTTAACCAGTTCCATCAGAACATTCGGTTCGAGATCATCTATGACAAAGTGGAGATAAATTTCCTCGATACCACTATCAAGAGGGCAGGCGATGCACTTATTTCTGATTTTTATCAGAAACCCACCGACCAAAACCAATTACTCCATTTTGGGAGCTTCCACCCACCTGCTGTCTTCCGCTCGGTTGCCAGGAGTCAATTACTCCGAGTTGATAGGATCGTTTCTGATCAATCTAAGATAGCAGATAGGAGACAGCAGATGGTTGGTAAGCTCTCAACACGTGGGTATCCCCAAGAATTGTTACAAGAGGAGTTGGAGAAAATTGTCTCTCCTGAACAAACATTGGATTCGGGCATAGGCAAAACCAAGGGATCACGCCTACCCTTTGTGTGCCAGTACCATGGCCTTTCCAATAAAGTGCTGGCATGCATCAAAAGGCATTGGCACATTTTGGGCAGTGCGTACCCTGAGGTACAGGAATTTCATTTGCCCCCCATTCCGGCCTACAGACGTAATAAAACAATAGGAAACAAGGTTGTGAAGGCCGATTTCCCACCTATAGTGAAACAAGGTGAAACTTTTTTGGGACCAAAGCGCTTGGGGTCTTTCCCCTGTCTGACCTGCAGTGAATGCATCAACATGATTAAGGGTTCCACATTTTGTGGAGATTTTTGTATTCGACACTTCCTGACCTGCCAGAGCTCCTATGTTGTGTACCTCTTAACTTGTCCATGCGGTCTCCACTATGTGGGGGAGACCACACAAAAAGTCAGGGATCGCATTGCACAGCATAGGAGCTCTGTCAGGTCTGTGACATCTGAATTGCCAGTCTCTAAACATTGGAGACAAATGGGACATAGGGATAGTGACCTTAAGTTCATGGTCATAGACCATATACCCAAGCAAAGGCGTGGGGGAGATCGTATTCTCCTTTTAAAGAAACGTGAAGTTATGTGGATAGATAAATTGGGAACTTTGTTCCCTAATGGTCTTAACAAAGATTTTGATCTGCATTTATTTTTGTAACTTCTCCCTTTTTAGGTATACTATATGTTGATATTACTTGGTATACACCATGACCGGATGAAGATTGGAACTACAGATTGTACATGTGGACCTATGGACTATTAGCACCAGATAAGTGTGATTATAACACTGTTTGGACTGTGAGGGTTAATCCCCATAATGGGCGGTCCACTTTGTGATGTCACTCCTAATTAACCTGTATGGGCGGGTATATAAATGGATTGTGATGCATTTGTCTTTTGGCATTGATAAAGGCTGGGGACAGCCGAAACTGTTTGCCTGTGTATAACTTGTGTGAAGCTCAATAAATAGAGCAAGTGTGCTGCAACTCCTTGCTTCTTTCTTGTATGCTCCTTTGGGAATTGGGCCACCCCAGTTGCGTGCACACACAGACGATCAGATCGTGATAGCTGCTGATCCCTCTGGACTATATTACTGTTGCCCTGTATCAGCGTGCTACACACCAGATACATGGATCCCGCACCCTCCACTCATACCGGTGGTGTATTTTCTTATACAGAGGAGGAGATTTTGTAGATACACACGGAGGTATCCGGATCGAGAGATTTCCTAACACAAAAGACTACCACTGTCAATACCAGAACTTGGGAGAAGTTGCTAAAACGCCAGCTTGCTTTGGAATTACATTGCATTACTTTGGCCGAGTACCACCGTTTACGTCATATACCACGGGGGTTACGAGTGAGGCTGACTCCCACTCTGTTTGCTGACTCGGAGGAGTATAAAAAACTGTTTGCTCAAATACTGAATAAGTGTTCGTTCGATCTGATCACACTCACAATTGCATTTATCCAAAAGGAGTTGCCGGACTTGCAAGCCCGTACTACGCAAGCGGAAGCAGAGCTCCGTGACACTTTGACACCAGAGGAGTTTACCAGCACTAAGGAGAAACTTGATAAAACACTAAAGGATTTACGCCTGGTAATACAACAGCGAAGGCGCACCAAACTTGAAAGAGATCAGGAGGACTATCGTAGAAACGAGGTATACCATTGGCAGGCCACCAGTGGGCGGAGTTGGCGTACGTCACGCACTGAACGTGCATCGTCCTCCTCATCACTACCGACCTCTGGATCATCGTCTCCTTCTACTGGCCGTTTTTTAGGCCGGAGTGTGCGCCGCGGCCGCCGCAGCCGGAGAGGCGGAGACACTACCACCGGGCCGGGCGCAAACATCACAGGACCCGCTTCGGTTCCGGCATCATCCCAGGAACCAGTGGAACGCCGCATCACGCGGAGCCAGAGACGCTAAATGCCATTATGAACCTCTCCAGTGCTGACTTAACTGCAGAAGAGGTATGTGTCCTTAATAAAGGACTTGGCTTTATTCCTAAATGCAATATGGACACATTTACTCTAAAACAAGATATGTATAGGCTGTTCAGACAGATAAGACTTAAAACCCACTTTCTATTACGTCCTGCCGTCACAAAGACTGTCTCTTATGCTACTTTGAACTGCAAACAATTTAATTTGTTTTCAAAGAGTCGGTTTATGCCCCCTACCACCTATACAGGGATAGAGATATTTGTAGACAAAAGTGACAAGTGATGTTGAACGTTTACTTGTGAGTGGGAAAAGAGATTATTCTAAGAGTAATATTTGTCTGGAAGAAAAAACAGCCCTGAACAACCTCAGCAAGCGGAGGGACATTATTATTAAACCAGCTGACAAGGGCGGGGCCCTGGTAGTTATGGACACTGTTAATTACGAAAGTGAGATTAGATCCCAATTATCTGATACTAGGGTGTATCGTAAACTGCCAGGTAACCCCGCCCCTCAGCTTAAAACGGTTCTACGCAGTATCCTGGATGATGCTGTACGCAATCATGCAATAGAACGAGATTTGAGTGATTATCTCTTTGTACAAAATCCTGTTACACCAGTGTTATATACCCTCCCGAAGGTACACAAACACCCCACTAGACCACCAGGACGTCCAATAGTGGCAGGCATTGGGTCAATTTTTACCCCCAGTGCCACACTCTTGGATAAGGTACTTTCCCCCCTCATTAAGGGCACCACCTCTTATATCAGGGATACATCTGATTTTCTTGCAAAAGTGTCAGCTTTGAAATTTAACACTGCAGACGAAATTTGGTTGGTTGGTTGGGATGTAGCATCTTTGTACACATCGATCCCACAGTCTGAGGGTATTGATGCATGCTTGGATCTCATCAAAATGACAGGGGGTTATACTACATGCCAATTGAGTTTTTTTCAAACATTATTTCATTTTGTACTAGATAACAACTACTTCCTGTTCAAAGAGGATTTTTATCTCCAACAACGCGGCACAGCGATGGGGTCCAATGTGGCCCCCTCGTTTGCAGGCGCGTTTATGCATCGCTTTGAAACGTCGCACGTATACTGTAATGAATTATTCGCTAGACATTGTCTAGTATGGTGACGTTTTATAGACGACGTATTTGCGGTGTGGAGGGGCCCCATTGGACCCCTGCTGGCTTTTCATGAGGAACTTAACCAGTTCCATCAGAACATTCGGTTCGAGATCATCTATGACAAAGTGGAGATAAATTTCCTCGATACCACTATCAAGAGGGCAGGCGATGCACTTATTTCTGATTTTTATCAGAAACCCACTGACCGAAACCAATTACTCCGTTTTGGGAGCTTCCACCCACCTGCTGTCTTCTGCTCGGTTGCCAGAAGTCAGTTACTCCGAGTTGATAGGATCGTTTCTGATCAATCTAAGATAGCAGATAGGAGACAGCAGATGGTTGGTAAGCTCTCAACACGTGGGTATCCCCAAGAATTGTTACAAGAGGAGTTGGAGAAAATTGTCTCTCCTGAACAAACATTGGATTCGGGCATAGGCAAAACCAAGGGATCACGCCTACCCTTTGTGTGCCAGTACCATGGCCTTTCCAATAAAGTGCTGGCATGCATCAAAAGGCATTGGCACATTTTGGGCAGTGCGTACCCTGAGGTACAGGAATTTCATTTGCCCCCCATTCCGGCCTACAGACGTAATGAAACAATAGGAAACAAGGTTGTGAAGGCCGATTTCCCACCTATAGTGAAACAAGGTGAAACTTTTTTGGGACCAAAGCGCTTGGGGTCTTTCCCCTGTCTGACCTGCAGTGAATGCATCAACATGATTAAGGGTTCCACATTTTGTGGAGATTTTTGTATTCGACACTTCCTGACCTGCCAGAGCTCCTATGTTGTGTACCTCTTAACTTGTCCATGCGGTCTCCACTATGTGGGGGAGACCACACAAAAAGTCAGGGATCGCATTGCACAGCATAGGAGCTCTGTCAGGTCTGTGACATCTGAATTGCCAGTCTCTAAACATTGGAGACAAATGGGACATAGGGATAGTGACCTTAAGTTCATGGTCATAGACCATGTACCCAAGCAAAGGCGTGGGGGAGATCGTATTCTCCTTTTAAAGAAACGTGAAGTTATGTGGATAGATAAATTGGGAACTTTGTTCCCTAATGGTCTTAACAAAGATTTTGATCTGCATTTATTTTTGTAACTTCTCCCTTTTTAGGTATACTATATGTTGATATTACTTGGTATACACCATGACCGGATGAAGATTGGAACTACAGATTGTACATGTGGACCTATGGACTATTAGCACCAGATAAGTGTGATTATAACACTGTTTGGACTGTGAGGGTTAATCCCCATAATGGGCGGTCCACTTTGTGATGTCACTCCTAATTAACCTGTATGGGCGGGTATATAAATGGATTGTGATGCATTTGTCTTTTGGCATTGATAAAGGCTGGGGACAGCCGAAACTGTTTGCCTGTGTATAACTTGTGTGAAGCTCAATAAATAGAGCAAGTGTGCTGCAACTCCTTGCTTCTTTCTTGTATGCTCCTTTGGGAATTGGGCCACCCCAGTTGCGTGCACACACAGACGATCAGATCGTGATAGCTGCTGATCCCTCTGGACTATATTACTGTTGCCCTGTATCAGCGTGCTACACACCAGATACATGGATCCCGCACCCTCCACTCATACCGGTGGTGTATTTTCTTATACAGAGGAGGAGATTTTGTAGATACACACGGAGGTATCCGGATCGAGAGATTTCCTGACACAAAAGACTACCACTGTCAATACCAGAACTTGGGAGAAGTTGCTAAAACGCCAGCTTGCTTTGGAATTACATTGCATTACTTTGGCCGAGTACCACCGTTTACGTCATATACCACGGGGGTTACGAGTGAGGCTGACTCCCACTCTGTTTGCTGACTCGGAGGAGTATAAAAAACTGTTTGCTCAAATACTGAATAAGTGTTCGTTCGATCTGATCACACTCACAATTGCATTTATCCAAAAGGAGTTGCCGGACTTGCAAGCCCGTACTACGCAAGCGGAAGCAGAGCTCCGTGACACTTTGACACCAGAGGAGTTTACCAGCACTAAGGAGAAACTTGATAAAACACTAAAGGATTTACGCCTGGTAATACAACAGCGAAGGCGCACCAAACTTGAAAGAGATCAGGAGGACTATCGTAGAAACGAGGTATACCATTGGCAGGCCACCAGTGGGCGGAGTTGGCGTACGTCACGCACTGAACGTGCATCGTCCTCCTCATCACTACCGACCTCTGGATCATCGTCTCCTTCTACTGGCCGTTTTTTAGGCCGGAGTGTGCGCCGCGGCCGCCGCAGCCGGAGAGGCGGAGACACTACCACCGGGCCGGGCGCAAACATCACAGGACCCGCTTCGGTTCCGGCATCATCCCAGGAACCAGTGGAACGCCGCATCACGCGGAGCCAGAGACGCTAAATGCCATTATGAACCTCTCCAGTGCTGACTTAACTGCAGAAAAGGTATGTGTCCTTAATAAAGGACTTGGCTTTATTCCTAAATGCAATATGGACACATTTACTCTAAAACAAGATATGTATAGGCTGTTCAGACAGATAAGACTTAAAACCCACTTTCTATTACGTCCTGCCGTCACAAAGACTGTCTCTTATGCTACTTTGAACTGCAAACAATTTAATTTGTTTTCAAAGAGTCGGTTTATGCCCCCTACCACCTATACAGGGGTAGAGATGTTTGTAGACAAAGTGACAAGTGATGTTGAACGTTTACTTGTGAGTGGGAAAAGAGATTATTCTAAGAGTAATATTTGTCTGGAAGAAAAAACAGCCCTGAACAACCTCAGCAAGCGGAGGGACATTATTATTAAACCAGCTGACAAGGGCGGGGCCCTGGTAGTTATGGACACTGTTAATTACGAAAGTGAGATTAGATCCCAATTATCTGATACTAGGGTGTATCGTAAACTGCCAGGTAACCCCGCCCCTCAGCTTAAAACGGTTCTACGCAGTATCCTGGATGATGCTGTACGCAATCATGCAATAGAACGAGATTTGAGTGATTATCTCTTTGTACAAAATCCTGTTACACCAGTGTTATATACCCTCCCGAAGGTACACAAACACCCCACTAGACCACCAGGACGTCCAATAGTGGCAGGCATTGGGTCAATTTTTACCCCCAGTGCCACACTCTTGGATAAGGTACTTTCCCCCCTCATTAAGGGCACCACCTCTTATATCAGGGATACATCTGATTTTCTTGCAAAAGTGTCAGCTTTGAAATTTAACACTGCAGACGAAATTTGGTTGGTTGGTTGGGATGTAGCATCTTTGTACACATCGATCCCACAGTCTGAGGGTATTGATGCATGCTTGGATCTCATCAAAATGACAGGGGGTTATACTACATGCCAATTGAGTTTTTTCAAACATTATTTCATTTTGTACTAGATAACAACTACTTCCTGTTCAAAGAGGATTTTTATCTCCAACAACGCGGCACAGCGATGGGGTCCAATGTGGCCCCCTCGTTTGCAGGCGCGTTTATGCATCGCTTTGAAACGTCGCACGTATACTGTAATGAATTATTCGCTAGACATTGTCTAGTATGGTGGCGTTTTATAGACGACGTATTTGCGGTGTGGAGGGGCCCCATTGGACCCCTGCTGGCTTTTCATGAGGAACTTAACCAGTTCCATCAGAACATTCGGTTCGAGATCGTCTATGACAAAGTGGAGATACATTTCCTCGATACCACTATCAAGAGGGCAGGCGATGCACTTATTTCTGATTTTTATCAGAAACCCACTGACCGAAACCAATTACTCCGTTTTGGGAGCTTCCACCCACCTGCTGTCTTCTGCTCGGTTGCCAGAAGTCAGTTACTCCGAGTTGATAGGATCGTTTCTGATCAATCTAAGATAGCAGATAGGAGACAGCAGATGGTTGGTAAGCTCTCAACACGTGGGTATCCCCAAGAATTGTTACAAGAGGAGTTGTAGAAAATTGTCTCTCCTGAACAAACATTGGAGTCGGGCATAGGCAAAACCAAGGGATCACGCCTACCCTTTGTGTGCCAGTACCATGGCCTTTCCAATAAAGTGCTGGTATGCATCAAAAGGCATTGGCACATTTTGGGCAGTGCGTACCCTGAGGTACAGGAATTTCATTTGCCCCCCATTCCGGCCTACAGACGTAATGAAACAATAGGAAACAAGGTTGTGAAGGCCGATTTCCCACCTATAGTGAAACAAGGTGAAACTTTTTTGGGACCAAAGCGCTTGGGGTCTTTCCCCTGTCTGACCTGCAGTGAATGCATCAACATGATTAAGGGTTCCACATTTTGTGGAGATTATTGTATTCGACACTTCCTGACCTGCCAGAGCTCCTATGTTGTGTACCTCTTAACTTGTCCATGCGGTCTCCACTATGTGGGGGAGACCACACAAAAAGTCAGGGATCGCATTGCACAGCATAGGAGCTCTGTCAGGTCTGTGACATCTGAATTGCCAGTCTCTAAACATTGGAGACAAATGGGACATAGGGATAGTGACCTTAAGTTCATGGTCATAGACCATATACCCAAGCAAAGGCGTGGGGGAGATCGTATTCTCCTTTTAAAGAAACGTGAAGTTATGTGGATAGATAAATTGGGAACTTTGTTCCCTAATGGTCTTAACAAAGATTTTGATCTGCATTTATTTTTGTAACTTCTCCCTTTTTAGGTATACTATATGTTGATATTACTTGGTATACACCATGACCGGATGAAGATTGGAACTACAGATTGTACATGTGGACCTATGGACTATTAGCACCAGATAAGTGTGATTATAACACTGTTTGGACTGTGAGGGTTAATCCCCATAATGGGCGGTCCACTTTGTGATGTCACTCCTAATTAACCTGTATGGGCGGGTATATAAATGGATTGTGATGCATTTGTCTTTTGGCATTGATAAAGGCTGGGGACAGCCGAAACTGTTTGCCTGTGTATAACTTGTGTAAAGCTCAATAAATAGAGCAAGTGTGCTGCAACTCCTTGCTTCTTTCTTGTATGCTCCTGTGGGAATTGGGCCACCCCAGTTGCGTGCACACACAGACGATCGGATCGTGATAGCTGCTGATCCCTCTGGACTATATATGTATATATGTATATGCCAAGGGATGAGCAGCACAAACCGGATTTTATGCAATACTATACAAAGTATGCATGCAGCACTGGAGAACCCCAATCTCCATAAGAAATATATAAATACAGAGGGTGCTGCAGCACACAACAGGAAAACATTGACAGGCGCTCTTGGTTACGCTTTAACGCGTTTAAGCTCACCAACTGCGCCAAAGTGTCCCCGATCTGGTGAGTCCTACTCAAACCAGGCAAAAATGCTAGTTTTTATCAGCGTTCTAGTGGGAACCATGCCATAAGCCTGCGAGAATTAGTTCATGCTGCAATAGCACTATCCAGGAGCGCCACGGGGAGGCTTCCCAATGCCCCCATACAACCGGGGGACCGCGGGGTCCCAGGCTCTCTCACAGCCTGGGAACCACAGCAGAACCCAGGAGGGGGAGGCTGGGTGGCGCAGGTGACCCCCCCCCCCCCAAGCATGGCCAGCGCCGGGGGGGGCCGTCCGCTCCAACCTCCCAATATTTAAAAACAGGCACTTACCTTAACGTCCATTGCGTTCTGCTGCTGAGCATGGCTTGGGTGCAACACATTTGAAGAGTAAAGGAATGAAGCATCGGTCGCACCTAGCTTTGGAGCTCAGCGCTGACTCACACACTGCACTCCAAGGGGGGGGGGGGGGGGGGGGGCAGGCACTGACAGCCCACTCCAGGTTTCACACTACCTGGAATGAGCCATCCACCACCCGCCTCCAAGGGAAAAAAAGTCGCTACACAGAGAATAAATGTGTGCATTGCCTCATGAATAGCCAATCAGGCCAAATTTGCTTAGCCAGTTATGTCAGGTGTTCACGTTTAATGCACACATTTATTCTCTGTGTAGCGACACATCTGGATTCCACGGAAGAACTGCAATTATAAAACCTCTGCTCTCAAAGACAAATGTTTCCAAGCGTTTAGAGTGGTGTAGAAACCACCAGAATTGGTCCCTCGAGCAGTGGAAAAATGTCATTTTCTTTAATGAATCATTGTTTACCTTCCGGGCCAAGTGTGCGTTTGGAGACACCCGAAAGAAGCATTTCATCCAGACTGCCTTCTCCCAACAGTAAAACATGGCAGGGGTTCTGTGATGATCTGGGGTGCTATTTCTTGGATTGATGATGATTTTACTTCATGGAAGAATTTACAGCCGAGACTATTTAGGAATTTTGGGCGACCAAGTTCATCCTATGGTTCAAGAACGGTTTCTGGAGGGGAATGCCATGATAATGCTAGTGTTGGGCGAACATCTAGATGTTCGGGTTCAGGCCGAACAGGCATAACATGGCCGCGATGTTCGGGTGTTCGAGCCGAACTCCGAACATAATGGAAGTCAATGGGGACCCGAACTTTTGTGCTTTGTAAAGCCTCCTTACATGCTACATACCCCAAATTTACAGGGTATATGCACCTTGGGAGTGGTTACAAGAGGAAAATTTTTTTTAGCAAAAAGAGCTTATAGTTTTTGAGAAAATCGATTTTAAAGTTTCAAAGGGAAAACTGTCTTTTAAATGCGGGAAATGTCTGTTTTCTTTGCACAGGTAACATGCTTTTTGTCGGCATGCAGTCATAAATGTAATACAGATAAGAGGTTCCAGGAAAAAGGACCGGTAATGCTAACCCAGCAGCAGCACACGTGATGGAACAGGAAGAGGGCGGCGCAGGAGGAGAAGGCCACGCTTTGAGACACAACAACCCAGGCCTTGCATGAGGACAAGAAGAGTGCGGATAGCATGCATTTTGCCGCCATGCAGTCATAAATGTAATACAGATAAGAGGTTCCAGGAAAAGGGACCGGTAACGCTAACCCAGCAGCAGCACACGTGATGGAACAGGAGGAGGGCGGCGCAGGAGGAGAAGGCCACGCTTTGAGACACAACAACCCAGGCCTTGCATGAGGACAAGAAGCGTGAGGATAGCATGCATTTTGCCGCCATGCAGTCATAAATGTGATACAGATAAGAGGTTCCAGGAAAAGGGACCGGTAACGCTAACCCAGCAGCAGCACACGTGATGGAACAGGAGGAGGCGCAGGAGGAGAAGGCCACGCTTTGAGACACAACAACCCAGGCCTTGCATGAGGACAAGAAGCGTGCGGATAGCAATTTGCATTTTGTCGGCATGCAGTCAAATGTAATACAGATGAGAGGTTCAATAAACAGGGACCGGAAACGCTAACCCATCACAGATGTTCATTGTTCATGTTACTTGGTTGGGGTCCGGGAGTGTTGCGTAGTCGTTTCCAATCCAGGATTGATTCATTTTAATTTGAGTCAGACGGTCTGCATTTTCTGTGGAGAGGCGGATACGCCGATCTGTGACGACACCTCCGGCAGCACTGAAACAGCGTTCCGACATAACGCTGGCTGCTGGGCAAGCCAGCACCTCTATTGCGTACATTGCCAGTTCCTGCCAGGTGTCTAGCTTCGATACCCAATAGTTGAAGGGTGCAGATGGATTGTTCAACACAGCTACGCTATCTGACATGTAGTCCTTGACCATCTTTTCCAGGCAATCGGTGTTGGAGGTGCTGTTCCCAGCAGCGACACAGAGCACAATGCTATACAGTGGTTGGTGAGCGGTGTACTACTGTTCCCAGCAGTGACACAGAGCACAATGCTATACAGTGGTTGGTGAGCGGTGTACTACTGTTCCCAGCAGCGACACAGAGCACAATGCTATACAGTGGTTGGTGAGCGGTGTACTACTGTTCCCAGCAGCGACACAGAGCACAATGCTATACAGTGGTGGGTGAGCGGTGTACTACTGTTCCCAGCAGAGACACAGAGCACAATGCTATACAGTGGTGGTTGAGCGGTGTACTACTGTTCCCAGCAGCGACACAGAGCACAATGCTATACAGTGGTTGGTGAGCGGTGTATTACTGTTCCCAGCAGCGACACAGAGCACAATGCTATACAGTGGTTGGTGAGCGGTGTACTACTGTTCCCAGAAGCGACACAGAGCACAATGCTATACAGTGGTGGGTGAGCGGTGTACTACTGTTCCCAGCAGAGACACAGAGCACAATGCTATACAGTGGTGGTTGAGCGGTGTACTACTGTTCCCAGCAGCGACACAGAGCACAATGCTATACAGTGGTTGGTGAGCGGTGTACTACTGTTCCCAGCAGCGACACAGAGCACAATGCTATACAGTGGTGGGTGAGCGGTGTACTACTGTTCCCAGCAGCGACACAGAGCACAATGCTATACAGTGGTGGGTGAGCGGTGTACTACTGTTCCCAGCAGTGACATAGAGCACAATACTATACAGTGGTGGGTGAGCGGTGTACTACTGTTCCCAGCAGCGACACAGAGCACAATGCTATACAGTGGTGGGTGAGCGGTGTACTACTGTTCCCAGCAGAGACACACAGCACAATGCTATATACAGTGGTGATTGAGCGGTGTACTACTGTTCCCAGCAGCGACACAGAGCACAATGCTATACAGTGGTGGGTGAGCGGTGTACTACTGTT